>NC_086444.1:634407326-634756493 GCF_028390025.1 Pseudophryne corroboree | reverse complement strand
GAATTTGGGGGTTTTTGGTCCTATAGTATTATTAATCTTAATAACCATAATTTCCACTCATTTCCAGTCTATTCTGAACACCTCACACCTCACAATATTATTTTTAGTCCTAAAATTTGCACAGAGGTCACTGGATGACTAAGCTAAGCGACCCAAGTGGGCGGCACAAACACCTGGCCCATCTAGGAGTGGCACTGCAGTGTCAGACAGGATGGCACTTAAAAAAAATAGTCTCCAAACAGCACATGATGCAAAGATAAATAAAGGGGGGCAACTTAGGTAAAATAAAGCCAGTTTGTGCTAGAGATGAGCGGGTTCGGTTCCTCTGAATCCGAACCCGCCCGAACTTCAGGTTTTTTACACGGGTCCGAGCAGGCTCGGATCTTCCCGCCTTGCTCGGCTAACCCGAGCGCGCCCGAACGTCATCATCACGCTGTCGGATTCTCGCGAGGCTCGGATTCTATCGCGAGACTCGGATTCTATATAAGGAGCCGCGCGTCGCCGCCATTTTCACACGTGCATTGAGAGTCATAGGGAGAGGACGTGGCTGGCGTCCTCTCCGTTTAGAGAAGAGAGAGACACAGTATTTTGGGGAGCATTATTAGGAGGAGTACTACTATACTGTATACTACTATACTACTTGCTGAAGTGATATTTATACTAGATTAGATAATAGATAGTGTGACTGTAAGTGTATTATCTGACTTGTGGGGGAGACACTGACAGTGGGGAGCAGTTAGAGTCTGAGAGCAGGACTCAGGAGTACATATAACGTACAGTGCACACTTTTGCTGCCAGAGTCAGTGCCACACTGCCATTGTTGTGACCACACTGACCACCAGTATAATAATATATTTTGTGATTGTCTGCTTAGGCCTCGGAGTACTAGTTGCAAGTTGCAACGTGACCTGAAGTGACCACCAGTTTAATAATCAATCACCACCAGTTTAATATATATATATATATATATATATATATATATATATATATATATATACCGTATTTTTCGGACCATAAGACGCACCTGACCATAAGACGCACCTAGTTTTTAGAGGAGGAAAACAGGAAAAAAAATATTCTGAACCAAATAGTGTAATAAGCTTACAATCTATACTGTAGACACAGACATCAGCTTTACAGGCCATTTACATAGAATACGGTACACAGATTTTTCTGGGACAGTGTGTGACAGAGGCAGCCACACAAGCACAGCCATAGTCACAGTACAGAGCAGACGAGAACCTTTTTACCTCACAACATACAGATGACGGCGAGGCAGCAGCAGCAGTACTTTGGAGGAGGCGAGGGGAGGGAGCGGGGGAGCCACGTGATGCCGCCTCTCGGATGACGGCAAAGCAGCAGCAGCAGCAGACAGGACCCGCCGCTACCCGCACTCGTAACTGCTGCCTCTCCCACCCAGTGCGCTCCCACCCAGCGCATTGAGAGCGCATTGAGAGCGCTCCATAAGGTTTTTACTCCTGCTCTGTTATTCGGACCATAAGACGCATATTCGGACCATAAGACGCATGTACTTTTCCCCCCACATTTTTGGGGAGAAAAAGTGCGTCTTATGGTCCGAAAAATACGGTATATATATATATATACATATATATATATATATATATAATTGTATATAATATATATATATATATATATATATATATATATAATATTGTATACCACCTACCCGTGGTTTTTTTTTTTCATTCTTCTTTATACATACTACTATAGTAGCTTACTGTAGCAGTCTGCGGTGCTGTGCTGACCTGACAGTGTCCAGCAGGTCCGTCATCAGTCATTACATAATAAATATATATAGTACCTGTCCGGCTGCAGTACTAGTGATATTATATTGATTTCATCTCATTATCAATAATTTATCATCCAGTCTAGACTCTATATTAGCAGCAGACACAGTACGTTAGTCCACGGCTGTAGCTACCTCTGTGTCGGCACTCGGCAGTCCATCCATAATTGTATACCACCTACCCGTGTTTTTTTTTTTTTCTTTCTTCTTTGTACATACTACTATAGAGTATAGTAGCTTACTGTAGCAGTCTGCGGTGCTGCTGAGCTGACAGTGTCCAGCAGGTCCGTCATCAGTCATCATTACCTAATAAATATATTATCTACCTGTCCGGCTGCAGTACTAGTGATATTATATATACATACATATATATATTGATTTCATCTCATTATCAATCATCCAGTCTATATTAGCAGCAGACACAGTACGTTAGTCCACGGCTGTAGCTACCTCTGTGTCGGCACTCGGCAGTCCATCCATAATTGTATACCACCTACCCGTGGTTTTTTTTTTTTCTTTCTTCTTTGTACATACTACTATAGAGTATAGTAGCTTACTGTAGCAGTCTGCGGTGCTGCTGAGCTGACAGTGTCCAGCAGGTCCGTCATCAGTCATCATTACCTAATAAATATATTATCTACCTGTCCGGCTGCAGTACTAGTGATATTATATATACATACATATATATATATTGATTTCATCTCATTATCAATCATCCAGTCTATATTAGCAGCAGACACAGTACGTTAGTCCACGGCTGTAGCTACCTCTGTGTCGGCACTCGGCAGTCCATCCATAATTGTATACCACCTACCCGTGGTTTTTTTTTTCTTTCTTCTTTGTACATACTACTATAGTATAGTAGCTTACTGTAGCAGTCTGCGGTGCTGCTGAGCTGACAGTGTCCAGCAGGTCCGTCATCAGTCATCATTACCTAATAAATATATTATCTACCTGTCCGGCTGCAGTACTAGTGATATTATATATACATACATATATATATATTGATTTCATCTCATTATCATCCAGTCTATATTAGCAGCAGACACAGTACGGTAGTCCACGGCTGTAGCTACCTCTGTGTCGGCACTCGGCAGTCCATCCATAATTGTATACCACCTACCCGTGGTTTTTTTTTTTTCTTTCTTCTTTGTACATACTACTATAGAGTATAGTAGCTTACTGTAGCAGTCTGCGGTGCTGCTGAGCTGACAGTGTCCAGCAGGTCCGTCATCAGTCATCATTACCTAATAAATATATTATCTACCTGTCCGGCTGCAGTACTAGTGATATTATATATACATACATATATATATTGATTTCATCTCATTATCAATCATCCAGTCTATATTAGCAGCAGACACAGTACGTTAGTCCACGGCTGTAGCTACCTCTGTGTCGGCACTCGGCAGTCCATCCATAATTGTATACCACCTACCCGTGGTTTTTTCTTTTTCTTTCTTCTTTGTACATACTACTATAGTATAGTAGCTTACTGTAGCAGTCTGCGGTGCTGCTGAGCTGACAGTGTCCAGCAGGTCCGTCATCAGTCATCATTACCTAATAAATATATTATCTACCTGTCCGGCTGCAGTACTAGTGATATTATATATACATACATATATATATTGATTTCATATCATTATCATCGAGTCTATATTAGCAGCAGACACAGTACGTTAGTCCACGGCTGTAGCTACCTCTGTGTCGGCACTCGGCAGTCCATCCATAAGTATACTAGTATCCATCCATCTCCATTGTTTACCTGAGGTGCCTTTTAGTTGTGCCTATTAAAATATGGAGAACAAAAATGTTGAGGTTCCAAAATTAGGGAAAGATCAAGATCCACTTCCACCTCGTGCTGAAGCTGCTGCCACTAGTCATGGCCGAGACGATGAAATGCCAGCAACGTCGTCTGCCAAGGCCGATGCCCAATGTCATAGTACAGAGCATGTCAAATCCAAAACACCAAATATCAGTAAAAAAAGGACTCCAAAACCTAAAATAAAATTGTCGGAGGAGAAGCATAAACTTGCCAATATGCCATTTACCACACGGAGTGGCAAGGAACGGCTGAGGCCCTGGCCTATGTTCATGGCTAGTGGTTCAGCTTCACATGAGGATGGAAGCACTCAGCCTCTCGCTAGAAAAATGAAAAGACTCAAGCTGGCAAAAGCAGTAGCACTGCAAAGAACTGTGCGTTCTTCGAAATCCCAAATCCACAAGGAGAGTCCGACTCCAATTGTGTCGGTTGCGATGCCTGACCTTCCCAACCCTGGACGTGAAGAGCATGCGCCTTCCACCATTTGCACGCCCCCTGCAAGTGCTGGAAGGAGCACCCGCAGTCCAGTTCCTGATAGTCAGATTGAAGATGCCAGTGTTGAAGTACACCAGGATGAGGAGGATATGGGTGTTGCTGGGGAGGAAATTGACCAGGAGGATTCTGATGGTGAGGTGGTTTGTTTAAGTCAGGCACCCGGGGAGACACCTGTTGTCCGTGGGAGGAATATGGCCACTGACATGCCTGGTGAAAATACCAAAAAAATCAGCTCTTCGGTGTGGAAGTATTTCAACAGAAATGCGGACAACAGGTGTCAAGCCGTGTGTTGCCTTTGTCAAGCTGTAATAAGTAGGGGTAAGGACGTTAACCACCTCGGAACATCCTCCCTTATACGTCACCTGCAGCGCATTCATAATAAGTCAGTGACAAGTTCAAAAACTTTGGGTGACAGCGGAAGCAGTCCACTGACCAGTAAATCCCTTCCTCTTGTAACCAAGCTCACGCAAACCACCCCACCAACTCCCTCAGTGTCAATTTCCTCCTTCCCCAGGAATGCCAATAGTCCTGCAGGCCATGTCACTGGCAATTCTGACGATTCCTCTCCTGCCTGGGATTCCTCCGATGCATCCTTGCGTGTAACGCCTACTGCTGCTGGCGCTGCTGTTGTTGCTGCTGGGAGTCGATGGTCATCCCAGAGGGGAAGTCGTAAGACCACTTTTACTACTTCCACCAAGCAATTGACTGTCCAACAGTCCTTTGCGAGGAAGATGAAATATCACAGCAGTCATCCTACTGCAAAGCGGATAACTGAGGCCTTGGCATCCTGGGTGGTGAGAAACGTGGTTCCGGTATCCATCATTACTGCAGAGCCAACTAGAGACTTGTTGGAGGTACTGTGTCCCCGGTACCAAATACCATCTAGGTTCCATTTCTCTAGGCAGGCGATAATGTACACAGACCTCAGAAAAAGAGTCACCAGTGTCCTAAAAAAATGCAGCTGTACCCAATGTCCACTTAACCACGGACATGTGGACAAGTGGAGCAGGGCAGGGTCAGGACTATATGACTGTGACAGCCCACTGGGTAGATGTATGGACTCCCGCCGCAAGAACAGCAGCGGCGGCACCAGTAGCAGCATCTCGCAAACGCCAACTCTTTCCTAGGCAGGCTACGCTTTGTATCACCGGTTTCCAGAATACGCACACAGCTGAAAACCTCTTACGGCAACTGAGGAAGATCATCGCGGAATGGCTTACCCCAATTGGACTCTCCTGTGGATTTGTGGCATCGGACAACGCCAGCAATATTGTGTGTGCATTAAATATGGGCAAATTCCAGCACGTCCCATGTTTTGCACATACCTTGAATTTGGTGGTGCAGAATTATTTAAAAAACGACAGGGGCGTGCAAGAGATGCTGTCGGTGGCCAGAAGAATTGCGGGACACTTTCGGCGTACAGGCACCACGTACAGAAGACTGGAGCACCACCAAAAACTACTGAACCTGCCCTGCCATCATCTGAAGCAAGAAGTGGTAATGAGGTGGAATTCAACCCTCTATATGCTTCAGAGGTTGGAGGAGCAGCAAAAGGCCATTCAAGCCTATACAATTGAGCACGATATAGGAGGTGGAATGCACCTGTCTCAAGCGCAGTGGAGAATGATTTCAACGTTGTGCAAGGTTCTGATGCCCTTTGAACTTGCCACACGTGAAGTCAGTTCAGACACTGCCAGCCTGAGTCAGGTCATTCCCCCCATCAGGCTTTTGCAGAAGAAGCTGGAGACATTGAAGGAGGAGCTAACACGGAGCGATTCCGCTAGGCATGTGGGACTTGTGGATGGAGCCCTTAATTCGCTTAACAAGGATTCACGGGTGGTCAATCTGTTGAAATCAGAGCACTACATTTTGGCCACCGTGCTCGATCCTAGATTTAAAGCCTACCTTGGATCTCTCTTTCCGGCAGACACAAGTCTGCTGGGGTTGAAAGACCTGCTGGTGAGAAAATTGTCAAGTCAAGCGGAACGCGACCTGTCAACATCTCCTCCTTCACATTCTCCCGCAACTGGGGGTGCGAGGAAAAGGCTCAGAATTCCGAGCCCACCCGCTGGCGGTGATGCAGGGCAGTCTGGAGCGACTGCTGATGCTGACATCTGGTCCGGACTGAAGGACCTGACAACGATTACGGACATGTCGTCTACTGTCACTGCATATGATTCTCTCAACATTGAAAGAATGGTGGAGGATTATATGAGTGACCGCATCCAAGTAGGCACGTCACACAGTCCGTACTTATACTGGCAGGAAAAAGAGGCAATTTGGAGGCCCTTGCACAAACTGGCTTTATTCTACCTAAGTTGTCCTCCCACAAGTGTGTACTCCGAAAGAGTGTTTAGTGCCGCCGCTCACCTTGTCAGCAATCGGCGTACGAGGTTACATCCAGAAAATGTGGAGAAGATGATGTTCATTAAAATGAATTATAATCAATTCCTCCGTGGAGACATTGACCAGCAGCAATTGCCTCCACAAAGTACACAGGGAGCTGAGATGGTGGATTCCAGTGGGGACGAATTGATAATCTGTGAGGAGGGGGATGTACACGGTGATATATCGGAGGATGATGATGAGGTGGACATCTTGCCTCTGTAGAGCCAGTTTGTGCAAGGAGAGATTAATTGCTTCTTTTTTGGTGGGGGTCCAAACCAACCCGTCATTTCAGTCACAGTCGTGTGGCAGACCCTGTCACTGAAATGATGGGTTGGTTAAAGTGTGCATGTCCTGTTTATACAACATAAGGGTGGGTGGGAGGGCCCAAGGACAATTCCATCTTGCACCTCTTTTTTTCTTTAATTTTTCTTTGCGTCATGTGCTGTTTGTGGAATGTTTTTTGGAAGGGCCATCCTGCGTGACACTGCAGTGCCACTCCTAGATGGGCCCGGTGTTTGTGTCGGCCACTAGGGTCGCTTATCTTACTCACACAGCTACCTCATTGCGCCTCTTTTTTTCTTTGCGTCATGTGCTGTTTGGGGAGGGTTTTTTGGAAGGGACATCCTGCGTGACACTGCAGTGCCACTCCTAGATGGGCCCGGTGTTTGTGTCGGCCACTAGGGTCGCTTATCTTACTCACACAGCTACCTCATTGCGCCTCTTTTTTTCTTTGCGTCATGTGCTGTTTGGGGAGGGTTTTTTGGAAGGGGCATCCTGCGTGACACTGCAGTGCCACTCCTAGATGGGCCCGGTGTTTGTGTCGGCCACTAGGGTCGCTTATCTTACTCACACAGCTACCTCATTGCGCCTCTTTTTTTCTTTGCGTCATGTGCTGTTTGGGGAGGGTTTTTTGGAAGGGACATCCTGCGTGACACTGCAGTGCCACTCCTAGATGGGCCCGGTGTTTGTGTCGGCCACTAGGGTCGCTTAGCTTAGTCATCCAGCGACCTAGGTGCAAATTTTAGGACTAAAAATAATATTGTGAGGTGTGAGGTATTCCGAATAGACTGAAAATGAGTGTAAATTATGGTTTTTGAGGTTAATAATACTTTGGGATCAAAATGACCCCCAAATTCTATGATTTAAGCTGTTTTTTAGTGTTTTTTAAAAAAAACACCCGAATCCAAAACACACCCGAATCCGACAAAAAAAATTCGGTGAGGTTTTGCCAAAACGCGGTCGAACCCAAAACACGGCCGCGGAACCGAACCCAAAACCCGAAAAATTTCCGGCGCTCATCTCTAGTTTGTGCAAGGGCCTCCAAATTGCCTCTTTTTCCTTCCAGTATACGTACGGACTGTCTGACATGCCTACTTGGATGCTGTCACTCATATAATCCTCCACCATTCTTTCAATGGTGACAGAATCATATGCAATGACAGTAGACGACATGTCAGTAATCGTTGGCAGGTCCTTCAGTCCGGACCAGATGCTCCTGACTGCCCTGCATCACTGCCAGTGGGTGGTTTTGGAAATTTTATCCTTTTCCTGGCAGCTCCAGTGGCGGTAGAAAATGAAGGAGGAGCTGTTGGCGGGTCACGTTCCACTTGACTTGACAATTGTCTCACCAGCAGGTCTTTGATCATCTGCAGACTTGTGTCTGCCGGAAAGAGAGATACAACGTAGGCTTTAAACCTAGGATCGAGCACGGTGGCCAAAATGTAGTGCTCTGATTTCAACAGATTGACCACCCGTGAATTCTGGTTAAGCAAATGAAGGGCTCCATCCACAAGTCCCACATGCCTAGCGGAATCGCTCCATTTTAGCTCCTACTTCAATCTCTCCAGTTGCTTCTGCAAAAGCCTGATGAGGGGAATGACCTGACTTAGGCTGGCAGTGTCTGAACTGACTTCACGTGTGGCAAGTTCAAAGGGTTGGAGAACCTTGCACAACATGGAAATCATTCTCCACTGCGCTTGAGTCAGGTGCATTCCCCCTCCTTTGCCTATATCGTAGGCAGATGTATAGGCTTGAATGGCCTTTTGCTGCTCCTCCATCCTCTGAAGCATATAGAGGGTTGAATTCCACCTCGTTACTACTACCTCTTGCTTCAGCTGATGGCAGGGCATGTTCATGAGTGTTTGCTGGCGCTCCAGTCTTTGGCACGCGGTGGCTGAATGCCGAAAGAGGCCCGCAATTCTTCGGGCCACCGACAGCATCTCCTGCACGCCCCTGTCGTTTTTTTAAAAATTCTGCTGCACCAAATTAATTGTATGTGCAAAACATGGGACTTGCTGAAATTTGCCCACATGTAATGCATGTACAATATTGGTGGTGTTGTCCGATATCACAAATCCCCAGGAGAGTCCAATTGGGGTAAGCCAATCTTCAATGATGTTCCTCAGTTTCCGTAAGAGGTTGTCAGCTGTGTGCCTCTTATGAAAAGCGGTGATGCAAAGCATAGCCTGCCTAGGAACGAGTTGGCGTTTGCGAGATGCTGTGACAATACATCTACCCAGTGGGCTGTCACAGTCATATAATCCTTAGTCTGCCCTGCTCCACTTGTCCACATGTCCGTGGTTAAGTGGACAGTGGGTTCAACTGCATTTTTTAGGACACTGGTGACTCTTTTTCTGACGTCTGTGTACATTCTCGGTATCGCCTGCCTAGAGAAGTGGAACCTAGATGGGATTTGGTACCGGGGACACACTACCTCAAGCAATTCTCTAAGTCCCTGTGAACTAACGGTGGATACCGGACGCACGTCTAACACCAACATAGTTGTCAAGGCCTGAGTTACCTGCTTTGCAACAGGATGACTGCTGTGATATTTCATCTTCCTCGCAAAGGACTGTTGGACAGTCAATTGCTTACTGGAAGTAGTACAAGTGGTCTTCCGACTTCCTCTCTGGGATGACGATCGACTCCTAGCAGCAACAACAGCAGCGCCAGCAGCAGTAGGCGTTACACTCAAGGATCCATCGGAGGAATCCCAGTAAGGAGAGGACTCGTCAGACTTGCCAGTGACATGGCCTGCAGGACTATTGGCGTTCCTGTCTAAGGAGGAAATTGACATTGAGGGAGTTAGTGGTGTGGTTTGCAGGAGCTTGGGTACAAGAGAAAGAAGGGATTTAGTTGTCAGTGGACTGCTTTCGCTGTCACCCAAAGTTTTTGAACTTGTCAATGACTTCTGATGAATGCGCTCCAGGTGACGTATAAGCAGTGTCGGACTGGGGCATGTAGGGCCCATCGGGGTTATGCAGTGGTAGAAGCCCATGTTATGGGTGTAGCCAGTCTGCTGAGGGGGTGTGGCCTGCCACCTCATTGGTTTGACACACCATTAGAGAGTGCAACGTCTGGGCCCCTTCATAAATATATACAATACATTCAGCTGCTGCATGCATGATAATGTGCCAGATTAATAACAGATTATTAACTGTAATGCACTGTAGAAAATATACTATAGTCCAGTATAAGGTAACATATGTATAATGTATAATTCAAGTTCACAGTCTAGAACCTGATCCTTAGAGCAGGAAGTGGGCCCCCAGGCAGTGGGGCATACCGGTGGTTTCCCCTGTAACCCTGTGGGCCAGCCCAATCTTGCGTATAAGGGAGGATGTTCCTAGGTGGTTAACGTCCTTACCCCTACTTATTACAGCTTGACAAAGGCAACACACGGCTTGACACCTGTTGTCCGCATTTCTGTTTAAATAATTCCACACTGAAGAGGTGATTTTTTTTTTGTATTTTGACCAGGCATGTCAATGGGCTTCTTCATCCCACGGACAACAGGTGTCTCCCCGAGTGCCTGACTTAAACAAACCACCTCACCATCAGAATCTTCCTCGTCATTTTCCTCCTCAGCGCCAGCAACACCCATATCCTCATCCTGGTGTACTTCAACAGTGACATCTTCAATTTGAATATCAGGAACTGGACTGCGGGTGCTCCTTCCAGCACTTGCAGGGGGCGTGCAAATGGTGGAAGGAGCCACCTCTTCCTGTCCAGTGTTGGGAAGGTCAGGCATCGCACCCGCCGACACATTTGCACTCTCCTTGGGGATTTATGATTTAGAACGCACAGTTCTTTGCTTTGCTTTTGCCAGCTTAACTCTTTTCATTTTTCTAGTGGGAGGATGAGTGCTTCCATCGTTATGTGAAGCTGAACCACTAGTCATGAGGAACATAGGAGAGGGCCTTAGCCGTTCCTTGCCACCCCGTGTTATAAATGGCATATTGGCAAGTTTACGCTTCTCTTCAGACAATTTTAATTTAGATTTTTTTTGGGTCATTTTACTGAACTTTTGCTTTTTGGATTTTACATGCTCTCTACTATGACATTGGGCATCGGCCTTGGCAGACGACGTTGATGGCATTTCATTGTCTCTGCCATGACTAGTGGCAGCAGCTTCAGCACAAGGTGGAAGTGGATCTTGATCTTTCCCTATTTTACCCTTCACATTTTTTATCTCAATTTTTTAATGTGTGGAATTATATGCCAGTAATATATTTGGAATTAGACGGCGGTAAAGTCTGGAATTAGAAACCACTAGATAGATACCAGATACCACTGTGACTGGAATGATGATGACCTATGCGCAGTGACAGGACACTACCACAGCACCCTACAGCAGCAAGATGCAGCACAAGACACTGGACTAGTATTAGTTATGTACTGTAGTATTACTGAGCACCACAATGCAGCACAAGACAAAGAGCAGTGATACTGAGCACTGATGAGGATAATACTGAGAACTGACACTGAGCAGCAAGATGCAACACAAGACACTGGACTATTAGTAATGTACTGTAGTATACTGAGCACCACACTGCAGCACAAGACAATGGCCCTCATTCCGAGTTGTTCGCTCGCTAGCTGCTTTTAGCAGCATTGCACATGCTAGGCCGCCGCCCTCTGGGAGTGTATCTTAGCTTAGCAGAATAGTGAACGAAAGATTAGCAGAATTGCTACTAATTCTTTGCAGTTTCTGAGTAGCTCCGGACCTACTCACAGATTGCGATCAGCTCAGTCCGTTTAGTTCCTGGTTTGACGTCACAAACACGCCCTGCGTTCGGCCAGCCACTCCCCCGTTTCTCCAGACACTCCTGCGTTTTTCCCTGACACGCCTGCATTTTTTTGCAAACGCCGGGAAAACGCTGAGTTACCACCCAGAAACGCCCCTTTCCTGTCAATCATTTACCGAACAGCAGTGCGACTGAAAAGCGCTGCAGAATCCTCAGCAAATCTACTAAGTTTTTAGTTAAATAACTAAGCGCATACGCCCTGCTAGCCTTGCGCATGCGCAGTTTGCAACAAATCGCAGTATAGCGAAAATCGGCAACGAGCAAACAACTCGGAATGACCCCAAATGAGCAGTGATACTGAGCACTGATGAGGATAATACTGAGAACTGACACTGAGCAGCAAGATGCAGCACAAAACACTGGACTATTAGTAATGTACTGTAGTATACTGAGCACCACACTGCAGCACAAGACAATGGGGGTCATTCCGAGTTGTTCGCTCGCTAGCAGATTTTAGCAGCATTGCACACGCTAGGCCGCCGCCCTCTCGGAGTGTATCTTAGCTTAGCAGAATTGCGAACGAAAGATTAGCAGAATTGCGAATAGAAATTTCTTAGCAGTTTCTGAGTAGCTCGAGACTTACTCCTACACTGCAATCAGCTCAGCCCGTTTCGTTCCTGGTTTGACGTCACAAACACGCCCTGCGTTCGGCCAGCCACTCCCCCATTTCTCCAGACACTCCCGCGTTTTATCCTGGCACGCCTGTGTTTTTCCACACACTCCCAGAAAACGGCCAGTTTCCGCCCAGAAACACCCACTTCCTGTCAATCACACTCCGATCACTTCAACGATGGAAATTCTTTGTTCGGACATTAGTAAATCTACTAAGTTTTGAGCTAAAATACTTAACGCATGCGCACTGCGTACCATGCGCATGCGCATTTTGCCTTAATCGCTCCGTTGCGAAAATCGGCAACGAGCGAACAACTCAGAATGACCCCCAATGAGCAGTGATACTGAGCACTGATGAGGATAATACTGAGAACTGACACTGAGCAGCAAGATGCAGCACAAGACACTGGACTGTTAGTAATGTACTGTAGTATACTGAGCACCACCCTGCAGCACAAGACAATGGGGGTAATTCCAAGTTGATCGCAGCAGGATATTTTTTAGCAGTTGGCCAAAACCATGTGCACTGCAGGGGGGGCAGATATAACATTTGCAGAAAGAGTTAGATTTGGGTGGGTTATTTTGTTTTTGTGCAGGGTAAATACTGGCTGCTTTATTTTTACACTGCAATTTAGATTGCAGATTGAACTCGCCACACCCAAATCTAACTCTCTCTGCAAATGTTATATCTGCCCCCCCTGCAGTGCACATGGTTTTGCCCAACTGCTAAAAAATTTCCTGCTGCGATCAACTTGGAATTACCCCCAATGAGTAGTGATACTGAGCACTGATGAGGATATTCAGGGACGTGCAGTCAGGGAGGCAGGGGAGGCAGTGCCTTCCCTGTCTAATGATTAAAATAATACAAAGAGGTATATGTTTTAGACTTTGTATTATTTTAATATTTTTTACATTGTAAATACTGTTTTAAATGTGTCAGAGGCACCACTCTCGGTGCCTCCCGCTATTAATGTGAAATGGCCGGAAGCAGGGGTGGGGCTAAGCTATGAGCAGCAAAGCCCATTAAAAAAAGCACCTGAAGCGGCACTTACGATAAGTGCCTCTTTGACAGGGGCGTCACAGTTAGCTGTGATTGGGCAGTGGTAGGGGGTAGGCACTAAGCTGTGCAGCATCCAGAGCCGGTCGCTCCCCCCACCCCCTCCCATGAAGGGGCCATGCACTGCTGCTGGAGCTTCGGCCAAGGTCAGGAGATCACTACTCAGGTGCGGGCTGCACAGGGAAGGGGGGTTATGGGGTGTGCATGTGGAGGGACAGTGGGAGTAGGGTGTGTGGTGGGGGTAGTGGATTATTGGGTGTATGTAAGGGAACAGGGGGACTAGCTTATGTGTTGGGGTAGAGGGTTGTATGTGGGAAGACTAGGGTTTGTGAGGTGGTGGTGGTAGAGCTTATGGGTTTTATGTGAGGAGACAGAGGGATTAGGGTGTGTGGGGTGTAGTATGTCTGACCGGCGCTCAGGAGACCGCCGGGCAGCATACCGACGCCGGGATCCCGGCGGGGAGGGGCGAGTGCAGCAAGCCCCTCACGGGCTCGGTGGCGACCGACGGGTTCTATTCCCACTCTATGGGTGGTGGAAATAGTCCCTGTTGGTCGGCATGCCGACCATCGGGATAGTAAGGGGGCGGGATGTCGGTGGAGGTCATGTGACCGTCGGTCTCCCGACCGCCGGTCACATGAATACCACCCGGGTGTGTGAGTGGTAGAGGGATATGAGGTGTGTGTGGGGGTAATGGAGTGCTGGGTATATTGGAGCAGAGGGATATTAATTGTATGTGGGGGGACAGGGAGAGTAGGGTATGTTGTGGGGTAGAGGGGTATGCAGTGTATGTGGTAAGACATTGGAAGTAGGTTGTGCAGGGATATGCTTTGTATGTAGGGGGGCAGGGGGAGTAGGGTGTGTATAGATGATATGGAGATAGAGGTTGGATATGGGGCATATGTGAGCCTGAGAGATATGAGGGGTGGTGGTGGGGGGGGCAGGGGAGATGAAGATGGAGTGTGATGAGAAAATGGCCGACAGCCTGTACCTACATCGGAGGATGGGGGTCCCAAAAAATGTGTGTGTACCGGGCCCCAAAATTTCTGTTGCCGCCCTGGGCACGATCCCCTCTCCTCTCCCAATTTCTCCGGCCCCACTTCTGTCACTGGCTCCCAGCGGCTGACCAGCCCCACCTGGAGTCCTGTCACAAGGCAACACAGCAGTAACTCTGCACCGCGGGCTGCGGTTTGCATCCCGTCAGACTGCTGTGCACTCACCATCCAGCGCGGCCCTGTACAAGCGGAATGGCGGAACTAAGGAGTGCTGGAGGACGAGCAGCCACATCACAGAGAGCGGATTAGTTTACTTTCTTTGTTACTGATTGCGGCAGGAGGCGGGGGTTGGCCGGTATTGGCGGGGAACAGTGGTGGGGACTTCAGTTTGACATGGGATAAGGTTTCCCAGGGACCCACATGCTATACTTCTGGAAGATAAGTACAGTAATAACTTCCACCTAGTATCACCCTCTCCCTGTCACCCACTGCTGTCACAATCTCCCTGGTGTCACCCTCTCCCTGTTACCCTCTTCTGTCACCCACTGCTGTCACCCTCTCTTAATATCCCTGGCGTCACATACTGCTGTCACGGATAGTATTACTGAGCAGCAATAAGTAAGAACTGATACTGAGCACTGATATTGAGATGTTCCACTGAGAGAACGTAGCTACGTCCTCTCTGCTCTCTCCAGAATGCACGAGTGAAAATGGCGGCGACGCGCGGCTCTTTATATGGAATCCGAATCTCGCGAGAATCCGACAGCGGGATGATGACGTTTTCCCTCGTTTGGGTTTTCCGAGTCAGGCGGGAACAACCGAGCCTGCCTCGGACCCGTTTAAACCACGTGGAGTTCGGGGGGGTTCAGAGAACCGAACCCGCTCATCTCTAATAAATATATTACCCCTACCTGTCGCTTGGAAAGAAATCCAGGTGGATAGCAATATAGGGGTTGAGTCTCAGTACAGGAGTTATTTGTCTCTAATTGTAAGGAGCCATACTGTCAGGTACCTGTATGGAGCTGGAGTGATGGAGCTTGCCGCTTTCGTCATTGACAGCTATTGACCTTTCATATCCGCTGAGATAGCCGCTACTGATGCCGGCTTGTCAGTATATAGCGCTGGAAGCTGTACTGTATATAGACATACGTAGTGCACAATACATTCAGTATACTCATGCTATTGTATGCCACCAGTTTATATCGCCACCCAATATCGTGTTTTAAAGGGTAACTAAAGAAAATGTAAGTTTAGTTACCAATCCCACCCCAACAACCAACTAGTAGAATGTATGTGTTTGATGCTAGGTATCGACCACCTACCTTAATCTAAAAACTATCATGACAAAGGTCTTCAACCTTGTCAAAGACCTACACTCCTCAGTACTTAACTACCTACAACTGTAACAAGAGTGTTATGGGCGTGGTGACTTCTGTCCAGGTTGAACTGTAAACTGCCTATTTACTGTTTTGTTTTCCCTCCAGCTAATCTTCCTCTTCACTGATCTCCTGCAGATTTGGAAATGGAGCTGAGGCCAGGCTGTTCATAGCCTCCCGAAGAGTGGGGCATCAGAGTCTGTTATGACCATGACCCCAACTCCTTTGTGGGATTATCTGTGTTCAAAGCAGTGAAATATGCAGATTGTCCATTTTTAAGTATCATTCTGTTAATGAAAAGGTAAGCAGTCTATGTCCTGGACAGACGCCAGAGGGGGGATGGGGGGAAAGGGGCGGTGTGGGAGAGTAGACCATAACGCAGCGAAGGGGCGCAGTCCCAGAGCGGCACCCGCATGTTGGCTCCTGTGCATGCCTATGATTTGTTATCATTCGTTTATTCAAGAAGCATTTTGACTGTATTAAATCCCATTTAATAATATCTTTGTATTCTTAAAGAACTCCTGTTTCAGATGGGCTTGGTTTTTAGAAATGCTACATTTATGCAGGCAATTAATTGGTTTACAGTATCTCCGATTAAATTAGGTTGTGAAAGTATTTGGGATAAATCAGATTAAAGGCCTGTACACACAAGGCGATATCACACACAATATCGCTCATTTTCAGCCTTCTGAGCAATATTGTGTGTGATATTACTCAGTATGTATGCTACAGACGATGAACGATGCTTGGTCCCGTGAATCGTTATCGTCCCCCGTCCGTCAGCTGTGCATGCAGCTCAATTTAGACTTATCGTCCTAAACTGCATGTACGGCCCGGCCGTGGCATGATGTCACTGTACGATGGAAACACTATAGATTATCGCTTACGGAGAGTATCACATAGTGTGTAGGGGCCTTAAGGTGTTCTAATGTTTCTCAGTGTTTATACTGTTTACAGTGGTTGCCGTGACACTGTTTAATGTTTCTGATTTTCCAGAGTTTTGAACTACTAACAGTCATGTGAGGGCTGAGTGACCTACTGCTGAGATTGATGGTTTATAAAGCTGCCTGCCCTGCTGACTCAACTGACTCATTGGGGGTCATTCCGAGTTGTTCACTCGTTGCCGATTTTTGCTATGCTGCGATTTGTTGCTAATTGCGCATGCACGCAGGGCGCATGCACTTAGTTACTTAACTAAAAACGTAGCAGTTTTGCTGTGGCTCCTGCGGCGCTTTTCAGTCGCACTGCTGATTGGTGAATGATTGACAGGAAAGGGGCGTTTCTGGGAGGTAACTGAGCGTTTTCCAGGAGTGTGCTAAAAAACGCAGGCGTGTCAGGGAAAAACGCGGGAGTGTCTGGAGAAACGGGGGAGTGGCTGGCTGAACGCAGGGCGTGTTTGTGACGTCAATCAGGAACTAAACGGACTGAGGTGATCGCAATCTGTGAGTAGGTCTGGAGCTACTCAGAAACTGCTAAGAATTATTTATTAGCAGTTCTGCTAATCTTTCCTTCGCTATTCTGCTAAGCTAAGATACACTCCCAGAGGGCGGCGGCCTAGCGTTTGCAATGCTGCTAAATTTATTGGTGCATCTTTCTGTGTGTATGAACAACCCCTGTCGGCAGATATACAGTGCATCCGGAATGTATTCACAGCGCTTCACTTTTTCCACATTTTGTTATGTTACAGCCTTATTCCAAAATGGAATAAATTATTTTTCCCCTCAAAATTCTACACACAAAGGGCCTAATTCAGACCTGATAGCAGCAGCAAATTTTTTTAGCAGTTGGGCAAAACCATGTGCACTGCAGGGGGGGGGGGGGGGGGGCAGATATAACATTTGCAGAGAGAGTTAGATTTGGGTGGGTTATATTGTTTCTATGCAGGGTAAATACGGCCTGCTTTATTTTTACACTGCAATTTAAGGTTCAATTTGAACAGACCCCACCCAAATCTAACTCTCAGTTTGTATTACTTGCTCCTTTGTATACCTGGTATTTTTACTTGTCTCTGCACAAGTATGTAATCTCTTATTATTCTTTGTATGCACACCACTATTTATAGCAAACCTATACTGTAGCACACAAGATGTGGGCATAAATTACAATTTAGAAGCAATAACTTCATCCAAGGTACCCAGGTATCCGGACTCCAGGTCGACAACAAAAAGGTCGACACCAATTGGTCGAAACACCTTATGTCGACATGGTCAAAATGTCGACGTGGACAAAAGGTCGACATGAACAAGGTCGACGATTTTTTTACGTTTTTTTTTTCTTTTTTAGAACCTTTTCATACTTAACGATCCACATGGACTACGATTGGAACAGTAATCTGTGCCGGGCGAAGCGAGGCACCGTGCCCGAAGCATGGTGAGCGAAGCGAGCCATGCAAGGGGACACGGTGCACTAATTGGGGTTCCCCGTCACTCTACGAAGAAAACAACACCCAAAAAAACATTAAAAACTCATGTCGACCTTTTTCCATGTCGACCTTGTTCATGACGACCTTTTGTCCATGTCGACCTTTTGTCCATGTCGTCATAAGGTGTGTCGACCAATTGGCATCGACCTAAGGTGTGTCGACCTTTTTGTTGTCGACCTGGAGTCCCAGACCCGGTAGCCCATGGCCCTTGCATTCATCCATACTAGCCTTAACATTTTCTTTCTAAAAGCCACCAACTGAATTTATCCACTCCACATTCGCCTTCCCTACCCCTCCTTCTTCCTCCTGTGATGTTAGTGTATTAGAATGCTTAATATTTGTAGACACTCCCTTACTAATATGTGTAAGCCTGAATCTTCAGTGATGGTCCCTAGGACCAGGGGGATGCTGTGAAGTGGGTGGTCCAGTGTGCAGTGTGCTTGGAGTTGGTGATGGAATAAAACCACACAGCAGTGAACTCACATGCCTCTGTATCCTTATGACTGGATTTACAAACATATGAACAAAACATGGTGTCAGAAGAAGTTTAACTTGGACTGCTAGTGCTCTCAGAGTGTGAAAGAATCCTGCAGTAGTCTGTAAGGCTGTGATACTCAGTGTCTGCAAAGCCTGCCGTGTGCTCCTCTCTTCAAACAGTGAGTAACCATGGACAAACTGACTCCTACAACCGTCATGCTGATGTCTGGTAACTTGTCTGAAAACTAGTGATGTGCACCGGACATTTTTCGGGTTTTGGTTTTGGATTCGGTTCCGCGGCCGTGTTTTGGATTCGGACGCGTTTTGGCAAAACCTCCCTGAAATTTTTTTGTCGGATTCGGGTGTTTTTTTACAAAAAACCCTCAAAAACAGCTTAAATCATAGAATTTGGGGGTCATTTTGATCCCATAGTATTATTAACCTCAATAACCATAATTTCCACTCATTTCCAGTCTATTCTGAACACCTCACAATATTAATTTTAGTCCTAAAATTTGCACCAAGGTCGCTGGATGACTAAGCTAAGTGACCCAAGTGGCCGACACAAACACCTGGCCCATCTAGGAGTGGCACTGCAGTGTCAGACAGGATGGCACTTCCAAAAAATAGTACCCAAACAGCACATGATGCAAAGAAAAAAAGAGGCGCAATGAGGTAGCTGTGTGACTAAGCTAAGCGACCCAAGTGGCCGACACAAAGACCTGGCCCATCTAGGAGTGGCACTGCAGTGTCAGGCAGGATGGCACTTCCAAAAAATAGTCCCCAAACAGCACATGATGCAAAGAAAAAAAGAGGTGCACCAAGGTCGCTGGATAGCTAAGCTAAGCGACACAAGTGTCCGACACAAACACCTGGCCCATCTAGGAGAGGCACTGCAGTGTCAGACAGAATGGCAGATTTAAAAAATAGTCCCCAAACAGCACATGATGCAAAGAAAAAAAGAGGTGCACCAAGGTCGCTGGATGGCTAAGCTAAGCGACACAAGTGGCCGACACAAACACCTGGCCCATCTAGGAGAGGCACTGCAGTGTCAGACAGGATGGCAGATTTAAAAAATAGTCCCCAAACAGCACATGATGCAAAGAAAAAAAGAGGTGCACCAAGGTCGCTGGATAGCTAAGCTAAGCGACACAAGTGGCCGACGCAAACAGGGTATTAGGTACTAATAAATGAATTGTTGCTCCGATAGTTCCATAAATATTAGAGATGTGCACCGGACACTTTTCGTGTTTTGTGTTTTGGTTTTGGATTCGGTTCCGCGGTCGTGTTTTGGATTCGGACGTGTTTTGGCAGAAACTCCCTTTCGATATTTTGTCGGATTCAGATGCGTTTTAGATTCGGGTGTTTTTTATTTTCAAAAAACCCTCAAAAACCGCTTAAATCATAGAATTTGGGGGTAATTTTGGTCCTATAGTATTATTAACCTTAATAACCATAATTTCCACTCATTTCCAGTCTATTCTGAACACCTCACACCTCACAATATTATTTTTAGTCCTAAAATTTGCACAGAGGTCACTGGATGACTAAGCTAAGCGACCCAAGTGGGCGGCACAAACACCTGGCACATCTAGGAGTGGCACTGCAGTGTCAGGCAGGATGGCACTTCAAAAAAATAGTCCCCAAACAGCACATGATGCAAAGAAAAATGAAAGAAAAAAGAGGTGCAAGATGGAATTGTCCTTGGGCCCTCCCACCCACCCTTATGTTGTATAAACAGGACATGCACACTTTAACAAACCCATCATTTCAGCGACAGGGTCTGCCACACGACTGTGACTGAAATGACTGGTTGGTTTGGGCCCCCACCAAAAAAGAAGCAATCAATCTCTCCTTGCACAAACTGGCTCTACAGGTCCTTGTGTACTTTCTGGAGGCAATTGCTGGTGAATGTCTCCATGGAGGAATTGATTATAATTAATTTTGATGAACATCATCTTCTCCACATTTTCTGGAAGTAACCTTGTACGCCGATTGCTGACAAGGTGAGCGGCTGCACTAAACACTCTTTCGGAGTACACACTGGAGGGGGGGCAACTTAGGTAAAATAAAGCCAGTTTGTGCAAGGGCCTCCAAATTGCCTCTTTTTCCTGCCAGTATACGTACGGACTGTCTGATATAATCCTCCACCATTCTTTCAATGGTGACAGAATCATATGCAGTGACAGTAGACGACATGTCAGTAATCGTTGGCAGGTCCTTCAGTCCGGACCAGATGTCAGCACTCGCTCCAGACTGCCCTGCATCACCGCCAGCGAGTGGGCTCGGAATTCTTAGCCTTTTCCTCGCACCCCCAGTTGCGGGAGAATGTGAAGAAGGAGCTGTTGGCGGGTCACGTTCCGCTTGACTTGACAATTTTCTCACCAGCAGGTCTCTGAACCTCTGCAGACTTGTGTCTGCCGGAAAGAGAGATACAACGTAGGTTTTAAATCTAGGATCGAGCACGGTGGCCAAAATGTAGTGCTCTGATTTCAACAGATTGACCACCCGTGAATCCTGGTTAAGTGAATTAAGGGCTCCATCCACAAGTTCCACATGCCTAGCGAATCGCTCTGTTTTAGCTCCTCCTTCAATGTCTCCAGCTTCTTCTGCAAAAGCCTGATGAGGGGAATGACCTGACTCAGGCTGGCAATGTCTGAACTGACTTCACGTGTGGCAAGTTCAAAGGGTTGCAGAACCTTGCACAACATTGAAATCATTCTCCACTGCGCTTGAGTCAGGTGCATTTCCCCTCCTTTGCCTATATCGTAGGCAGATGTATAGGCTTGAATGGCCTTTTGCTGCTCCTCCATCCTCTGAAGCATATAGAGGGTTGAATTCCACCTCAATACCACCTCTTGCTTCAGATGATGGCAGGGCAGGTTCAGGACTGTTCGCTGGTGCTCCAGTCTTCGGCACGCGGTGGCTGAATGCCGAAAGTGGCCCGCAATTCTTCGGGCCACCGACAGCATCTCTTGCACGCCCCTGTCGTTTTTTAAATAATTCTGCACCACCAAATTCAATGTATGTGCAAAACATGGGACGTGCTGGACTTTGCCCAGATGTAATGCACGCACAATATTGGTGGCGTTGTCCGATGTCACAAATCCCCAGGAGAGTCCAATTGGGGTAAGCCATTCTGCGATGATGATCCTCAGTTTCCGTAAGAGGTTGTCAGATGTGTGCCACTTATGGAAAGCGGTGATACAAAGCGTAGCCTGCCTAGGAACGAGTTGGCATTTGCGAGATGCTGCTACTGGTGCCGCCGCTGCTGTTCTTGCTGCGAGAGGCAATACATCTACTCAGTGGGCTGTCACAGTCATATAGTCCTGAGTCTGCCCTGCTCCACATGTCCGTGGTTAAGTGGACATTGGGTACAACTGCATTTTTTAGGACACTGGTGACTCTTTTTCTGACGTCTGTGTACATTTTCGGTATCGCCTGCCTAGAGAAATGGAACCTAGATGGTATTTGGTACCGGGGACACAGTACCTTAATCAAGTCTGTAGTTGCCTGTGAATTAACGGTGGATACTGGAAACACATTTCTCACCACCCAGGCTGCCAAGGCCTGAGTTATCCGCTTTGCAGCAGGATGACTGCTGTGATATTTCATCTTCCTCGCAGTGATATTTCATCTTCCTGGACAGTCAATTGCTTACTGGAAGTAGTACAAGTGGTCTTCCGACTTACCCTCTGGGATGACAATCGACTCCCAGCAGCAACAACAGCAGCACCAGCAGCATTAGGCGTTACACTCAAGGATGCATCGGAGGAATCCCAGGCAGGAGAGGACTCGTCAGACTTGACAGTGACATGGCCTGCAGGACTATTGGCTTTCCTGTCTAAGGATGAAATTGACACTGAGGGAGTTGGTGGTGTGGTTTGCAGGAGCTTGGTTACAAGAGGAAGGGATTTAGTGGTCAGTGGAATGCTTCCGCTGTCATCCAAAGTTTTTGAACTTGTCACTGACTTCTGATGAATGCGGTCCAGGTGACATATAAGGGAGGATGTTCCTAGGTGGTTAACGTCCTTACCCCTACATATTACAGCTTGACAAAGGCAACACACGGCTTGACACCTGTTGTCCGCATTTCTGTTGAAATAATTCCACACCGAAGAGGTGATTTTTTTTGTATTTTGACCAGGCATGTCAATGGCCATATTCGTCCCACGGACAACAGGTGTCTCCCCGGGTTCCTGACTTAAACAAACCACCTCTCCATCAGAATCCTCCTTGTCAATTTCCTACTCAGCGCCAGCAACACCCATATCCTCATCCTGGTGTAATTCAACAGTGACATCTTCAATTTGACTATCAGGAACTGGACTGCGGGTGCTCCTTCCAGCACTTGCAGTGGGCATGCAAATGGTGGGAGGCGCAACCTCTTCCCGTCCAGTGTTGGGAAGGTCAGGCATCGCAACCGATATAATTGGACTCTCCTTGGGGATTTGTGATTTAGAAGAACGCACAGTTCTTTGCTGTGCTTTTGCCATTTTAACTCTTAAGTTTTCTAGCAGGAGGATGAGTGCTTCCATCCTCAAGTGAAGCTGAACCACTAGCCTTGAACATAGGCCAGGGCCTCAGCGGTTCCTTGCCACTCCGTGTCGTAAATGGCACATTGGCAAGTTTACGCTTCTCCTCAGACGATTTTGATTTAGATTTTTGGGTCATTTTACTGAGCTTTATTTTTTGGGATTTTACATGCTCTCTACTATGACATTGGGCATCAGCCTTGGCAGACGACGTTGATGGCATTTCATAGTCTCGGCCATGACTAGTGGCAGCAGCTTCAGCACGAGGTGGAAGTGGATCTTGATCTTTCCCTATTTTACCCTCCACATTTTTGTTCTCCATTTTTTAATGTGTGGAATTATATGCCAGTAATATATCAATAGCAATGGCCTACTACTATATATACTGCGCACAACTGAAATGCACCACAGGTATGGATGGATAGTATACTTGACGACACAGAGGTAGGTAGAGCAGTGGCCTACTGTACCGTACTGCTATGTAGTATATACTGGTGGTCAGCAAACTGTGCAAAACTGAAATGCACCACAGGTATGGATGGATAGTATACTTGACGACACAGAGGTAGGTAGAGCAGTGGCCTACTGTACCGTACTGCTAGATAGTATATACTGGTGGTCAGCAAACTGTGCAAAACTGAAATGCACCACAGGTATGGATGGATAGTATACTTGACGACACAGAGGTAGGTAGAGCAGTGGCCTACTGTACCGTACTGCTATGTAGTATATACTGGTGGTCAGCAAACTGTGCAAAACTGAAATGCACCACAGGTATGGATGGATAGTATACTTGACGACACAGAGGTAGGTAGAGCAGTGGCCTACTGTACCGTACTGCTATGTAGTATATACTGGTGGTCAGCAAACTGTGCAAAACTGAAATGCACCACAGGTATGGATGGATAGTATACTTGACGACACAGAGGTAGGTAGAGCAGTGGCCTACTGTACCGTACTGCTATATATTATATACTGGTGGACAGCAAACTGTGCAAAACTGAAATGCACCACAGGTATGGATGGATACTAGTATACTTGACGACACAGAGGCAGGTAGAGCAGTGGCCTACTGTACCGTACTGCTATATAGTATATACTGGTGGTCCGCAAACTGTGCAAAACTGAAATGCACCACAGGTATGGATGGATAGTATACTTGACGACACAGAGGTAGGTAGAGCAGTGGCCTTCTGTACTGTACTGCTATATAGTATATACTGGTGGTCAGCAAACTGTGCAAAACTGAAATGCACCACAGGTATGGATGGATAGTATACTTGACGACACAGAGGTAGGTAGAGCAGTGGCCTACTGTACCGTACTGCTATATATATATATATATATATATATAGTTATACTGGTGGTCAGCAAATTTCTGCACTGTCCTCCTACTATATACTACAATGCAGCACAGATATGGAGCGTTTTCCAGGCAGAGAACGTATAATACTGGTGGTCACTGGTCACTGGTCAGCAAAACTCTGCACTGTCCTCCTACTATATAATACTGCTGGTCCCCAGTCCCCACAATAAAGCAATTAGCACACTGAGCACAGATATTTGCAGCACACTGAGCACAGTCAGATATGGAGCGTTTTTCAGGCAGAGAACGTAGATATTTGCACTTGCAGCACACTGAGCACAGATATTTGCAGCACACTGAGCACAGATATTTGCAGCACAATTTGCAGCCCACTGAACATAGAAACTGAGAGGACGCCAGCCACGTCCTCTCACGATCATCTCCAATGCACGAGTGAAAAATGGCGGCGACGCGTGGCTCCTTATATAGAATACGAATCTTGCGAGAATCCAACCGCGGGATGATGACGTTCGGGCGCGCTCGGGTTAACACGAGCAAGGCGGGAGGATCCGAGTCTGCCTCAGACCCGTGTAAAATGGGTGAAGTTCGGGGGGTTTCGGATCCCGAGGATCCGAACCCGCTCATCACTACTGAAAACTGGAAAAGATTTAAGCAAAGGTTTAATATATATCTTGCTGCATGTGGAGCTGATACAGAGGCTGACAAAACTAAGGCATCCATTTTCCTCCATGTGATAGGAGAGGATGTGCTGGACATTTTTTAATAGTTTTCAGTTTGATGAGGGGCAGAATATGGTGCTATCTTCTATAATGCAAAAGTTTGAAGATTACTTTGTGCCAATGAAAAATGTGACATATGAAAGATATAAGTTTTTCACATGTGATCAGAAGTCTGAGATGGATTTGATCAGTATGTTACAGAGCTGTAATCACTCAGTAAAACCTTGAGTTTGGTGATTTAAAGGATTCACTGATTAAAGATCATATTGTCTGTGGAATACCAGATAATGGACTCAGAGAGAGACTGCTGAGAGAGCAAGACCTAACACTAGATAAGGCAGTGACTATGTGCAGATCTGCAGAAATAACTAGATTTCAAGCCACAACGTAACACAAGGAAGTTGATGCTGCTGTCCATGTAGTGCAGAAAACAGAGCCAAGCAAACCTCCATTCTCAAGAATGAAGCAGTCTAAGCCACAGTCTAATAAGGAAATTTGTAGTAGATGTGGAAATGCTCACAATCCTAAAATGTGCCCTGCTTATGGTAAAACCTGCATGAAATGTGGTAAACTTAATTACTTTGCCAAATGCTGTAAAATGAAAAGTGACACAACCAAAGTGCATGCTGTTAAACAAACAGAGGAGTTCTTTGTGGATTGCATTGAACTTTGCAGTGCAGATAAGAAAGAATGGATTGTCCCTTTAACAGTGAACGAGATTGTCATTCCCTTTAAGCTTGATACTGGCACGCAGGTGAATTTAATATTGTTTCAAGACTATAAGACTTTTAGAGTAAAACCTAAAATTCATCCAGCCAAAGTGAAAGTTACAGGGTACACTGGGGAGGAAATTCCTGTGAAAGGTACATGCTTAGTGACACTGAAATATAAGGGACAACAGTTTAAAACATCTCTACTGATTATGGATAAAAATGTGCAACCGATTCTAGGATTAAGTTCCTGTGAGAAACTAAGCTTGCTAAATAAAGTTTTTATGGTGACATCACAAGTAGAAGATGACTGCAAATCGATGTTTTACAGAATACAGAGACTTGTTTGAAGGTCTAGGTTGCTTGCCTGGAGAGCATAAAATAAATATAGACGCAAGTTTCTTCAGTGATACACCCCTGTAGAAAAGTGCCGTTTGCACTGAGAGAAAAACTGAAACAAGAGTTAAATCGCATGGAAATCTTGGGTGTGATACAGAAAGTTGATGAGCCTACTGAATGGGTAAGCTCCTTAGTAATTGTTGAAAAGAAAAATGGACAACTCAGAATATGTCTAGACCCCAGAGATTTAAACAAAGCTATTGAACAAGAACATTTCAAACTACCAACTAGAGATGAAATCATGTCGCAATTTGCGGGAGCAAAATTGTTCAGTAAATTGGATGCATCTTCAGGATTCTGGCAAATGAAGCTAGATGAGGCCAGCTCAAAGCTTTGTACATTTAATACACCAGAAGGTCGATACAGATTTCTTCGACTACCATATGGAATTTTGTCTGCTCCAGAAGTATATCACAAAAAGGTACACATGATTTTTGAACATATTCCAGGTGTTGAAACAATGATGGATGACATTATTGTCTGGGGATCTACAAAGGATGAACATGATTCTAGATTGAGACAAGTAATGGAACTTGTCAAGAAAGTGAATCTAAAGCTAAACAAGGACAAATGTGAATTTGGCTTGAATACACTTACCTTTATGGGCGACATGGTCTCGGATTAAGGTGTAAAACCAGACCCAAGGAAAATATCAGCCATAGTGAACATGGAAGTCCTAACAACAAAGATGATGTCAGAAGATTCCTAGGAATGATTACTTACTTAGGAAAGTTTATTTCTCAACTCTCTGAACGAACAGCCTCTCTTAGATGGTTGTTGGACAAAGATAACAAGTGGATGTGGTCACATGCACAAGAAGAAAGTTGGCAAAACTTGAAACAGATCATTACAGAGCAACCAGTGCTAAAATTCTTTGATCTTGCGAAAAGAATAAGAATTTCAGCAGATGCTTCGCAATTTGGCCTAGGCTCAGTGTTGTTACAAGAACATGAGGATACATGGCAACCAGTAATCTATGCATCAAGAGCACTGACAAGTGCTGAAACAAGGTATGCTGAGATAGAAAAAGAACTTCTAGCGATCACATATGCATGTGAGCGATTTCATCAGTTTGTGTATGGTCAAACATTTACAGTGGAAACTGACCACAAGCCATTGGTAGCTATCATGACTAAATCATTACATGACTGTCCCATGAGAATTCAATGAATGCTTATTAAACTACAGAAATATGATGTACACTTGCTGTACTGTCCCGGTAAATACATGTACATTGCTGATACACTTTCTCGTGCTGTGGACAAAAGTGAAGGTTCCAAAAGTCTGATGGATGAAGAGATAGAAGCCTATGTTAATTTGATCGTAGCTTCTCTACCAGTGTCTCTTGCAAGACAAGAACAGATTAGGAAAGAAACTGAGACAGATGACACAATGAAGTGTTGAAAGATATCATTCTGAAAGGTTGGCCAGCAAAAAAAAATGCGTGCCCGCTGTCTATTCATGATTATTGGATGTACCGCAGTGACCTTACAGTTGTCGATGGTATTATTTACAAAGGCAATAGGTTTGCCATACCTGCACGACTAAGAAAAACTATGCTGTGCAAGATACATGAAGGCCACTTAGGAGAAGAAAAATGTAAGCGGAGAGCGCGTGAAGTTATGTATTGGCCAAGAATGAACCAAGACATAGCACAGACTACAGCTATATGTGAATTATGTCTTATGTATAGACCGAAACAACAAGTCGAGCCACTGAGTCCTCATGCAGTGCCAGAGAGACCGTAACAGGAAGTTGGCGCAGATTTGTTTGATTGTAATGGGAAAACGTACATTGTCATGACTGATTATTACTCTAACTACCCTGAGGTGAAGACACTACATACAACTACTAGTAAACCCGTAATCAATTGCATGAAGTCAATCTTTGCAAGGCATGGTGTTCAAATCTCCCGATACATGATGAACTGCTTAATACACATAACTCAGCGTTGGTCAGACTGAGTAAGGAATGCCAACAGGCGAAACAGAAACTGTTCCATGACAGGTGAACAAAAAGCTTATGTGATCTAAAATCGGGTGACCAAGTCCGTCTCAGAGATCACGAGAAAGGTATTTGGGTGCAGAAAGGTATTGTGCAAGCACAAGTAGCACCAAGATCTCATACTATACGTACAGAGCGTGGAACGGAAGTAAGAAGAAATCGGGTGGATTTAAGATCTCAACCTAACCATAATGAAGACAACATGGCTGAAGAAATACCCTTCATCTGACATGTATGATGATCCTGATAATGGTGAACCAACCAAGATTCTAGAAAGGTCCAACATGGTCGATGAAACACAGACTGTGTATGAAAGACCCAAAAGGGAAATACGCAGACCTGAGAGACTCATTGAAACGTGTTAGATGATGTTCTAATCATAATATGACGTTGTTAATTGTTGCATTGAAGCGTACAGGGCTTATCTTTAAAGAAAAGAGGATGTGATGTTAGTGTATTGGAATGCTTAATATTTGTAGACACTTCCTTACTAATATGTGTAAGCCTGAATCTTCAGTGATGGTCCCTAGGACCAGGGGGATGCTGGGAAGTGGGTGGTCCAGTGTGCAGTGTGCTTGGAGTTGGTGATGGAATAAAACAGCACAGCAGTGAACTCACATGTCTCTGTATCCTTATGACTGGATTTACAAACATATGAACAAAACACCTCCCCCTTCTTCAATATATATGTTTGTGTAGTTAGCCCTCAGAAAAAACTGTCCCCTTACAATATCTCCTCATATACTGTAAAATAAGCATGTGCAATAAACGCCTTCCATCTCCTAAATTAAAGTATAGTTTATCCTACCCCCTTTCCCAATGGAAAAGAGAGTACTTCCAGCTCTTGTCACTTTGGTTAAATGACGTGACTCTTTAAGGTTGCCCAGTAATCTGCTATGTTCTTTGATATTAGTGGTACTGGATTTTACTCCCTTCTTCCTTTAATAAGTATGGTGTTTGGGTGCATAGTCACTCTACGTGATAAAACACTACAGCAACTGCAGAGTTAGTGTCTGTTCTAGGAATTGAGAATATTGAGAGTATTAGGCCTGATTCAGGTTTGTAAGCAAGTAAAAAAAACACACAACTGTGCAAAACCATGTTGCACTGCAGGTGGGTTAGATGTAAGCTAAAGCTTACCATACTATGCTTTTAAATCGGGACACTCATGGCTGATTAAAACTAGGTGATGTGCAAGCTTGAAGTCAGCCAGTCACAGAACCTATGTAATTCATTAGTGTCCCGGTCATGGGCGTAGCCAGAACTGTGTGGGCTCCATAGCAACATTTTGAAGGGGCCTCTGACCCAATGCTTCTAGAGAGACACCTCTCCGCAACAGTTGTTAATTTTTGTGCCCAATAATAGTGCCCTAGTTCACATTATGTCACATTGTAGGTCTGCCTGTACACATTATAGAACACAGTTCCACCAATTCATATTATGCCATACAGTGCCCCAGTTCATATTATGTAAGATTATAATGTCCTCCAGTTCATTTTATACCACATTACAGTGAGCAGCTTCTGGGGCATAATTAAATTTTTGTATGACCCAAGGCAAACGTTTCTAAGGATGTAAGGGCCTCTATGTATCACCCAATGGTGTAAAATGTGTATAACACATGTAAGGCTGGGGCCACACATAGCGGCCAAGCAGGTCCAACTGAATGGGACACGCTTGGCCGAGAATGGGGTTTTGTGTGCACAAGGATCCTGTTCTGCGAGATGCCACAGAACAGTATCTGGTCAGTGACACACGGGATTTCAATAGAACACAGTGCGGCACAGTTGAATTGTATGTGTTCACATTCAAATTTCGCCGTCCTGTCATCCGGCTCAACCGCAGCATGCTGCGGTTGGATCTGGCGGTGGTGGGACTGCCGCACATGCATGATGCAGGCGCCCATGTGCAGTCTCCTTCCGGCCAAGCGGGTCCCACTGAACGGGACCCGCTTGGCTGCTATGTATGGCCAGAACCTAACTGTGCCAGGGAATGTGGCCCCTCTCAGCTCTGGGCCCCATAGCAGCTGCACTCCCTGCACCTATGCTAGTTATGTACCTGGTCCCAGTTTAAAGGAATAGTGGGGTGTATTCAATACCTGTCGGAAACTGACATCTTGTCGGAAAGACGGCAGTTTCCGACAGGTTTAGGTCGGAAGAGGTTCCGACCTATTCAGTGCCAGCTGCTTTTTTTCAACAAGTCGGAAAACACGTGGATTGTTGAATTAGCCGCGGATCCACGTGTTCCGCAGCCAAATCCAACAGATTCCGACAATGTCAATCTGACTTTTTTTAAAGTCGAATTGACATTGTCTGAACCGAGAAGATGAAACGGGGGAGTGAGGACATGTCATGAGGGCGAGTGTGGATGGGTGGTCCTTGCGATGCCGCAGCCCATGTCCTGGGTGGGGCAGCGAGTACAGTTGTCTGTCCATACAGCTGGGTACGGTGGGGGAATGCTCGGTGTTAGATGCTCCCTATCTGCAGGAGCGGGCGCTGGCTGTGGTGGGGCTGCTGGGCTCAGAGGATGAGGGGTCGGTAAAGCATCACTGCTTACCCGCTTCTGATGCCACGCTCTCCTGCTGCCGGCCTCCTTGCTCCGGTCCTTCCTGCTGATGAATGACCGTTGCCTCCTTGGCCTTCTCCTCCACCCCCTTGCTGTTGTTGGTTGCTGCGGCTGAACACTCTCGGCGGGTCCCTGCCGCTGGTCCTGGCTGCCTGGGCCTGAGGTGGCCCGCGTGCACTGGATGCTGCTGCTGGGCTGCCTGTCCTTGCTGGGGCAGCGAGGTAAGAGGGCTTCCTCACTCCAGCCACCCCCGCTTGTGATAGTTATCGGGAGCGGCCAAATCCGACAGTCAGATTGGGCCGAGTCATTGAATACTGACCTGTCGGATCCTTTTCGTCGGAAAGGATCCGACAGGATTTGAATATACCCCAGTATGGTAAGCCTGCCCAGGCATATGTAACGTGTGCAGAGAGATTTAGATTTGGATGAGTTGTGTCCAAGCTGAAATCTATATTGCAGTGTAAAAATAAAGCTAACATTTGTGGGCTTCATGCAAACACAGCCAGTATTTACCCTGCAAAAAACAAAATAACCCACCCAAATCTAAATCTCTCTGCACATGTTACATCTGCCCCACCTGCAGTGTTCCATAGTTTTGCCCAATTGTGGCGTTTTTTTTTTTTTATTGCTTTGCTTACAAGCCTGAATCAGGCCTATTGTTTAATTGTTTAGGCAGTTGGCACCAACAATTTCATGTGTTGGAGGATTCATCATTCACTATAGCTGTAATTATAAGGAAAATATGATATCATATAGATTTTAAGAAACAATAAGAGGCTTACATTAATGTTACGTATTTCCAGTACAACATGTACCTGTAAGTTTTAGTTCAGAGCAGAGTTTCCCAAACTCTGCCATTACAGTACAAGTTTTAAGGATTCATGATCGAGCACAGGTGACTTAATTAGTACCTCAGTTAATTTGATTTAACCATCTGGACTCAAGCATGGATAGCCCTAAAACCTGGACTGGACCTGGACTTTGGGAAACTATGGTTTAGAACAGTGGTTCTCCTCAACGTTGGTCCTCAAGTACACCCAACAGTTCATGTTTTCCAGGTCACCTAGCAGGTGCACAGGTGTATTCATTACTCACTGACACATTTTAAAAGATCCACAGGTATATATACTTAGAAACCATGCCATATTTTCTTAATAAATTTTGTGCCTATGCTTGTTATGTAGTTTATTTCCCTCATACTCATGCCAGCAGCAGGGTGAGCACAAAAGAGCCCCTTGTAGGCTCGCTGCTCTCGCCACGCTGCGGGTGTCATGGACCGCCCAAGAGGGAGAATAGTTGCCGGCTGTCAGGATACCAGCGCCGGTATGCTGAGCCACGGCCCCTTTTCTATAGGCCACGCCCCCTTTTTGGACATGAACAGCTTCGCCGCGTTAGGAAGCCCTGTGTTGCCATCTCCCAAAGTTGTGAGGTATGCTGTAAGTGATGAATATACTTAAATGAATATTAATGAATATACTTAAATTCAACAACTCCATACAGATGCAACTTGACAATGTAAGTTGTAAATAACCTCATATCCAACACATACCACATACAGTGGGGCAAATGTATTAAGCCTGGAGAAGTGATAAAGCAGTGATAAATGAAAGGTGATAACGCACCAGCCAATCAGCTCCAATATGTAAATTGACCGTTAGGAGCTGACTGGCTGGTGCATTATCACCTTGCACTTATCACTGCTTTATCAATTCTCCAGGCTTAATACATCTGTCCCTATAAATCAAATGGGAAACTTCTTTCCTGCAGTAATTCAAATAGAACTGACAAATATGAAATCTAAATAGACGTCTGCAACTTGACTTTGGGGTTAATTCCAAGTTGATCGCAGCAGGAATTTTGTTAGCAGTTGGGCAAAACCATGTGCACTGCAGGAGAAGCAGATATAACATGTGCAGAGAACCGGTAGCGGAGCCAGAGCCTTATTCTATACTCTGCAAGAAGGGGCTTCTGTGCATGCAGGGTAGTAAACGAATGAGAAGTAAAAAAAAATGTGAATTTACGGCAAATCACAGTATATTCGCAAAAAGGCCTAATCAATTGCCAGTGAAAACGGATTTGCAGTAATTTTACCTCAAATTTCAATTCACCTACTCTGAGCAGGTGATAAAGATCTCTGCATTTAAGGTCATCCAACTACGAGGATAAGAACTTTCCACCTCGGAGAAGGTAAAGAAGAACCAAGCGACTTAAGACACCTCTACATGCGGGACATACCACGACTCCTTGTGAGTACGGTATGCATTGAGTCTCCCTACATCCAGCACTTCCGCTTTGTATAAGAACTAAAAGACTATAATTTAGTCATAGACTTATCCATTGGGAACCTATCATTTATTGCATTACTGTTTATTGTTGTTGGATGAGCGCAGAAGGGATCCCTTATTTTCTTGTGTCTTGAATACATCGATTGTCATACAATGTTAGAAGTGGCAACTAGGACAGCCTTGAAAATGGTTATTATTTCGTTTATCAGTCTTTCGGACATAAACTCAAAAGATTTCTTTCTTTATTCTTCTCAATTAGCCTTGGATATATCTGGTGTTGCTTTGTCCGTCCTAGATACATTTCCAATACATTTAATGTTGCATTTGTCTTGTACAAGTCATGCCTTAAAACAAGATTATTCAGCAAATACAATATTCTGACCAGCTCTGCACATTTTTCTTAAGGACATATCAACTCATGTTGTGATTAACAGTAAATATCTTTGTTAAATGTGAAAAAGCTTGAATCAATATATATTTGCCATTTAAAGGAAGCTCATACACTATCATTTCCCCTCTTTTTGATTCCACTTTTTCTCCCTAATATCTACCTACACTACCTAGGCCTGAACTATTTTCTTTCAGTAAACCAGTCCCCTGGACTTATAGTCCAAACCTTGGGGATTACCCCTAACAATAATCAAAGGATAAGCAACTTCATTCTTCTGGCTGGAGAGTCACTGTCAACTTCTTCAAGTGGGATGCACGTAATCAAATATCACGACCTTTCACCTTAATTTAAGGTAGACATGGTTAGCAGCACTTGATATGGACCATCATATCTTGGTTTAAAGGTCTTTCTCACATGTCTCTTTAAATAGACCCAATCTCCTGCATTTAGCTTATGCGTAGCTGATCCTTCTGGGTCTGGAATGGAAGAAAACACTCGGCAATGGAGGTTAGTCAATGTTTTACAGACCTCCTGTACATAACCTGTAAAAATCATCATGATTATGTTGCAATTGTTGTGGATAATAACAACCTGTTCTTAGAGCTGACCCAAACAATATTTCATATGGAGTCAGTTTACTAGGTTTCATGGGTGTGGTCCTAATATTAAACAAGACTATAGGTAGGCATTCTGGACAAGTTCTTTTGGTTTCTGTCATTTTCTGTAGTTTTAGCTTAAGGTCAAAGTTCAGATGTCCCCCCTCCCACTCGCCTGGGGCTGGTAAGGCACATGGAAGGCCTGCTGTGGTTTCTGTCATTTTCTGTAGTTTTAGCTCAAGGTCAAAGTTCAGATGTCCCCCCTCCCACTCGCCTGGGGCTGGTAAGGCACATGGAAAGCCTGCTGTACCCCCAAATCTTTCATTATATGCTGCATGACTTCTCCCGTGAAATGTGTACCTCTATCTGATTCTATAACCTCAGGTATCCCAAATCTACATACTACTTCTGCTATCAGTTTCTTTGCAGTGGTTTTTGCTGTGGCTTTGCTTACTGGCCAGGCTTCGGCCCAGTGACTAAACATGTCCGTTGCTACTAGTACATATTCATATGGACTGCTTCGTCGCCACTGTATATAGTCAATTTGTAGTCTTTCAAATGGGTAAGAGGCTTTGGGTATAGTTCCTAGAGGTGTCTGGGTTCTTTTTCCTGGATTGCTGATTCCACAGATCCAGCATCCTGCTACAAAGTTTGTTGCAGCTTTATTGAAGCCTGGAGCTATCCAATGCTCTTGTACTCTATTCACCATGGCTTCCTTTGAATGGTGTACTTGTCCATGAGCTACTTGTAACATAGGTGGAAATAGAGCTGCTGGTAGACAGTACTTCAATTCTCTTGACTTCCAAAGTCCATGTTCATCTTCTTCTGCCCCCAGTCATGTCCATTTTTCTTTTTTCTCCTTGTGATGCTTGTTGTTGAATTTTGATCAGCTCCTGTTCACTGGGCATTTGCTTCACATCTTGAGCTACAAAGACTTGCTCAGGTTCTTTTGATTGTAAGGCAATTCTCTTGGCTTCTGCATCTGCAAATGCATTTCCTTTAGCTTCCATGGTTTGGCTCTTAGTATGTGCTTGTACCTTGATTATTCCAATTCTTTTAGGTAGTTCCAATGCTCTGAAGAGTTCCATAATCAAACTGGCATGTTTGATGGGTTTTCCGTTTGCACTTTTGAAGTCCCTACTTTTCCATATAACAGCGTAATCTTGGGACACCCCCCCCAAGCATAGCGTGAATCCGTATAGATGTTGGCTGTCATATTCTCAGCATGTATGCAGGCTTTGGTCATTGCTATGAGTTCTGCTTCTTGTGCTGACATACTTGGTAGCAATGCTCCAGAGTCTATGACTTCAGTTTCAGTTGTTACTGCATATCCTGTCCTTGGGGATCCATTATCATAATATCTTGATCCATGACGAACAGGTTCATGTCTGGATTGTCCAGTGGTGTATCTTGGACATTAGGAAGAGGTAAAGTCTCTAATTCCATGAGGGCTAGGCAATCATGTGGAGATGATTGTGTTGTATTTTCTGCGTCTGTAGCAGCAATTTCCTCCTCATCTGATGATTCACCATCATTACCATCTTCTCCTCTTTTCCCCTCTTTTGAATCGTTGATGGGAAGGAGTGTAGCTGGGTTTAGTACAGTGCATCTTGTGATGGTGACATGGGAGGCACTTAACAGTGCTACTTCATATTTGGTAAGTCTGGCTGCAGAAAGATGTTTAGTTTTTGCTTGACTTAGTATTTCTGTTACAGCGTGAGGTACTTGTATACACAGTGGATGATCAAACACAATGATGTCTGTCACCTTTTCCTTCATTATTGCTGCTGCTGCCACTGCTCGGACACAGGATGGTGCTCCTCAGATAATCGGATCCAGCTGGGCTGAATAGTATGCCACTGGTCTTTGTTTTGGTCCGTATTTCTGGGTGAGCACCCCTAAAGAATGCCCTCTGTTTTCATGGCAGAATAGGTTAAAAGGCTTTTTTGTAATCAGGCAATCCCAATGCTGGGGCTGTGATTATGGCTTGCTTTAGTTGTCTTACTGCTTCTTCAATGGTGTCCCTGTTTTCTGCTGACGCCTCCTTTTTTATTAATTCATATAGGGGCTGCATCAGTAATGAGGCCGAGGGAATCCATTCTCTGCAATAACCAATAAGGCCCAGAAAAGCTCTGATTTCATTTAATGTTCTTGGGGTTTTTGCTTGAGTTATTGCCTTTGTTCTTTCATCAGTAAGATGCCTTGTTCCTTGAGATATGCAGTGTCCTAAGAAGACAACTTTTTTCTGTACTAGCTGAAGCTTGTCTTTTGACACTCTGCAATCTTCTTCTGCCAAAAAGATGAGTAGTGATACTGTTTCCTTTTTGCACTTCTCTTCTGTCTGTGCAGCAATAAGCATATCATCGACATATTGAACTAACTGGGTGTCTGTAAAGTGTGGTCTCCATTTCTGCAGGATTAATGCCATTGCCTCTGAGAAATCTGATAGACTAGTGGCTCCTGCCTTGGGGTAATTGTCCCTCCTTTTGAATCTTGAGATTCAACACCTTTATTGATTAATGTTGGAAAAGGGTTGCTGCGTTGAGGATAATACATCTTCTGATGGTTACTTGTCGCATTTTGGCAGTGCTACTTCATACATGGTCAGCCTTGCCACTGACAGGTGTTTGGTTCTTGCTTGTTGAAGCTTCTCTGTACCTGCATGTGGACCCTGGATGATAAGTTCATGATTCAGCACTATGCCTGTGCTCTTGTCCTCTTCTAGGACTTCTGATTCATCACTGTGTCTGTGCTCTTATACTCTTCTAGGGCTGTTGCTGCTATCACTGCTCTGATGCCGGTAGGTGCTCTTTGATTACCGCTGTCAAGTTTGCTTAAGTTGTAGGCCACTGGTCTTCACCTCAGTCCATGATTTTGCATAAGGACTTCTATGTATGGCCTCCTTCTTTAATAGTCAGGTAGTTCTAGGGCTTGAGATGAGGCAACTGCTGTTTCCAACTATTCAATAGCTTAATTCATCTGTTGCTGTATGTAGGATGCGGACCCTCCTCCCTTTCAGTGTTGTCATACAATGCTTGCATGTAGACTGGTGCTAGAGGTATCCGTGTTCTGTAGTGTCCTACTAGGCCCAGGAATGATCATCTGACTTGCTTGACACTAGTTGGCATCTTAGCTTGCAGTCTGAATCTTTTCCTTTTCACTTTTGTTAGATGTCTGGTACCTTGAGTGTCCTAGGAAGATTAACTCTTGCTTGACTAGCTGCAATTTCTCCTTCTGAGGCTCTGCAGTCTTGTTCTTCCAGAAACTTCACTAAGGACACTGCCCCTTCTTGGTGCTTCTTTTAGTAGTGGTGGCAATCAGCAGTTCATTCACATCCTGTATTTAGCTGTGTGTTTTGTGGATATATCACTTGGTGATATAGCCCCTCCACAGGGCTATTCTGGTCCAGTAGTATTGCTTCCTTTCTTCTACAACTGGTACTGCGGGAATGAGCCAATACTGAACTTCTGTTTTAACTTGCTTCTAAATGGCTTTTTTTTTTTTTTGTTCTTTCCTTTGATAAGTTGCTGGAAAGTTAAACTTCTGCTGGTGTGTACTGTATTCTCCTTAGATAAGCTTTAGTACATTGTGCTTCAGCAAAGTCACTGGACATGTACTCCAAGGTCAAGAATTGGGCTGGTATTGGTGACTGCATTTCTCTCATCTCCTGTCCCTTTAAGAATTTCTGATATCACCAGTTCTTGTGGTATCTCCCTCTGCTGTCCTCTGCGTGTGCCGGCTCCAGCACTCACCAGGCACAAACGCACCTCTCCAGTGGGCAAGGTGACTGTAATCATACCTTCTGCTGTTTCTTCTGGAGACATTCTGTTCACTGGGGAGTACCTGAAGAAGCTTGTACTTCATATTGGCAGAAGAAGCATCATTCATTTGTTTTCTGGAACTTTTTTCTGTCTTGTTCCTTATTATTTGCTTTAAACCCCGGAGCTTCTGTTGCTTTAAATCATGGCATTATCTCTGTAATCTTGCCAGGTAGTACTGACCACTTGTCAGATGTCTTTCTTTGTCCTTCTTAACTTGCATATTCTTTCTCACTGCTGCTGGCATGTCATTTTCTTAGTCCAAGTCCACCCAGGCTGGTGTTTAACATAATGATGTTTATGCTGGGAGTTGTTGTTCCTCTTTGTCTTACTTTTCCTGTGAGAGTTGGTCTTGTATAGCAGCTTGTATTTCAGGTTACATCTTTGCTTTCTTGCAAGGGTAGGGCTTAATCTCCCAATCCAGTCGTTGCAATGGCTTGATCTGTAAGTAAACGTAGAGGAATCTGGTTGTGCATAAAAACAGCTCTTGAAACCCTTGGGTCTCCTGTGGGTAAAGTCACTTTTATCGAACTGCCAGTGGTGACTGAGTACACTGTTGTCGACACAGGAGTTGCACACCTTCATATTCTATCATCTTGTGTGTCGTATAGTGACTTTATCATAGTAAGTTCTGATGGACTCAGTCTTTTCCTGTTTCAAGTCTGGGGCTGCTGGTGCCCTGAGTGTCTGTGCATGACACCATCTCTTAAGTCTTGTCATGTACATCTTTCCACTTTCAAACGTTGTTCTATTTTTCTCTGTCGGAACGTCCGTTATGGCTGGGCAATCATCTACTGCATCTGCTTTTAACATGGTGCTTACTGTTTGGGCAGTTGCTGGTCCTAGTATAGCCTCACACAACTGGTGGTAGTCGACCCATGCCGGTGTCCATATGGTTTGAATTCTTTCCATATAGGCATAAACTGCTATTGGGTTTTATCTAGGATCTGGGGACTCTGCAACTATATTTGCGAGGTCATTGCCATACCATGGTTTGTGGTGTTGGCTCTGTACGATGTATGGTTCGTTCGTCCTGGCTGCATTATCTGGGTTGCGTATTTTCTGTACTTGTGCTGGATACAGAGAAACAGGCAATGATGACCGTCTTTCAGTATTTCTAGTCGCATAGATATCTTGGCATGGTGCTTCATGGTGTGAAATCCAGTTTCCACAATTTGGGCAATGTTCATATCCTTCTGGAACGCAAAACTGACATACCGGACACAATCTTTCTGGAAAATATGTCAGTTTATTCTGTACATTATGCACCTGGGCATTAAAAGCTGTAGAGCAGGCCTGGCCAACCTGTGGCTCTCCAGCTGTTGCAAAACTACAAATCCCATCATGCTTTGCCACAGTTTTGCTATTAAGGAATGGTAAAACTGTGGCAGGGCATTCTGGGATGTGTAGTTTCACAACATCTGGAGAGCCACAGGTTGGCCAGGCCTGCTGTAGAGGCTGTGTCTTGATCCCTTGTTTCTCCTCTCTGCCTGAATTGTACCCTGCTGCCTATAGTCCCTGATTGTGGACAATTGTTTACTGGACTCAGCTTGATTGCAGGTGTCTACCACTCGTTTAAACATGAGGGAAGCATTAGGTAGAAAATTTCTTTGCTTTAACCTTGTTGGGGTTTCTTGTGATGAAGTATCAGGACACTGGGGCATACTCTGTACACATAGCTCAGGTAAATCATTCGGATTTTCAACCACAGATCCTTCTAAGATAGGGCTGATTATTCGTCACTCTTTTCCTTGCTCGTATCTTTTTAATTTCACTTTTAGTGAGCTTGTAGGTAATTGCATTCTGTTCATACTAGGGGTACCTTGGTGTGCATGCATGTCTGGGTATAGGGGTGGGGTATAGTGTGGAGGTGCTGTTGCTGGACTAGGTCTCAGTTATGCTTTAGGTTTTTTCTTGCTGGTTTTCACACCATTTCTTGTATTTTCTGCAATTCTTCTTGAAATGTCCTTTTTTCTTGCAGAAATAACACTTTCTTTCATCTTGCTTGGTTCCTTCTTTTGAGTTCCTTCCTGTGGCCCCTTGCGTTGGGTTTCTGATTTTCCACTTGCTTTGTTCCTGGACAACGTGAACTGTTACCTTCGGTATGGCATTCTTTTCTTTGGCTTTTCTTATTGTTTCATTTTTCTCTTTCTTGTGCTTCAGTGATCCAGATGGATGCTTGATCTCTACTATTATGATTCCTTTCAGAAATGTATTACCCTCCCTGTTATTAACAATATCCACGGGTTTGTCGGGCCCTGACATCTTTACAGACCGCGCTCCCATGCCTGGGTGAACGTGCGCGGAACTCCTCCTGATGTGGTATTTTAATAACTCCTTTTGAGGGACTTAAAATCTCCTTTTAAAGAATCTCTATCTAGGTCAAGTGTCCCCCCCTGACGGGAAGCCTGCTCCTTTGAAATTCCTTTCAGAGATTCATTACCCTCCCTGTTATTAACAATATCCACGGGTTTGAACCCATCCTGATGTGGTATGTCAGGGCATGCTGGGATATGTAGTTTCACAACAGCTGGAGGGCCGCAGGTGTGTGTGTGTGTATATATATATATATATATATATATATATATATATATATACTACCCTCTAAATGAGACCCAGAATTATGATGTAACTGTACACTTCCTTTGCCTCTCTTTGACTGAATTATGTAAACATACAAGTCATAGAAAACTGCTACTGGGATTCCTAAATGTGCAAATATTTTGTAATAGGGCCTACCCACATAGGCAGAGTTGAGTGAGGGCTTGCCAACAAAACTGTGGCTATGAAGGATTGGATGTAAGTGAACATTTGTCTGTTTCTTTTGCACCCAGTACAGGGCAGATGCACTGGCACACTGATGATGATAATGACTAGCGGCAAACCAAACGTACTCAAAAGCGGTGGCTGCACCTCTGCATATGCTGCTGTCCCAGTTATAATCAAAAGCGCTAAATAAAACTTCTGGGTTTCCACTGCACAGGTATGGATCATCAGATCTACATGAACAGGTCTACAGTCAATAGGTCTACCACTAATGGTCGACATGCATTAGGTCAAAAGGTCGACACATTAAAAGGTCAACATGACAAATGGTACACATTAGGAAAGGTCAACAGGGTTAAAAGGTCGACACCTGAAAAGGTCAGCACAACAAGTTTTGTGTCATTTACACCATCAAAGCATGTGGAACCCCAATTAGTGTACCATGTTCCCTCACATGGCTCACTTCACTCGCCATGCTCCGGGTAAGGTGCCTCACTCTGCTACCGCTATGCTCGGCAGGTTACTATTCCCAGTAGTAGTCCACGTGGATGGTAAAGTATGAAAAAGTTTACTAAAATGCTAAAACCCCCAAAAAGTGGTGTGTCAACCTTATGTGTGTCAACCATTTGCATCTGACAACCATAAGCACTGTCAACCTTTTACATGTGGACCTATTGTCCATGTCAACCTAATGCATATCGACCATTTCTTGGGTGACCTTTAGATGGTCTACCTAGGGCCCAGATACCCCACTGCACATGGGTTATAATCATACATGCCTAACCTGCCGGAAAGGCCGAGAGGCTCCCGAAAACCAGGTGGCGCTCCAGACCACCCGGAAAGGCAGGCAAGACTCCCGCATACCGCTACAGCCCCCCGCACCCCCTCTCGGCCACCCACAATAGAGTGCAAGTGGGTGGGCTAAGGGGACCTGATGATGCATTTGCATATTTGGCCTTATGTAAAAACCTGCGAGATATGGTTGTGATTCAGTGACTCTTCCCATGAAACTGAAATCATTTAAAATGCAAAATCAACCTGGCCATGTGTTTAATAGTATTGCTGCTTTAAATATATGGACTAACTCGCTGGAATTGTGTCTGTGCCTGCATCTCGTAGGCTATTATGTAAAGCCCATTGTGTTTGATATGGAAACATTTTTTTCTGAAATTTCTGGAATTAAATGTATTAATCTTCTATTAAAAAGAATGTTCCATATTAAAATGTGTTGTGATGTAAATTTTCAAGCAGCACGCATAATATTTTTGACCATCTTTATTATCCCTGCTGGCATATCTTTATTTATACGTTAGGCAGCGGTGCCATCTATTGTACATATAAGAAACTGTGCCATCTAGTGGATGCATGCTAAAGTATAAAATTTATTTTTTTAAAGGTACATTATCAAAATGTCATGTTGAGGTATAACTTAGAAGACTGTATACCTGCTACAATAATGCTAGGTAAAAAAAACCCTCTTGAATAATATGTTTTCAGACAGTGATTTTTCTTCTTTTAAATGTTTAGTAAATCATATAGGCATAATGGACCTACTTGTATGGGCACATACTACTAAATATGAATATAAGCTGTGCAGAATAAAATGGATGGAAAGCCTTTATCAGGTTATTTACAGTGTGCAGAAAAAATATACAAATGCACACATCACTGGGGTCTATTTACTAAGCCTTGGATGGAGATAAAGTTGACGGAGATAAAGTATCAGTCAATCGCCTCCTAACTGACATGTCACAGGCTGTGTTTGAAAAATGACAGTTAATAGCTGATTGGCTGGTACTTTATCTCCATCCAAGGCTTAGTAAATAGACCCCAATGAATCAAACAGTAGGTCCTCTGAAATCACAACAAAATACAATGATATTTTTTTAGAAAAACAATTTTATTGTCGTATTCAAAAGAGATTACGAAACATAAATACAAGGATTAGTGGATAAATACAAAAGAGCCAGGAGAAATATAACAATTCCTTGAACAGAGCAATAAACATACATAAATCATGACGTAGAAATCTCGTTATCAAATATGTGAGGAGGAGAAAAGGTAACAGTCTCCATTCCAGCAAATATATTATATAAGTAACCTAAAACCAATATTATGTTATAACAAAATACCATTTTTATTTTTTATAATAGAAAAGTAAAGAAGAAGAAGAAAAGAATGGAAAAAGAAAAAGAAGATAGCAAAGAGGGAAAAGTAGAGGAGAGAAGCGACGGGAGGGGGAGGGAGTAAACAATCGTTTCATAGTGGCAATATTTCAACATATATTGAAGTCTATAAATGGGCATGCAGGTAGTACATAATATAGCAACACAATCCTAGAACTACAAATAAGAAAAAGGAGGAGGACGAGTCTCCTCCTAGATTGGAAATCAATCTAGTGTAATTTACGTTTAAGCGACCAAGTTGTGTTATCAAAGATTTGCATAATACGTGAATTTACATTTCGTGGCAAATACCTCAAATAAAAACTCCACTTTTTATATAATTTATAAAGGACATTAAGCAGTTCAGTTTTCAACAAAGGTAACGTAGGAGCCATACGCGCACGCAGGGGGGGGGGGTCCGAGTACCTAGAAACCTCCCCTGGCCTCTGAACTGTCAGCGCTGCAGAGCATTTAATTAATTATTTTTACTCATGAGCAGCCAAGTATCTGCGATGCCGCTGCGGTACTGTAGCTGCTTCCTAACATTGACAGTGATCCGCTGGCTGCCTGTAGAGGGAGCTGCAGCAGAAGCACGCAGCTTAGCTCCTCTCAGGCTGCAGGCAGTTCTTGAGAGCCGAACGAGGTGCAAGGTATCAGTGGAGGAAAAGAGACTGAACCAGAGAGAGGCAGTGACTGACCCACTGCCACTGACTGCAGCTGCCAGGTGAGTGTGCCTCATAAATTGGGGAGACTCAGTGAGGGGGAAGCAGTCTATGGGGTATATGCAATTGCGGTCGAATTGCCGCAAATGTCAAAAAACAGGGCATTTTTTACAGTAAAAATGGATTCGACAATGCAATACAGTACTTTTCGACAAAAAACCTGCCGTTTCAGATTCGAATTTTGACAATTCGACATTTCTCAAATTCGACATGTCTGCAATGGTAAAAATGCGGCTTTTTGACAAAAGTATATTCAATTGAAGAATGTCGATTCGACAACCGTGCTTTTCAACAGTAATTTCGTCAATTTCATTCCGCCTCATTTTGCTGGCGATAGCTGATTAAAAATTTTTAAAACATGTATTTTTTTTTGCTTTTTGGATTGCTGATAGCATATCTATTTATATTTGAAGGGATTATCTACTTGGTTTGTCTTTTTTTTGACTCACAAGTATTATTTAATTGATTTTTAAAAAGAATATTTTTTTCTTCACTCTGCTGAGGGAAATGTACCCATGATTTCACAGTTTTACCCAGGATACACTTCTGCAAAGCCACTCCAGTATTGGACCAGTTTACCCCACTCTACCATGGACGTCCTACTTGTGATGTGGACCTGAACCACCGCCATGTTAGTCACTCTTTCAGGTGCGATGTATTGTCCCAAACTCCATCTTGTCTGAGTAACCTGTGTATATGCGCAGTGTTGCATGGACCTTTTGTTCTTTCCCAGGGTGGAGTAAACGCTCTCAAATTACCTCCTCATTCTCTTCCACAGGTCTTGCGGAGTATCCTTCCCAATTTGCAGGAACCAGCCTGGATGTGAAGGGACAGGACAGTTCCCCTGCTGTACCATGGGCGACCTAGTTGTGATGTGAACCTGAACCTCCGCCATGTAGCAGACACCCCCCCCCCCCTCAGGTGAGATGTATTGCCCAAAACTCCCTCTTGTCCAAGTAACCCAGGCATGTCCAAACTGCAGCCCTCCGTCATTTGCAAAAATGCATATCCAATCATGCCCTGACACAGCAATGCTTGCGCTGTGTCTGGGCATGCTGGGGTGTGTAGTTTCTCAAGTGCCAGAGGGTTGAATTTGGGACAAAGGCCGATGTAACCTGTTTGTTTGCAAATGTTGCCTATACCTTGTCTTTTCCTAGAAGGGTGACACTATTACCAATAGCTGGAACCTCATACTATTCTCTTCCACAGGTCTTGCGGAGTATACTTCCCAAGTTGCATGGAACCAGCGTGGATGTGAAGTGACACGACAGTTCCCCTGATGTACCATGGGCGACCTACCACAATACCTTCAATACCACTATCTCTGAAATGGACTATTTTACATTTCATTTACTAATAATTTAAAGAAAACACACAAAACTTCTCAATTTAACAATTTATTGAAGAATTATACTTGAATTTTATTTTGTATTAAAAAACAAACTGTAATAAAACAAAAAAAGAAGTGTTTGTTCTTCTTTACATTCCTTTTTCTTGTGTAGTTATCTGTGAAAAATAAAAAATTCCATATTAAGTAAAGACACTGTAATGATGTCATGTTCATTCCTTTCCCAAGAACATTTGTGGAACCACACAGTCCAGCATGACCCATTGCTGGACTGTGTTGTTCTCCAGGGTCAGAAGGTCCAAAGTGGCAGAGTCAAGACAGTGGTCAGCACTTTGACACGGCTGCACTTGTGGAACCACACAGTCAAGCATGACCCATTGCTGGACTGTGTTGTTCCCCAGGGTCAGATGGTCCAAAGTGGCAGAGTCAAGACAGTGGTCAGCACTTTGACACGGCTGCACTTGTGGAACCACACAGTCCAGCATGACCCATTGCTGGACTGTGTTGTTCCCCAGGGTCAAACGGTCCAAAGTTTCTGGAATATATACTAGAATCATCGCTTTACTCACCTTGGTACGCACAACACATCTACGCCATCCACTTCAATTTTTCAACCAATCCTATGAAGAAGCAAAAAACAAACACTAGTGAATAGTAAATTCACACTACAGTGAAAGCCTAATTTACACCAAATCAAAAGTGAGTTTTTTGGTATAAAAAAAAAAATAAGATTTTACTCACCGGTAAATCTATTTCTCGTAGTCCGTAGTGGATGCTGGGACTCCGTAAGGACCATGGGGATTAGCGGCTCCGCAGGAGACTGGGCACAACTAAAGAAAGCTTTAGGACTACCTGGTGTGCACTGGCTCCTCCCACTAAGACCCTCCTCCAGACCTCAGTTCGGATACTGTGCCCGGAAGAGCTGACACAAATAGGAAGGATTTTTAATCCCGGGTAAGACTCATACCAGCCACACCAATCACACCGTATAACTCGTGATACTATACCCAGTTAACAGTATGAAATATAACTGAGCCTCTCCACAGATGGCTCAACAATAACCCTTCAGTTAGGCAATAACTATAAACAAGTATTGCAGACAATCCGCACTTGGGATGGGCGCCCAGCATCCACTACGGACTACGAGAAATAGATTTACCGGTGAGTAAAATCTTATTTTCTCTGACGTCCTAAGTGGATGCTGGGACTCCGTAAGGACCATGGGGATTATACCAAAGCTCCCAAACGGGCGGGAGAGTGCGGATGACTCTGCAGCACCAAACGAGCAAACTCTAGGTCCTCCTCAGCCAGGGTATCAAACTTGTAGACTGTTGCAAAAATGTTTGAACCCGACCAAGTAACAGCTCGGCAAAGTCGTAAAGCCGAGACCCCTCGGGCAGCCGCCCAAGAAGAGCCCACTTTTCCTTGTGGAATGGGCTTTTACAGATTTAGGGTGCGGCAGTCCAGACGCAGCATGTGCAAGTTGAATCGTGCTACAGATCCAGCGAGCAATAGTCTGCTTAGAAGCAGGAGCACCCAGCTTGTTGGGTGCATACAGGATAAATAGCGAGTCAGTTTTCCTGACTCCAGCCGTCCTGGAAACATATACTTTTCAGGGCCCTGACTACGTCCAGTAACTTGGAATCCTCCAAGTCCCAAGTAGCCGCAGGCACCACAATAGGTTGGTTCACATGAAAAACTGATACCACCTTAGGAAGGAATTGGGAACGAGTCCTCAATTCCGCCTTATCCATATAAAATACAGATAAGGGCTTTTGTATGACAAAGCCGCCAATTCTGATACACGCCTGGCCGACGCCACGGCCCACAGCATGACCACTTTCCACGTGAGGTATTGTAGCTCCACGGATTTAAGTGGCTCAACCCAATGCGACTTCAGGAAATCCAACACCACGTTGAGATCCCACGGTGCCACTTGAGGCACAAAAGGGGGCTGACTATGCAGCACTCCCTTAACAAAAGTCCGAACTTCAGGCAGTGAAGCCAGTTCTATTTTGGAAGAAAATCGATAGAGCCGAAATCTGGACCTTCATGGAACCCAATTTTAGGCCCATAGTCACCTCTGACTGTAGGAAGTGCAGAAATCGACCCAGCTGAAATTTCTCCTTTGGGGCCTTCCTGGCCTCACAGCACGCAACATATTTCCACCATATGCGGTGATAATGGTTTGCGTTCACTTCTTTCCTAGCTTTAAATAGCATAGGGATAACTTCCTCCGGAATGCCCTTTTCCTACAGGATCCGGCGTTCAACCGCCATGCCGTCAAACGCAGCCGCGGTACGTCTTGGAACAGACAGGCCCCCTGCTGCAGCAGGTCCTGTCTGAGCGGCAGAGGCCATGGGTCCTCTGAGATCATTTCTTGGAGTTCTGGTTACCAAGCTCTTCTTGGCCAACCTGGAACAGTGAGTATAGTTCTTACTCCTCTCCTTCTTATTATTCTCATTACCCTGGGTAAGAGAGGCAGAGAAGGGAACACATACACCGACTGGTACACCCACGGTGTTACCAGAGCGTCCACAGCTATCGCCTGAGGGTCCCTTGACCTGGCGCAATATCTTTGTAGCTTTTTGTTGAGGCGGGACGCCATCATGTCCCTGTGGCCTTTCCCAACGGTGTACAAACATTTGGAAAACTTCTGGATGAAGTCCCCACTCTCCCGGGTGGAGGTCGTGTCTTCTGAAAAAGTCTGCTTCTCAGTTGTCCACTCCGGGAATGAACACTGCTGACAGTGCTAACATATGATTTTCCGCCAATCGGAGAATCCTTGTGGCTTCTGCCATCGCCATCCTGCTTCTTGTGCCGCCCTGTCGGTTTACATGAGCGACCGCCGTGATGTTGTCTGACTGGATCAGCACCGGCCGGTGTTGAAGCAGGGGTCTAGCCTGACTTAGGGCATTGTAAATGACCCTTAGTTCCAGAATATTTATGTGTAGGAAAGTCTCCTGACTTTTCCATAGCCTTGGAAGTTTCTTCCCTGTGTGACTGCCCCCCAGCCTCGAAGGCTGGCATCCGTGGTCACCAGGACCCAGTCCTGTATGCCGAATCTGCGGCCCCCTAGAAGATGAGCACTCTGCAGCCACCACAACAGCGACACCCTGGCCCTTGGAGACAGGGTTATCCGCCGATGCATCTGAAGATGCGACCCGGACCACTTGTCCAACAGATCCCACTGGAAAATCCTTGCATGGGACCTGGCGAATGGAATTTCTTCGTAAGAAGCTACCATCCTTCCCAGGGCTCGCGTGCATTGATGCACCGACACCTGTATACGTATTAGGAGGTCTCTGTCTAGAGACGACAACTCCTTGGACTTCTCCTCCGGGAGAAACCCTTTTTATCCTGTTCTGTGTCCAGAACCATACCCAGGAACAGTAGACGCGTCGTAGGAACCAGCTGCGACTTTGGAATATTCAGAATCCAGCCGTGCTGTTGTAGCACTACCAGTGATAGTGCTACTCCGCCGAACAACTGCTCTCTGGACCTCGCCTTTATAAGGAGATCGTCCAAGTACGGGATAATTATTTCGGCCATTACCTTGGTAAATACCTCGGTGCCGGGGACAGACCAACGGCAACGTCTGGAATTGGTAATGACAATCCTGTACCACAATTTTGAGGTACTCCTGGTGAAGAGGGTAAATAGGGACATGCAGGTAAGCATCCTTGATGTCCAGTGATACCATGAAATTCTCCAGGCTTGCAATAATCGCCCTGAGCGATTCCATTTTGAAACTTGAACCTTCGTATATAAGTGTTCAAGGCTTTCAATTTTAGAATGGGTCTCACTGAACCGTCTGGTTTCGGTACCACAACATTTTGGAATAGTAACCCCGGCATTGTTGAAGGAGGGGTACCTTGATTTCACCTGCTGGAAGTACAGCCTGTGAATTGCCGCCAGTACTACCTTTCTCCGAGGGCAGCAGGCAAGGCTGATGTGAGGTAACGGCGAGGGGGAGTCGCCTCGAACTCCAGCCTGTATCCCTGTGATACTATTTGCAGAACCTAGGGATCCACCTGTGGGCAAGCCCACTGGTCCCTGAAGTTCCCGAGACGCGCCCCTACCGCACCTGTCTCCACCTGTGGAGCCCCAACGTCATGCGGTGGACTCAGAGGAAGCGGGGGAAGATTTTTGATCCTGGGAACTGGCTGCTGGTGCAGCTTTTTCCTTCTTCCCTTGTCTCTGTGCAGAAAGGAAGCGCCTTTGACCCGCTTGCTTTTCTGAAGCCGAAAGGACTGTACCTGAAAATACAGTGCTTTCTCAGGCTGTGAGGAAACCTGAGGTAACATTTTTTCTTCCCAGCTGTTGCTGTAGATACGAGGTCCCAGAGACCATCCCCAACCAATTCCTCACCCTTATAAGGCAGAATCTCCATGTGCCTTTTATAGGCAGCATCACCTGTCCACTGCCGGGTTTCTAATACCCTCCTGGCAGAATGGACATTGCATTAATTCTGGATGCCAGCCGGCAAATATCCCTCTGTGCATCCTTTATATTTAAGACGACGTCTTTAATATGCTCTATTAACCCTGTCTTAGAGTATTAATATTATCTGACTTATCAGACCACGCTGCAGCAGCACTATTTATGCTGAGGCAATTGCAGGTCTCAGTATATAACCTGAGTGTGTAAATACAGACTTCAGGATAGCCTCCTGCTTTTTATCCGCAGGCTCCTTCAAGGTGGCCGTATCCTAAGACGGCAGTGCCACCTTTTTTGACAAACGTGTGAGCGCCTTATCCACCCTTAGGGATATCTCCCAACGTGACCTATCGTCTGGCGGGAAAGGGTACGCCATCAGTAACTTTTTAGAAATTACCAGTTTCTTATCGGGGGAACCCACGCTACTTTACACACTTCATTCATTCATTTGATGGGGGAACAAAACACTGGCTGCTTTTTCTCCCCAAAAATAAAACCCCTTTTATGTGGTACTTGGGTTCATGTCAGAAATGCGTAACACATTTTTCATTGCCGAGATCATGTAACGGATGTTCCTAGTGGATTGTGTATATGTCTCAACCTCGTCGACACTGGAGTCAGACTCCGTGTCGACATCTGTGTCTGCCATCTGAGGTAACGGGCGCTTTTTTGAGCCCCTGATGGCCTTTGAGACGCCTGGGCAGGCGCGGGCTGAGAAGCCGGCTGTCCCACAGCTGTTTTACGTCATCCAGCCTTCTATGTAAGGAGTTGACATTGTCGGTTAATACCTTCCACCTATCCATCCACTCTGGTGTCGGCCCCACAGGGGGCCACATCCCATTTATCGGCCTCTGCTCCACCTCCACGTAACCTTCCTCATCCCACATGTCGACACAGCCGTACCGACACACAGCACACACACAGGGAATGCTCTGACTGAGGACAGGACCCCACAAAGTCCTTTGGGGAGACAGAGAGAGAGTATGCCAGCACACACCAGAGCGCTATATAATGCAGGGATTAACACTATAACTGAGTGATTTTTCCCCCAATAGCTGCTTGTATAAACAATATTGCGCCTAAATTTAGTGCCCCCCCTCTCTTTTTAACCCTTTGAGCCTGAAAACTACAGGGGAGAGCCTGGGGAGCTGTCTTCCAGCTGCACTGTGAAGAGAAAATGGCGCCAGTGTGCTGAGGGAGATAGCTCCGCCCCTTTTTCGCGGACTTTTCTCCCGCTTTTTTATGGATTCTGGCAGGGGTATTTATCACATATATAGCCTCTGGGGCTATATATTGTGATATATTTGCCAGCCAAGGTATTTTTATTGCTGCTCAGGGCGCCCCCCCCCCCCCCCAGCGACCTGCACCCTCAGTGACCGGAGTGTGAAGTGTGTATGAGGAGCAATGGCGCACAGCTGCAGTGCTGTGCGCTACCTTGGTGAAGACTGAAGTCTTCTGCCGCCGATTTTCCGGAACACTTCTTGCTTCTGGCTCTGTAAGGGGGCCGGCGGCGCGGCTCCGGGACCGAACATCAATGGCCGGTTCCATGCGGTCGATCCCTCTGGAGCTAATGGTGTCCAGTAGCCTAAGAAGCCCAAGCTACCACCAGTTAGGTAGGTTCGCTTCTTCTCCCCTTAGTCCCTCGCTGCAGTGAGTCTGTTGCCAGCAGATCTCACTGTAAAATAAAAAACCTAAAATATACTTTCTTTCTAGGAGCTCAGGAGAGCCCCTAGTGTGCATCCAGCTCAGCCGGGCACAAGAATCTAACTGAGGTCTGGAGGAGGGTCTTAGTGGGAGGAGCCAGTGCACACCAGGTAGTCCTAAAGCTTTCTTTAGTTGTGCCCAGTCTCCTGCGGAGCCGCTAATCCCCATGGTCCTTACGGAGTCCCAGCATCCACTTAGGACGTCAGAGAAATAAGAATTTACTCACCGGTAATTCTATTTCTCGTAGTCCGTAGTGGATGCTGGGAACTCCGTAAGGACCATGGGGAATAGACGGGCTCCGCAGGAGACTGGGCACTCTAAAAGAAAGATTAGGTACTATCTGGTGTGCACTGGCTCCTCCCTCTATGCCCCTCCTCCAGACCTCAGTTAGGGAAACTGTGCCCGGAAGAGCTGACACAACAAGGAAAGGATTTGAAATCCAGGGTAAGACTCATACCAGCCACACCAATCACACTGTACAACTTGTGATAACCATACCCAGTTAACAGTATGAACAACAACTGAGCCTCCTTGTACGGATGGGCTCATAACAATAACCCTTTAGTGAAGCAATAACTATATACATGTATTGCAGAGAGTCCGCACTTGGGACGGGTGCCCAGCATCCACTACGGACTACGAGAAATAGAATTACCGGTGAGTAAATTCTTATTTTCTCTGACGTCCTAGTGGATGCTGGGAACTCCGTAAGGACCATGGGGATTATACCAAAGCTCCCAAACGGGCGGGAGAGTGCGGACGACTCTGCAGCACCGAATGAGCAAACTCAAGGTCCTCCTCAGCCAGGGTATCAAACTTGTAGAATTTAGCAAATGTGTTTGAACCCGACCAAGTAGCAGCTCGGCAAAGCTGTAAAGCCGAGACCCCTCGGGCAGCCGCCCAAGAAGAGCCCACCTTCCTTGTGGAATGGGCTTTTACTGATTTAGGATGCGGCAGTCCAGCCGCAGAATGTGCCAGCTGAATCGTGCAACAGATCCAGCGAGCAATAGTTTGCTTTGAAGCAGGAGCACCCAGCTTATTGGGTGCATGCAGGATAAAGAGCGAGTCAGTTTTCCTGACTCCAGCCGTCCTGGAAACAAAAAATTTTCAAAGCCCGGACTACGTCCAGCAACTTGGAAGCCTCCAAGTCCCGAGTAGCCGCAGGCACCACAATAGGTTGGTTCAAATGAAACGCTGATACCACCTTTGGGAGAAATTGGGGACGAGTCCTCAATTCTGCCCTGTCCATATGGAAGATCAGATACAGGCTTTTACATGACAAAGCCGCCAATTCTGACACACGCCTAGCTGAAGCCAAGGCCAACATCATGACCACCTTCCACATGAGATACTTTAGCTCCACGGTCTTAAGTGGCTCAAACCAGTGTGATTTCAGGAAATCCAACACAACGTTAAGATCCCAAGGTGCCACTGGAGGCACAAAAGGGGGCTGAATATGCAGCACTCCCTGAACTTCAAGCAGTGAAGCCAGTTATTTTTGAAAGAAAATAGATAGGGCCGAAATCTGGACCTTTATGGATCCTAATTTTAGGCCCATAGTCACTCCTGACTGTAGGAAGTGCAGGAATCGACCCAGCTGGAATTCCTCTGTAGGGGCCTTCCTGGCCTCACACCAAGCAACATATTTTCACCATATACGGTGATAATGTTTTGCTGTCACGTCTTTCCTAGCCTTTATCAGCGTAGGAATAACTTCATCCGGAATGCCCTTTTCCGCTAGGATCCGGCGTTCAACCGCCATGCCGTCAAACGCAGCCGCGGTAAGTCTTGGAACAGACAGGGCCCCTGCTGTAACAGGTCCTGTCTGAGAGGCAGAGGCCGTGGGTCCTCTGAGATCATTTCTTGTAGTTCTGGGTACCAAGTTCTTCTTGGCCAATCCGGAACGATGAGTATAGTTCTTACTCCTCTCTTTCTTACTATCCTCAGTACCTTGGGTATGAGAGGAAGAGGAGGGAACACATAAACCGACTGGTACACCCACGGTGTCATTAGTGCGTCCACAGCTATCGCCTGAGGGTCCCTTGACCTGGCGCAATATTTTTTTAGCTTTTTGTTGAGGCGGGACGCCATCATGTCCACCTGTGGCAGTTCCCAGCGATTTACAATCTGTGTGAAGACTTCGGTTTACATGGGCGACCGCCGTGATGTTGTCTGACTGAATCAGTACTGGTTGGTTTTGAAGCAGGGGCTCTGCTTGCCTCAGGGCGTTGTAAATGGCCCTTAGTTCCAGTATATTTATGTGTAGTGAAGTCTCCAGACTTGACCACTGGCCTTGGAAGTTTCTTCCCTGAGTGACTGCCCCCCATCCTCGGAGGCTTGCATCCGTGGTCACCAGGACCCAGTCCTGTATGCCGAACCTGCGGCCCTCGAGAAGATGAGCACTCTGCAGCCAACACAGCAGAGACACCCTGGCCCTTGGGGACAGGGTGATCAACCGATGCATCTGAAGATGCGATCCGGACCATTTGTCCAACAGATCCCACTGAAAGATCCTTGCATGGAACCTGCCGAAGGGAATTGCTTCGTAAGAAGCCACCATCTTTCCCAGGACTCGCGTGCAGTGATGCACCGACACCTGTTTTGGTTTCAGGAGTTCCCTGACCAGAGATGACAATTCCTGGGCCTTCTCCACCGGGAGAAACACCTTCTGCTGTTCTGTGTCCAGAATCATGCCCAGGAAAAGCAGACGCGTCGCAGGAATCAGCTGCGACTTTGGGATATTCAGAATCCAGCCGTGCTGTTGCAACACTTCCTGAGAGAGTGCTACGCTGACCAACAACTGCTCTCTGGACCTCGCCTTTATAAGGAGATCGTCCAAGTACGGGATAATAATAACTCCCTTCTTCCGAAGGAGTATCATCATTTCGGCCATTACCTTTGTAAATATTCTCGGTGCCGTGGACAGGCCAAACGGCAATGTCTGGAATTGGTAATGACAGTCCTGTACCACAAATCTGAGGTACTCCTGGTGAGGTGGGTAAATGGGGACATGCAAATAAGCATCTTTGATGTCCAGCGACACCATAAAATCCCCCTCTTCCAGGCTTGCAATGACCGCTCTGAGCGATTCCATTTTGAACTTGAATTTCTTTATATAAGTGTTCAAGGACTTTAAATTCAGAATGAGTCTCACCGAACCGTCCGGTTTCGGTACCACAAACATTGTGGAATAGTAACCCCTTCCCTGTTGAAGGAGGGGGACTTTGATTATCACCTGCTGGAGGTACAGCTAGTGAATTGCCGCCAGTACTACCTCCCTTTCCCTGGGAGCAGCTGGCAAGGCAGATTTGAGGTAACGGCGAGGGGGAGACGCCTCGAACTCCAGCTTGTATCCCTGAGATACAATTTTTACAGCCCATAGATCCACTTGTGAGCAAACCCACTGGTTGCTGAAGTTTTGGAGACGCGCCCCCACCGCACCTGGCTCCGCCTGTGGAGCCCCAACGTCATGCGGTGGACTTGGTGGAAGCAGGGGAGGATTTTTGTTCCTGGGAACTGGCTGCCTGGTGCAGCTTCTTTCCTCTACGCTTGCCTCTGGCCAGACAGGATGCTCCTCTAACCCGCTTGCCTTTCTGAGGCCGAAAGGACTGCACTTGATAATACGGTGCTTTCTTAGGCTGTGAGGGAACCTGAGGCAAAAAAGTCGACTTCCCAGCTGTTCCTGTTGATACGAGGTCCGAGAGACCGTCCCCAAACAATTCCTCACCCTTATAAGGCAAAACCTCCATGTGTTTTTTAGAATCAGCATCACCTGTCCACTGCCGAGTCCATAATACTCTCCTGACAGAAATGGACATTGCATTAATTCTAGATGCCAGCAGGCAAATGTCCCTCTGGGCATCCGGCATATATAAGACGTCTTTTATATGTTCGAGGGTTAGCAAAGCAGTATCCCTGTCGAGGGAATCAATGTTGTCTGACAGGGTTTCAGTCCATGCTGCTGCAGCAGCACTAGAAAATCCAGGCTGAAGCAATAGCAGGTCTCAGTAGAGTACCAGAGTGTGTATACACAGACTTCAGGATAGCTTCCTGCTTTCTATCCGCAGGCTCCTTTAGGGCGGCCGTATCCTGAGACGGCAGTGCCACCCTTTTAGATAAGCGTGTGAGCGCCTTGTCCACCCTAGGGGATGTTTCCCAACGTAACCTATCCGTTGGCGGGAAAGGGTACGCCATCAGTAACCTCTTAGAAATCACTAGTTTCTTATCAGGGGAACTCCACGCTTCTTCACACAATTCATTTAATTCATCAGATGGGGGAAAAGTCACTGGCTGCTTTTTCTCCCCAAACATAATACCCCTCTTGGTGGTAACCGAGTTAATGTCAGAAATGTGCAATACATCTTTCATTGCAGTAATCATGCATCGGATGGCCTTTGTAGACTGTACATTTGTCTCATCCTCATCTACACTGGAGTCAGACTCCGTGTCGACATCTGTGTCTACCATCTGAGCTAGCGGGCGTTTATGAGCCCCCGACGGCTTCTGAGTCGCCTGGGCAGGCGCGGGCTGAGACCCCGGCTGTCCCAAGGCTGCTGCGTCATCGAACCTTTTATGTAAGGAGTTGACACTGTCGGTTAAGACATTCCACATATCCATCCAATCAGGTGTCGGCCCCGTCGGGGGCGACACCACATTTATCTGCCCCTGCTCCGCCTCCACGTAACCCTCCTCATCAAACATGTCGACACAGCCGTACCGACACACCGCACACACACAGGGAATGCTCAGACTGAGGACAGGACCCCACAAAGTCCTTTGGGGAGACAGAGAGAGAGTATGCCAGCACACACCACAGCGCTATATAACACAGGGATTCACACTATAAAAAGTGATTTACGCAATAGCTGCTTAAATATCTTATTTGCGCCTAAATTTATGTGCCCCCCTCTCTTTTTTACCCTTCTTGTATCAGGATACAGCGGAGCTGTAAAGGAAAAATGGCGCTGGTGTGCTGAGATAGAAGGCCCCGCCCCCTCAGCGGCGGGCTTCTGTCCCGCGTTTTCTGTAACTTAATGGCGGGGGTTTTTACACATATACAGTTAACTGACTGTATTATGTGTATTTTATGCCAAAAGGTATTATAATTGCTGCCCAGGGCTCCCCCCCCCCCCCCGAACGATCGAGGTCAGGCCCTGTGTTCGAACCCTCTGGAGCTAATGGTGTCCAGTAGCCTAAAAAGCACAAGCTAGCTGCAAGCAGGTAGGTTTGCTTCTCTCCCCTCAGTCCCACGTAGCAGTGAGTCTGTTGCCAGCAGATCTCACTGAAAATAAAAAACCTAACAAATATTTTCTTTTCTAGCAAGCTCAGGAGAGCCCACTAGGAGCACCCAGCTCTGGCCGGGCACAGATTCTAACTGGGGTCTGGAGGAGGGGCATAGAGGGAGGAGCCAGTGCACACCAGATAGTACCTAATCTTTCTTTTAGAGTGCCCAGTCTCCTGTGGAGCCCGTCTATTCCCCATGGTCCTTACGGAGTTCCCAGCATCCACTAGGATGTCAGAGAAAAAGTGGTATCAGAATAGCTCTTTGGCCCATCATATATGTAACCACAAGGAGCTTTCATCAGTTACCACACGCGCCCACATACATGCCCGCGCATGTATGCCTAGACATAGCTCCTTGGTAGTATCCGGTCGGGGGTGGGGGAGCCCAACACAAATTTAAAACAATAGTAAGAAAAAAACAAACTAATGGGAGGGGGAGAAAGGGAAACATGAAAAACATTAATAGTAAATAATAAAACAATACGACTGGGCTTATGGTGGTTGTTGACCGTCCAGATCCTCTTCTTCCTCCTGATGTGACGTCGATGCCCTGGGCGGAGTGCATTGAATTGGCCTTGGTGGCCGTGCTGGTGTAGATGATGCGGCCGGTGTTGGTGGTGGAGGCATCTGGTAGGTGGGGTACATCCCTGTTTATCCTTGGTACAGCTGTGACCGTCTATACCAGGATGGTGGTGGAGGAAGGGAAGGAGGCGTCCATGTGGCTTGTGATGGCAGAAGTGATGGATCACCAGCGTGTTGATGAGCTGGCTCTGGGAGCTTATCGTACATCATCTGCAGCGTGGTTGCGATGATCTGTTGGCTGGCTGCTGAATGTTGTTGGCTCTCCGACATGTTGTCAGTGCTGTGTGCCAGGCATGATGTGTTCTCCACCAGCCGGTTGATGGATGTGGCCAGAACTTGAAGGATGTCCATAGTCTCCCTGTGATCTTCTCGTCTGGTCTTTTGCATTTCTGCCGTGCTGTCGGCAAGAGCCTTTTGCATTTCAACCAAACCGTTTGCCATCTTCTCCATTGTCTTCTCAATGGCGTCCAGTCTGGTTCCAACGACATACCGAAAACTATCCTGGCGGACATTCATCTCTGCTGCCAGGGTGTGTACCCTCTGAACATTTGAGGGATCCTGCCCTTCCTGTACGTGTGCCACCAATTGCATTTGTGAAGCTGAAAAGAAAATTAGAAATTAGTATACACATTCATACATTTGTTTGAAGGTTCACAATTTGATAATTACTCACACAGGGATGTAGAAACAGCGGGCTGCTGCACTTCCACCTCGTTGTCCGACTCATCCTGTAAGAGATCCGGCCTGAAGTAGGGACCAATCCCCGACGCAAGTCCGCTGCTGGTCCGTGGCACCTCTGTTTGCAAAAGAAGAAAAAAAAACAATAAAGTTAATAAACTATACAAAAATGGCGACCCCCTCCCCCCCACACCCAAAAAAACCCCCAAACAATAAAAACCTTCTCCATCTGGTGGTGCCTCTGCTCCAGGAGCTTCACTTGTCCTCAGTTCTGGAGACTTTTCAAGGGTATGGCTGGATACGTCTGCATGGCTGTCATCAAATCCTAGAAAAGTCTTGTCCGTTACCCTGTCGACTCAAACAGTTCTGGTGATGGGTCCATAAGGGTAGTGTCTTGTTGAGGCTCTTGTGTCACAGTCCCAGAGCTCCTGGAGAGATGACGAGCTGGTGATGGCCTGAGCGCAGGAGATGTAGTTTGGCGCCCAGCTGGTGGTGTGGTTGCCGACGGTGTCTGGTGCACAGGTGACGTTCTACGCGCTGATGTCTGGCGCGCAGGTGATGGTCTGCGCGGTGACGATGTCTGGCGCACAGGTGACTTTCTGCACGCTGATGACGTCTGGCGCGCAGGTGACTTTCTGCGCGCTGACAGTGTCTGACGCGCAGGTGATGGTCTGCGCGCTGCTGATGCTTGCTGCGCAGGTGATGGTCCGCGCGCTGCTGCCGATGCCTGCTGCAAAGGTAATGGTCCGCGCGCTGGCGATGTCCTGCGCGCAGGTGATGTCCTCTGGGCAGGCGTGTCTGGGGGAAAGAACAAACATTAGCAAATAAAAAAAAATAATAATAAAAATTTAGTACAGCTCATCTGAATGTATTCTTACCATCAGGCCTCCTTTTGGACTGCTTGTCTCCCGCTGTCTTCCGTCTTCTGGGCGGTTCTTCCTCCTCGGGAAAGCCAGCAGGACGGCTGGAGTCCACACCTCCGCGAACTCCTTGGACCATGACAGGGTTCATGCGCCTTTTAATAACGTCCTCGCAGGGTAGCCACTTCAAATTGAGAGCCGGACCACCTCCCGTAGCTGTCTCATGTCGGCGCTGAATCCCCATCTTCTTCTTGGTCTGTCTGCGCCAATCACTGTACCGCTTCATGCAGTTTCTGGTGCTCCGGCGGTTTCCAGATACTGCAGTGACTTGTCTCGCGATGGCATCCCAGATGTTTCGCTTTGTCTTAGCTGCTGTGGTCTGTGCCCTTGGTCCATACAGAACGTCGTAGGACCTGTCGACGCCATCCACTAGGGCACAGTTTTCCGCCTCGGTGTATCTGGGTCCACGCGGCTTCTTCTGTCCTGTGTCTTCACCAGAGGATTCCTCCTCCGACTGATCCTCTGGCTGGCTTCTTGCCTTTAGGGATAAAAAAAACATGCAATTAATATGATCAGTATGTACCTGTGAGTGCGTCAGTATCCCTGGCAGTGCGCAAAGATACCTGTAGGTCTGCATGGCAGTGCGCAAACTAGGGTGTGTCAAGTTGGATGCTATTGTGTCTGCAGGTGTTGTCAGTATTTACCTTTCTAGGCCTTTTCTTTTTCTTTCGCTTCTCCCTTTGGTCCCTTGACGACCGCGGCTGGTCACTGGATGCCTGTTCAGTCGTATCCTCCTCCTGGGTCGGCTCCCACTCCTCATTGCTGTGCAGGGAAAATTCTTCTGAGGGGTGGGGGGAATGGGGGGATCGGGGCCGCTTGTCCCTGGACATCTCTGTTGTAAAAATAAAAATAATTTTTACAAATTTAACACACATTACATAATTACATGCAACCACACGTCATGCTGCTGGGACCCCAGTGCTCAAGCAGGACCAAACACACATAAAAAAAATTGAAAAATTGAAAAAACTCAGCCAAACAAGCCAAAAACCCAGTACAAGCATCCCTGCACATGCTGGAGGTCAACCAGTGCTAAATAAGGAGCCAAAAAACATGTTTTGCAAACAAAGAAGAGCATATGTCGACCACATGGCATATACCGACATGCAAAAAGCGAGGCCAAACAAGCAAAAAACCCAGTAAAAGCATCCCTGCACATGCTGGAGGTCAACCAGTGCTAAAAAAGGAGCCAAAAAACATGTTTTGGAAACAAACGACAGCCCATGTCGACCACATGGCAGATACCGACATGCTCAAAGTCACCCCAAACAAGCCAAAAAGCATCCCTGCATATGCTGGAGGTCCACCAGTGCTAAAGTAGGAGCAAAAAAACGTGTTTTATACACAAACGACAGCGCATGTCGACCACATGGCATATAGCGACATGGTCAAAGTCACCCCAAACAAGCCAAAAAGCATCCCTGCACATGCTGGAGGTCCACCAGTGCTAAAGTAGGAGCAAAAAAACGTATTTTGGAAACAAACGACAGCACATGTCGACCACATGGCAGATACCGACATGCTCAAAGTCACCCCAAACAAGCCAAAAAGCATCCCTGCACATGCTGGAGGTCCACCAGTGCTAAAGTAGGAGCAAAAAAACGTGTTTTACAAATTACAGCACATGTCGACCACATGGCAGATATCGACATGCTCAAAGTCACCCCAAACAAGCAAAAAAGCATCCTTGCACATGCTGGAGGTACACCAATGCAAAAGCATGACCCAAAAAACATTTTATGAAAAAAAAATAAAACGTGAAAAACTACCCCAAACACAAATCTCAAAAAAAAAACATGCAGCGATACAAGCAGGACCTGCAGCAATCCAAACAGGACCTATATACACATACCTGCACACATATACACACCCCAAACACCCCAAAGCAACGCCACATGTACACCTCATGGCACCCCCCCACCACCCAAACATTACATACGGCTCTCATACCTCATCCAAAACAGTAGCCAATCACTCAGAATTACACCCATACACTACACAAACACTTACATGCAACGCCAGACCACATGTGGTACTTACCTACAAATGTAGAAATCGCTCCAAAAACGACTCTCCTCCGGGGTAACAGGTATCCTGTCCGTCCTGGATTAAAGCCTGCTGGGTGTCCAAACGATACCACAGCAAAAAACAACCAATTTGCTAGCTCTGCACCTCCACACACCTCTCTGCAGGTTAACAAAAAGGCTGCTGAGCACGCAGCAAACAAGCCCTATATAGGACTCCAAACGGCGGGAAGTCGAATCCAGGACGCCCACTAATCGACGATTGGTCCGTTATTCGACAAGGGGAGTGTCGAATCCGTTATGAATTGAATATGTCGAATTCATGGTCCCGGGTGGAGGGTTTCGGCTGTCGAGTAGTGTTGAATCCTAAAACGGTCGGAAAAAAGCTGCAATTCGTCCGGAATTGCATATACCCCTATAATAAATGAAGTGTGTGTAATGTGGTATGTGTCTGGTGTATACAGAATGTATATATGTATTCTGTGTGTATGTACTGTATATGCTATATGTATGTATGCTGTGTGTATGTTTGATAGTATGCTGTATGTATGCCTATGTATATGTACTGTATGTATGTGTGTGTATATATGTGTATATCTTTTTATATATATATATATATATATATATATATAATTATTTTTTTATTTTATTTATAGGGTCCTGATGAAAGAACAAAAGTAATGGGGCATACACAGGGTGCGATGCACTCAATGCCCAACATTGACTATGCGATGTGGCCGGAACCTGGCGCCACCAACATAGTCAATGTTGGGCTGCCTGTACAGTCTGTTTTTTCTTGTGATGCCGATCCCGCGTAACCGCGCATCGGCATTGCAAGCTGTGTACACACAGTGCGATATGCAATAACTTTCCTTTCGATTTTGACCTTATAGTCAAAATCATAAGGAAAGTTAGTGCAAGTTAGTGCATATTGCACCGTGAGTGTGCACATTAAGAGTTCTGAAACATTAATTACAACAGGACTCTTTTTATTGCAAGTCTCCAAGAGTGCCGCCTCGATGCATACATGTTTTAAATGACCTCTGGTAGGAGTTCAGTATTAGCTGTGCAATGGCGCAAAGTGACCATAAAGAAATCAGGAGTGCCGGCTTCCAGTATATATATACAGGTTGAGTATCCCTTATCCAAAATGCTTGGGACCAGAAGTATTTTGGATATCGGATTTTTCCGTATTTTGGAATAATTGCATACCATAATGAGATATCATGGTGATGGGACCTAAGTCTAAGCACAGAATGCATTTATGTTACATATACACCTTATACACACAGCCTGAAGGTCATTTTAGCCAATATTTTTAATAACTTTGTGCATTAAACAAAGTGTTTCTACATTCACACAATTCATTTATGTTTCATATACACCTTATACACACAGCCTGAAGATCATTTAATACAATATTTTTAACAACTTTGTGTATTAAACAAAGTTTGTGTACATTGAGGCATCAGAAAACAAAGGTTTCACTATCTCACTCTCACTCAAAAAAGTCCGTATTTCTGAATATTTGGATAAGGGATACTCAACCTGTGTATGTATGTATGTATATATATATATATATATATATATTCATGCATTATATACATGTATGGAAACTCCCCCCCCCCCCCCCCCCCGTGAAAATACTGCATCTGCCACTGAGAGCAGATTTTGATATCCAAAAAGACAGAAGGAGTTTTTTGGCCAGCGTAACCAGTACCACTAAAAAAAAGGGTAGAATAGAGCTATGTAATAAGGAAGGCACCCAACCAGAGAAGTCAGCCAACAAAAAGAATTCCCAGGTGAATGTTAATCTAGTATTGGTTTTCTGTTGGAGGAAATAATGTATTTTATACCAAAATCTCCATACCTTTGTACAATTCCAGACATTGTGTATAAAATTAGCAACTGTATTTCCTGCAGGTGGGCCGAACCTAGCCATTTATAAACATATGGGAGCTGTTTCATAACACGGGCAGAAGCAATAAAGTCTGGTAAGTCATGAGACCATCCACTCCAGACTATCTGCCAGGACACATTGGAAGATGAGGTCATCAAGTCATTATAGAGATATCGTATCTTAAATTTACATTGAGAGATCAAAGTAAAGAGGGAGGACAGGACTGATGGGTTGAAGGAGTCTATAAAGGAGTCATAAGAGCCAGACATTTTCTTGCTGTTAATGTAATGCCTCACCTGCAGAAATAAAAATAATTGGGGATTGGGAATACCATAGAGATCTTTAATTTGTTGGAAGGAGTGCAAGTCACACCCTGGGTTGAAGACATTCCGGATCATGGCTATTCCTTTGGACTTCCATGAAAGTAGGTGCGGAGTCATTAGGGAAGGTGGGAAATCCGGGTTACCCCAGGGAGGTAAATATTTAGTCAAGAAGGGATTCGTCCCCAAACGTTTGTGAATAACTGACCATGTCTATAAGTATGTCGAAGAAAAATATTATGTTTGACCCCCTCAGGCAGTTTATTCCTCGGTAAATGTAGCAATGCAGTTGGGGCATAAGGGGCAAACAATGTCTCCTCTAAAGGTAGATTAGTAAACAACGATCGGGTTAGAAACCAATCAGATATGTATCGGAACGTGGCCGCACAAGAAAAAGTATAAATTTCAGGAAGGCCAAGCCCACCTTTCTCTTTGGGTAAGAGCAATCTAGCTCGAGCAATTCTCATTTTTTTTGTCATGCCATATACATTTTTGGAAACTATCATTACACCTATCTTGGTCTAATTTGGTCGAAAATAAAGGCAACATTTGCAGCACAAAAGATAATTTAGGGAACAACACACTCCTTATGACTGCTACCCATCCCATGAGAGGTAGGGGCAATGGCATCCAATTTTTCACAATTTGAGCAATTTGTGTGATTACAAGGGAAAAATTAGCCAAATATATATTCTGAATGTTAGGAGTAATAAAAATACCGAAGTACTTCAGTTGGGCCGTTACTACCTGAAATGAAGAGAGAGTGGAGCAGCGAGGTAAAAGATCAGGTCTAGTCAGAGGGAATACTTCCGATTTAGCCACATTAACTTTGTAGCCGGCTAAAGAGCTAAATGTGGATATTTCAAGCAAAATATCAGGAATTGAAATGGAAGGTTTTGACACAAACAACATGTCATCTGCGAACAGTGACAAGTTAAGGTCTTCTCTACCAAATTTAATAACCCTTGAACAAAGGGTTCCCTCGTAAAGCGATAGATAAGGGTTCTAGGGCAAGCGCGAATAAGAGGTGAGAGAGGGAGCAACCTTGCCTGGTACCCCTGCGGACACATATGGGCTCTGATATAAAATTATTAGCTAGTATCTTTGAGGTGGAGGCCGAATTTAACATCTGAATAAGTGAGACGATTCGGGTGGGAAAGCCAAAATTGCGCAAAGTTTCATGCAGGTGATCCCAGACCACTAGGTCAAACGCTTTCTCAGCATCAAGCGACTCTAGAAGATGAAGATCATTTATGTGGATATCGTCTAAATGTTGGAGGACAGCCAGTACCTTTCGGATGTTGGTGACCGCATTGCGGCCCCAAACAAAGCCTGTCTTGTCATGGTGTACCAGGGATGGGACCCCCCGTTTGAATCTCTCTGCCAAAATGTTGATAAAAAGCTTGTAGTCCACATTCAATAAAGATATGGGGTGATAGGAACCCGGAAGAGTTGGGTCCCTGCCTGGTTTCAGTAAAACCTTAATTATAGCATCATTGAAATAGGGTGGAAGCTTATTGTCTGTAAAAAAAAAGAGTTAAAGAGGTTAGTAAGGGGCTGTGAGAGTGAAGATTGGAGGAGTTTATAGAATTCCCCAGTATACCCATCCGGACCCAGGGATTTACCAAGTTTTAGGGACTTAATAACCAATAATACCTCAACCTCCGAGACAGGACAAGTCAAAGCAGCAGCCTGTGAATCTGTCAATGTAGGAAGGGAAATTTTATTCCAAAAAATATTTTTATTAGTGACATCTGTTGGATCTTGGGAATACAAGTCAGTATAAAAAGAGTGTAAGACTTTAAAGATAGACGGCCCCGTCGTTTGAATCTCCCCCGCAGAATCTTTCAGGGCTAAAATAGAAGAACTAGTCCTCTCACTCCGCAAAAGATTAGAAAGCAGTTTATTGTTTTTATTGCCGTATTTGTGAAAAATCTGTTCGAACTAACTCTAGTATCACCCACTTATTGCATTAAAGTATCAAAAACTAGTTTAGATTATTCATATTGTGACCTATGAGCTGGGGATGGATCTAATCTCAACGTACGGTAAGCCTTCGTCAAAGTCTTACGAGAATCAAGAATTAGTGATTGTCTATTTTTTTTGTGGTGTGAAGCGTAGGATAAAATTGGAGTGCTGCTTTGGTAGTTTGCCAATATAAGGATAGGTCCGAAATGTGTGCAGAATTTGCAAACATGTAGTCATTCCAGGTAGACTGGAGCATATCCTTAAACGAGGTAGAGGATGCTAGAAAGGATGGGAATCGCCAAACTTTGTAATTGCCTGAAGGGGTCAAGGGAGACAAAAGAAACCAAATAAGAGCATGGTCTGTCAGTCCTAGTGTCTCTATACTGGAACCGTCTATTCTAACAGCTAAATCTGAGGCCGGTAGTAAATAGTCGATTCTAGAATACATAGTATGAGGGGCGGAATAATAAGTAAAATCCTTATCAATAGGATGCTGCACTCGCCAAATATCGACAAGATGCAGTTTTCGGATTAAATAGTGAGTGCCAAACTTACGCAATGGGTATGGTGAGGAAGCAGTAGACTGCCTATCCATATAAGGATCTGCGACCATATTTAAGTCCCCACCTAAAATTAAATGGGAATCCAAATAGGGGTACAGTAAACTAACAATAGTAATAAGGAATTTCTTATCATACGATGTGGGTGCATATAAGTTACAAAAAACATATTGTATACCATAGATCTCAGCCTGAATTAACACATAACATCCATTTGGATCTGATCTCTGCAAATAAATATTCATACGTATACCTTTTGTCACCTGTATGGCGACACCTCTGGATTTCGAGTTATAGGAAGCAAAAGCAGCCACTCTAAATCCCAACATTGCTAATTTCTGATGTTCTGAATAAGTCAAGTGCGTCTCTTGCAGGAAAGAGATGTCTATTTTGTGAAGATTTAGGTAAGAAAGAAGCTTGCGCCGTTTCGCTGGTGAATGGATACCCTGTACATTCCAGGAGCATGTCATAAGGTCATTCATTAGAGAAAAAAATCCCAGAATAAAATTGCAGAAATCAGAATCCAGACAACAGAAATAAAAAACAGACTCCAGGAGCAGCCCAAAAATAACACAAAAATATGGAGCCACTGAGAAAACATTCGTACTGAGATATATGAATGGGAAAAGGGAAAGGGAAAGAACAGGAAAACATGAGAGAGGGGGAGGAAAACAAGAAAGACAAAGAAGAAAGAGAGAAAAAGAAAGAACTGCCGAAGGCAAGACCTATGCCAGTAAGCGGTAATAAAGTACAACGCAAGAAGTAGAACCATGTTGCCGTCAAAATATTACCCAACAGAACAAGTGGAATCGCTCAGATCCCAGGCCAGGTAATCCCAGCCTCCTAATCAAACAAAATAATACACCAGAGTATAACACTGGATATACATATCATATAGTATATCATATAAGAAATAACACATTGTGAGCAACTGCATTATATAAGGAACAATGGAGCAGATGTATTAACCTGGAGAAGGCATAAGGAAGTGATAAACCAGTGATATGTGCAAGGTGATAAACGCACCAGCCAATCAGCTCGCCCCTGTGTAAAATTGCCTAGTTTGTGTGAAATTACTTGACGCGTGCACCCTGCGGCCCATGCGCATGCGCAGAACAGCCGATTTTTAGCCTGATCGCTATGCTGCGAAAAACAGCAGCGAGCGATCAACTCGGACTGAGGGCCAGTGTTGCTTACACTTGTATACACTGTTGATTAGACTTGGCAAGTACTGTAGATTGCAAAATGTCCCTTACTCTCAGCGTGAGAGACTTGTGAGAGTCAGAGAATGCATATACCTGGAGATTGCAATTCTTGGACCTCACTGTGACACACATATTCACTGAATTTGTAAAGTTATTACTGGATGGCTCCATAGAATACCACATGTGTATTTAGGCATACTGCTTGTGCTAAACTGTGCACATGGGGGAGGGACCCTGTCATCCTGCAGGGCCGGTTCTACACCTTGTGGCGCCCAGTGCAAAAGTTTCCACTGGCGCCCCCCCTGCGGCAAAACACTCCAGTGTGCTCTGCCAGTTTTTCTGTTACTGCATGCTTAAACTGTGGCAGTGCATGCTGGGATGTTAGTTCCACAGCAGATGGTACATGTTGCCTACCCCTGAATTAAATTATGGTACAGTTTATGGTAATGAGTTTTCATATAGGAAGGGGACTTATCAGAACAAAGGGCCTAATTCAGACCTGATCGTAGCAGTATATTTGTTAGCAGTTGGGCAAAACCATGTGCTCTGCAGCTATAACATGTGCAGAGAGAGTCAGATTTGGGTGGGGTATGTTAAAACTGAAATCTAAATTGCAGTGTAAAAATAAAGCAGCCAGTATTTAACCTGCACAGAATCATTATAGCCCACCCAAATCTAACTCTCTCTGCACATTATATCTGCCACACCTGCAGTGAACATGGTTTTGCCCAACTGCTAACAAATTTGCTGCTACGATCAGGTTTGAATTAGGCGGCCCAAAGTCTTTTAAGCCACGTTACTATTCATTTCCTTTTTATAGATGAGTCGAATCCACCAGTAGTCCAGGAGAAAATCTTAATTAGGATTGGGAGAGAAGGTTGTGCCTGCATGCATGAATTTGTCAGCATGGATAACTTGCTCGCCCCCATTACTTGTTCTCTTACACTACTAATTGTGAAACTTTTCAGCAGAAAGTGAGAATCATTAACTTTGCCCGCTAGTCCACAAATTTTGCAATAACTAAATCTGACGTAGGGTGTTCTCCCTCCCTCTCAGGTCTGAATCTGTGGACTCATTCAATTATGGTGTATATTGATTTCACCCTGAATTGCTACAGCAACTAGTATAGCTATGCTCAGAAATTCCATCACAGGTACTCCAGTAATGTTTTCAGGAATGCTCACAAAATTATTGTGCTGGTAGTGATTCTACAAGTCATCTACCTTGTCCTGTAGCATCTGAATGGTCCTAGATTGGGCTTTAATAGTAATTTGGTAGGAGTGAACTCTGGCCTCATTAACACTAGTAATAATTTCTAATACCAATATAGAGGATTGAGAATCTGCAAATCATAGCAGAGTTTAGGTGTATCTGTTGGTTTCCAGATGTGTTGAAAAAAATCAAGAAGGGAAAAGAAAGACTCTATGCTGGGGCACTCTTATTGAGAAAATGAGACAGTAAAATTTTACCTTTATTATGGATCATTTAAAATATAGTGTGACAGGCAAAATAAGATATTCCAAACACAAATATAAATACCAAGGTAATTTCAAATTATTAAACAGTAAATACAGCAAAAGATGAAAATTTATTATATAATCGCAGGAGTAGCTTAACATATGTCCACTATCAACAGGTGTATAGCTGGAGTCTCCTGTGATGATATCCCGTGAGTTAATCTAAGCACCATTGGATTGAAAGGCTTGTTGCCTAGTATGGTGTTGAACCACCTTCTGTATCAATGTCTGACGGTAGTGTCACCTTAGGCATTTTAATGCAGCGGATTAGACAGGAGTGTATAATCTGCTGAGTTAACGAAAAATTAATTAATGATGACCAACAGATAGTGGATTGAAATATAAAGAAGTGATTTTACAGACACAGCAGATTTGTGAAAAGATATGGTCATTCATATATGAAGCATATAATAATAAATCTGTTTTCTCTATTGAAAGAGGGGAAAAAGAAGATTAGAGGAATGTTCCTGCTGCTTTCCAACCAAGTTTACTGCACCTGGTGTTCCTTGGCAGTCTCCCAAACAAGTACTGACCAGGCCTTCCAGAGCTTTGCTTCCAAGATCTGACGAGATTAGGCGTCTCCTGTCTCCAGATGTGTATCAGAGGCATTAGAATGTCAGCTACATCCTTCGCAGGTAAAGGCTGGGCAGCAGTGGCACCCATGAAGTGATCAACATCAGTGGCGGGTTGTTATGATGTTTATATTGGATCAGCTTGCCATGTTTTCCTGAATTCCCAGTTCATCTCCAATTCCTGCATGTTCCTGTTTGTTCAGCTTCAGCATAATGAGGAATTTTATCTGTGTGTGTAGCTGAACAAGTGCATTTAGTATCCTCGTCAGAAGGCCTGGTCTCCCTGGCTGCTCTGATTGGGAATTGCTCCTAATATTACCCAGCCTGCTTTGAATCTTGTTCTGGCCATAGAGTTTCTGTTGCAGCGTGAGACCTTGCCACTCAGCCTTAGAAGCAGATTCTGGTTTATACCTTTGTGTTCAGTCAAAGGACATCCTGTTAATAGTCCTGTTTGCTAAATCCTGTTCTGGTACCAGAACTAGTCTTTTGTGCTCCCTTTCTGCCTCTCACATTATTGTTGTTTTGTTGCGTGTTATATGTTCTCTCCCAGACCGTAGGCAATCCACCTATTGGGAGAGTTATGTGTTTGGTGTCTATTGTCCATTCCTCCACCGCTGCTGCCTGGCAGAACCTCTATTGCCTGTCCCTTGTCCCTCTGTGTGGGAACCTAGCTTTGTGTGTTTACGGTCTTCCTTTCTTCCTCAGCTGCAGCTTTGCAGAAGCCCTATCAATTGTTCCTGCAATCAGTTCATTGTTTGTGTTTCTTCATTGGATATTAAACAGTAATCTCCTCCCAAGTACCTAGCACTCCTGCCACTGTCATCTCCCAACAGTAGTATTGCGCCTTTGTGTCTGTTACTGTGGTTGCCAGGAGTAACATCCACTGGCCTGGAACATTCCTGGTTATTTTTGTACCAGCTGATTATAGGTGTCTTATCCAGTCCTGGTCCCACTGTGTGTTTATACGCCTGCTATTCACCAGTACCTGCCAGCCCAGTTTTATATAGTGTGTGCCAGACTGTCCAGCCTCAGCCCACTCCGTGCCAGATGGGTGTCTACTCCAGCATATTTTCCTTGCACTTGCCCAGTCTCTAATACAGCATTTTTCAACCGCTGTGCCGCGAGTGGTTGCCAGGTGTGCCGCTGCCCACCAGAGATGCCCACTGCCATCACACGCCGGAAATGCCTGCCGCCCATCAGAGGTACCTGCCCGGCTGCCGCTGCCATCACTTGCTGTCTCGGGCAGCACTGTCCTCTTCCACAGGCAGACCTATGGTGACGTGCGTGACTCATAGGTCAAGCACCTCACGTAGCCCTGCCGCCCGCCTGCTGCTGCCGGAGTCTCCGTCCCTTCTCAGCGTTATTCACTGCTTTTGCCACAGACTGAGAGGGAGAGCTCTTTTTTTGTACAGCAGCAGGGTAAATGAAATTAATGATGTTTTTATTTATGTGTGGAATTACTTGGAGGGGGGGGGGGAGGCTGTGTGTGCTAATACTGGGGGTGGGGGCTGTGCGTGCTATTACTGGAGGGGAGGCTGTGTGTGGTATTACTGGGGGGGCGGGGGAGGCAGGCTGTATGGTATTACTGGGGGGGGGCAGGCTGTGTGTGGTATTATTTGGGGGGGGCAGGCTACAGTATGTGTGGAATTACTGGGGGGGGGTGGCAGGCTGTGTGTGGAATTGCTGGGGGGGAGACTATATGTGGAATAATATATGGGGACAGTTTGTAGGAAAACTGGGAAGGGGGGATGAGGCCAATGAGTGGAATTACTATGGGGAGCAGTGTGTGGCATTACTGTGGGGGCCAAGATGTTTTATTACTGCAGGGACTGATGTGCTTAATTTCTTCTGGTGGCCAAAGTTCTTTATTAATGTAGGGACCAATGTGTTTTATTACTGTGGGGGCCAATGTGATTTATTACAGTGAGGGTGAAAGCATTAGTTTTATTAGAGTGTGGGCCAATATATGTTGATTTGTTATTATATATTATAATAGGATTTTGATAACCTACCGGTAAAGCCTTTTTTCCTAGTCCGTAGAGGATGCTGGGGACGACATCAAGACCATGGGGTATAGACGGGATCCGCAGGAGACATGGGCACTCTAAAGACTTTTCATTGGGTGTGAACTGGCTCCTCCCTCTATGCCCCTCCTCCAGACCTCAGTTGTAGGAACTGTGCCCAGGGAGACTGACATTTTGAGGAAAGGAATTACTTAACTAGTGGTGAGATATCTACCAACTCACACCCTCAACCATGCCGCACACATGGCATTCAACATAACACACGCCAACAGGCATGAACTAATTGCAGCAACATGCTGAAACCAAGATAACACAACTTGTGTAACTTTAATAACTAAACTGCAGGTAAAGTACGCACTGGGACGGGCGCCCAGCATCCTCTACGGACTAGGAGAAAAGGATTTACCGGTAGGTTATCAAAATCCTATTTTCTCATACGTCCTAGAGGATGCTGGGGACGACATCAAGACCATGGGGTCTATACCAAAGCTCCAGTACGGGCGGGAGAGTGCGGATGACCCTGCAGCACCGATTGACCAAACTTTAGGTCCTCATCGGCCAAGGTGTCAAACTTTTAGAAGTTAGCAAATGTCTTTGACCCTGACCAAGTAGCTGCTCTGCAAAGTTGTAATGCCGAAACCCCTCGGGCGGCCGCCCAGGATGAGCCCACCTTCCTAGTGGAGTGGGCCTTTACCGACGTCGGTAACGGCAATCCAGCCGTAGTATGAGCTTGCTGAATCGTATTTCTAATCCAACGTGCAATAGTCTGCTTGGAAGCAGGACAGCCAATCTAGTTGTGATCATACAGGACAAACTGAGCCTCTGTTTTCCTTATACGAGCTGTTCTAGCAACATAGATTTTCAAAGCTCTAACCACATCTAGAGACTTAGAATCAGTGAATGTGTCAGTAACTACTGGCACCACAATAGGTTGGTTTATGTGAAAAGCAGAAACCACCTTTGGAAGAAAATGTTGGCGAGTTCGCAACTCTGCCCTATCTTCATGGAAAATCAGGTAAGGGCTCTTGTGAGACAAGGCCCCCAATTCCGACACCCGCCGTGCGGATGCCAATGCCAAAAGCATCACCACTTTCCAAGTGAGAAACTTCAACTCTATCTTTTGTAGAGGCTCAAACCAGTCCGATTGAAGGAACTGCAATACCACGTTAAGGTCCCATGGTGCCACTGGAGGCACGAATGGAGGCTGGATGTGCAGAACCCCTTTCACGAAGGTCTGAACCTCTGGAAGAGAGGCCAATTGTTTTTGGAAGAACACTGACAAGGCCGAAATCTGGACCTTGATCGATCCCAATCGTAGGCCCGTCTCCACACCATCCTGCAAAAAATGGAGAAAACGTCCTAAGTGAAACTCTTCCGTAGGAGCTTTCTTGGATTCACACCAAGACACATATTTTCTCCAAATACGGTGGTAATGTTTTGACGTTACTCCCTTTCTGGCCTGAAAAAGGGTGGGGATGACCTCCTTAGGAATACCCTTCCTGGCTAGGATACGGCGCTCAACAGCCATGCCATCAAACGTAGCCGCGGTAAGTCTTGGTACACACACGGCCCCTGCTGCAGCAGGTCCTCCCGAGGAGGAAGAGGCCGAGGATTTCCTATGAGTAACTGCTGAAGATCTGGGCACCAAGCCCTTCTTGGCCAGTCTGGGGCAATGAAGATTGCTCGAACCCTTGTCTTTCTTATGATCCTGAGTACTTTTGGGAACAGCGGAAGTGGAGAGAAAACATACACTGACTGAAACACCCACTGGGTCACCAGTGCATCCACTGCTACTGCTTGAGGGTCTCTCGACTTGGAAAAGTATCTCTGAAGCTTCTTGTTGAGACGAGACGCCATCATGTCTATTTGAGGAACTCCCCCAAAGACTTGTCACCTCTGCGAAGACTTCTTGGTGGAGGCCCCACTCTCCTGGATGGAGATCGTGTCTGCTGAGGAAGTCTGCTTCCCAGTTGTCTACTCCCGGAATGAATATTGCCGACAGAGCTTGTAGATGTTTTTCTGCACAGCGGAGGATTTTTGTCGCCTCTGCCATTGCCGCTCTGCTTTTCGTTCCGCCCTGCCTGTTTATGTATGCGACTGCTGTTACATTGTCCGCCTGGATCTGCACGGGACGGTCTTGAAGAAGATGTACCGCTTGTTGAAGGCCGTTGTAAATGGCTCTTAGCTCCAGAACGTTTATGTGAAGGCAGGCTTCCTGTTGTGACCAACGTCCCTGGAAGTTTTCTCCATGAGAGACTGCTCCCCAGCCTCTGAGACTTGCATCCGTGGTTACTAGGACCCAGTCCTGAATCCCGAACCTGCGTCCCTCTAGCAGGTGAGAGCTGTGCAACCACCACAGGAGCGAAATCCTGGTTTTTAATGACAGGATTATCTTTCTGTGCATATGTAGGTGTGACCCCGACCACTTGTCCAACAGGTCCCACTGGAATACTCTGGCATGGAACCTGCCAAACTGCATGGCCTCGTAGGCCGCCACCATCTTCCCCAACAACCGAATGCACTGATGGATCGACACACTTGATGGTTTCAATATCTGTTTTACCATTTTCTGGATTTCCAGAGCCTTTTCCAGCGGAAGAAATACTCTCTGAACTTCTGTGTCCAGAATCATCCCGAGGAAAGACAACCTTGTCGTCAGTTCCAACTGTGACTTTGGGTAATTTATGATCCACCCGTGTTGTTGAAGTATTGACAGGGAGAGGGATATGTTTTGTAATAACTGCTCCCTGGATCTCGCCTTTATCAGGAGGTCGTCCAGATAATGGATTATATTGACTCCTTTCTGACAAAGGAGGACCATCATCTCCGCCATCACCTTGGTGAATACCCTCGGCGCCGTGGAGAGACCGAAAGGTAACGTCTGGAATTGGTAATGGCAATCCTGAATCGCGAATCTCAGATAAGCCTGGTGAGGAGGATAAATGGGAACATGCAGGTAAGCATCCTTTATGTCCACCGACACTAAGTAGTCCCCCTCCTCCAGACTGGCAATCACCGCCCGAAGTGATTCCATCTTGAACTTGAACCTTTTCAGGAAGAAATTCAGATTTTAGATTTAGGATCGGTCTGACGGAGCCGTCCGGCTTCGGAACAACAAAGAGGCTTGAATAAAAACCCTGCACTTGTTGTGACAACGGTACCAGGACTATATCCTGGTCTTGACATAATTTTTGGATTGCCGCTGTTACTGCTTCTCTCTCTGGCGGAGAAGCTGGCAAGGTCGATTTGAAAAATACGCATGGGGGAACGTCTTGAAACTCCCAGTTTGTATCCCTGGGATACCATTTGCAACACCCAGGGATCCAGGCAAGACAGAATCCAATCCTGGCTTAAGAGTTTGAGACGTGTCCCCACCCACGCGGCCTCCCGCAAGGGAGTTCCAGCATCATGCTGGGGATTTGGCAGAATTAGGGGTAGACTTCTGCTCTTGGGAACCTGGAGCCGGTGTGGGCTTTTTTCCCCTTCCCCAACCTGCAAAGAAGGGGGAACCTCTCGCCTTTTTGTATTTATTGGGACGAAAGGACTGCATTTGCGGGTGATAGGTCTTTTTTGCCGGTGCAGGCGCAGAGGGCAAAAATGTTGACTTACCTGCGGTAGCCGCCGAGACTAATGCATCCAGGCCATCGCCAAATAAGGCCTCACCTTTATATGGGAGAGCCTCCATGTTTCTTTTGGAATCTGCATCCGCGTTCCACTGGCGAATCCATAACACCCGCCTAGCCTATATTGCCATGGTAGCGGCTTGTGAACTACATGTAGGCTGCAGCGTCCTTGATATTCCCTAACTTAAGGAGTATCTCATCTTTATCAATCGTGTCAATGTCTGATGACACGCTTTCTGACCATTTTTCAATAGCGCGACTCACCCATGCGCAGGCAATAGTGGGCCTGAGCAGTGTACGATTGGTAACATAAATGGATTTCAATGTCATTTCCATTTTGAGGTTTGCCGGCTCTTTAAGAGAAACCGTGCCAGGAGCAGGGAGAATTACCTTCTTTGTCAACCTGGAAAGTGCACTGTCTAACACAGGGGGTGACTCCCATTTTTTCCTGTCTTCAACCGGGAAAGGATAAGCTATGTGAATCCTTTTGGGAATACGATTTTTTTAATCAGGATTCACCCACATCCCTTCAAACAGAGCATTTAGTTCGTGTGAAGGAGGGAACGTGACTTTGGATTTCTTTTCCTTACATAAATAAGCTTTCTCCTGAGGCACAGGAGTGCTTTATGTAACCTCCAACACGTCCCTTATAGCCACAATCATATATTGTATACTTTTTGCCAATTTAAGATCTATCTCTCTGGATTCACTACTGTCGACACAAGAATCAGAATCCGTGTCGGTATCAGTGTTTACAACATTTGCAAATGGTCTCTTATGTGACCCAGAGGGGCCGCTCGCATAAGGAATAACAGCATCCTGAAAAATCACATCTTCCACAGATTTTCTCCAGCATGCAGCCTTAGATTCAGATTTATCTAATCTACTGTTAATCAGATGCATACTGTCACGTAGCTCTTTCACCCATGCAGGCTCTTGGTGTGCAGGTAGCGCCACCACATTACAACTCTGTGTCCCTAAAATGGCTTCCTCCGGGGAGGAACTCCCTGCCTCAGACATGCCTCACACGTGTACACCACACTCACAGACACACTGGGACTTATTTTGGGGACAGACCCACAGTAAAATCTGTCACAGGGACACAGGATAGGAGCAGCCAGTTCACAAACCCAGCGCCAGTATTGCCTGTGAACACAGTATGTCCACAGCCCAAAAGCGCTTATAAATAGTAATATACACTATCAAATGCACCACAATCGCTTTGTGCCCCCCCTTTATAGCACCCTGTACTTGTCAGAAGTGGAGGAGAGGACCAGCGTGTTCCCTGCAGCCTGAGGAGAAAAAATGGTGCTGAGTAGTGTGCTGGCTGCCTGAGGAAGAAGCTCTGCCCCTCAGTATCCATGACAATATTTATACTGGCGGGGGTAGGGCTGTGCCAGCGGCATCTTATGCCCTCTTTTAGCCACGCCGCACCTCAGCCGTCACTTACTTGATTGAAGATCATTCTTCTCATACTCACCTGTCTTCTGACTTCTGGCTCTGTGATGGGGGTGACGGCGTGCTGTGGGAGTGAGCATCTAGACACGGCTAGCGTTCAGTTCCCTTCAAGAGCTAATGGTGTCCTGTCAGCCAAAAACAGAGCCATGAAACTCTGAGGAAGTTGGTTCTGCTTCTGCCCCCTCAGTCCCACGAAGCAGGGAGTCTGATGCCAGCAGATATCCCTGAAAATAAAAAACCTAACATAAGTCTTTTCAGAGAAACTCAGTAGAGCTCCTCAGAGTGCATCCAGTCGACCTGGGCACATTTCTAAAACTGATGTCTGGAGGTCTGGAGGAGGGGCATAGAGGGAGCCAGTTCACACCCAATGAAAAGTCTTTGGAGTGCCCATGTCTCCTGCAGATCCCATCTATACCCCCATGGTCTTGATGTCGTCCCCAGCATCCTCTAGGACGTATGAGAAATTTGATTTAAAAAAACAAAACTGATGGTGTGCCTTGGCAATTTTAAAATCTTGTTCAGTGTGCCACGGGTTTAAAAAGGTTGAAAATCACTGCTCTAATAGTTCCCTTGTCCACATTAAGACCTGGGAGCATCTGAGTACCGGGTGGGCCTAATCCACCTAGGAAAGGCGGCTGCTAATGGTGAAGCTTTAGTACGCAGGAGATAGAGGATTGCTGGGCTTTGGTAACATGGGTAGAGACGTAAATTGGTAGGTAGGCTTGTGTGAAGTTGTGCCCATTGTTGAGAAGAATGAAGAGGGAGACTGTCTAGAACAGGGGTGGGCAATTATTTCAGCTGGGGGGCCGCTTAACACTTCCAGCGAATATTCGAGGGCCACACACAAAATACTCAAAAAGAGTCCCCTTTTTACACATTACGGCAGACAGCGTGCCCTTTTTTTTACACATTACGGCAGATAGCGTCCCCCTTTTTACACATTACGGAAGACAGCGTCCCCTTTTTACACATTACAGCAGACAGCGTCCCCTTTTTACACATTACAGCAGACAGCGCCCCTGTTTTTACACATTACGGCAGACATCGTCCCCCTTTTTACACATTACGGCAGACATCGTCCCCCTTTTTACACATTACGGCGGACATCGTCCCCCGTTTTTACACATTACAGCAGACAGTGCCCCCGTTTTTACACATTACGGCAGACATCGTCCCCCTTTTTACACATTACGGCAGACATCGTCCTCCTTTTTACACATTACGGCAGCCATCGTCCCCCTTTTTACACATTACGGCAGACATCGTCCCCCTTTTTACACATTACGGCAGACAGAGCCCCCGTTTTTACACATTACGGCAGACATCGTCCCCCTTTTTACACATTACGGCAGACATCGTCCCCCTTTTTACACATTACGGCAGACATCGTCCCCCTTTTTACACATTACGGCGGACATCGTCCCCCTTTTTACACATTACAGCAGACAGTGCCCCCGTTTTTGCACATTACGGCAGACATCGTCCCCCTTTTTACACATTACGGCAGACATCGTCCCCCTTTTTACACATTACGGCAGACATCGTCCCCCTTTTTACACATTACGGCAGACATCGTCCCCCTTTTTACACATTACGGCAGACAGCGTCCCACGTTTTTACATATTATGGCAGACAGTCCCTTCCCCCCTCCCCTAAACCCATATTGCAGATTTTAACTCCGCGGCCTCACCACCCCTAAACCTATATGGCAGCTGAAGCGCTGATCCAGGGGCTGGCTGGACAGGGGGCTTACCTGTTTGTCACAGTGGCAGACGATCCCCACTGTCCGATGATCCGCGCTGCTGCTGCCGCCTGGAGTCGCTGCTGATGTGGCCTCTCCTGCTCCCGCTCGCTGGCCACCGCTTCTTCTCCTGACTCAGCCGCCGCTCCTGCTCACTGCAGTGCCCGCCCCCCGTGCCGCCCAGCGCGCGCATGGTAACAGAGGAAATCCCGGTCAGCTGACCCTGTGACGTGACCGGGATTTCCTCAGCGGCGCCGCATCTGAGAGCAGTGCAATGACAAGCGGCCTGTCGGGCCGCTTGTCATTGCACTCTGGTGGGGCACAGCGGGCCAGGCACGATCGGTCCGCGGGCCGCATCCGGCCCGCGGGCCGCATGTTGCCCACCCCTAGTCTAGAAGCTATAGATTTGTCACATTTATCAAGAGCCATAGCTGCTGCAGGAACTACTCTATCAGAAGTTCAAACACCAAGATATTCAAAGCACTAAAACAGGCATTCCCAACCACGGTCCTCAAGGCACACTAACAGTGCAGGTTTTAGTGATATCCAGGCTTCAGCACAGGTGACTTAATTAGTAGCTCAGTTAATTTGATTTGACCATCTGTGCTGCAGCCTGGATATCACTAAAACCTGCACTGTTAGTGTGCCTTGAGGACCGTGGTTGGGAATGCCTGCACTAAAAGAAGAAAATTAGTAGATGAGGTTATCCCATAAGTATCCTTACTTCATGTAGCATTTAATAGGATTTTAATACCTACCGGTAAATCCTTTTATCTTAGTCCGTAGAGGATGCTGGGGACACATCAAGAACCATGGGGTATAGACAGGATCCGCAGGAGACATGGGCACTTTAAGACTTTCAAATGGTGTGACCTGGCTCCTCCCTCTATACCCCTCCTCCAGACTCCAGTTTAAGGAACTGTGCCCAGGGAGACGGACATTTCGAGGAAAGAATTTATTGTTAAACCACGGTGAGCATCTTACCAGCTCACACCTCAAGCATGCCACAGAACGTGGCATTCAATAGAACACAAGCCAACGGCATGAAGAATTCGCAGCAATATGCTAAAAATCGTAACACAACCTGTGTGTAACCACAACCAATAACTGCAGATACAGTACGCACTGGGACGGGCGCCCAGCATCCTCTACGGACTAAGAGAAAAGGATTTACCGGTAGGTATTAAAATCCTATTTTCTCATACGTCCTAGAGGATGCTGGGGACACTTCAAGAACCATGGGGTTTATGCCAAAGCTCTAGAACGGGCGGGAGAGTGCGGATGACTCTGCAGCACCTATTGACCAAACATGAGGTCTTCAGCGGCCAGGGTATCAAACTTGCAAAACATTTCAAAAGTGCTTGAACCTGACCAAATCGCTGCTCGGTCAAGTTGTAATGCCGAGAACCCCTGGGCAGCAGCCCAGGACAAGCCCACCTTTCTAGTTGAATGGGCCTTCACCGATTTCGGTAATGGCAATCCAGCCGTGGAATGAGCATGCTGAATCGCACTACAGATCCAGCGCGCAATGGTCTGCTTGGAAGCAGGAGACCCAATGTTGTTGGGACATACAGGACAAACGGAGCCTCTGTTTCCCTAATCCGAGCCGTCCAGGCGACATAACTTTCAAAGCTCTAACCACATCCAGAGACTTTGACTCAGCGTAGACGTCTGTAGCCACAGGCACCTCAATAGGTCGGTTCCTGTAGAAAGAGGACAACCCCTTCGGTAGAAAACACTGACGTGTCCTCAATTCAGTTCTATCTTCATGGAAGATCAAATAAGGGCTCTTGTGGGATAAGGCCCCCAACTCAGACACCCGCCTAGCAGATGCCAAGGCCAACAGGATGACCACTTTTCAAGTGAGAAACAGCAACTTCACCTTCTGTAAAGGTTCAAACCCACGTGATTGAAGGAACTGCAACACCACATTAAGAAGCCAAGGTGCCATTGGAGGCACAAATGGAAGGTAGATGCGCAACACACCTTTCACGAAAGACTGAACTTCCGGAAAGGAAGCCAATAGTTTTTCGAAAGAAAATTGCCAATGCAGAAAACTGGACCTTAATGGAGTCCAATTACATGCTGCATTCCCTCCAGCCCGTAGGAAATGGAGAAAACACCCTAACTGAAAACTCTACCGTTGAAGCTTTCTTGAATTTACGCCAAGACACATATTTTCACCAAAGACGGTGGTAACGTCTAGACGTTACTCCTTTCCTGGCTTGAATAAGAGTGGGGATGACTCCCTTGGGAATACCCTTTCGGCTAGAATCCGGCGCTCAACAGTCATGCCGTCAAACGTAGCCGCAGTAAATCCAGGTACACGCACGGCACCTACTGTAGTAGGTCCTCGCGAAGAGGAAGAGGTCCAGGATCCTTTTCTTTTTTTTTTAAATAATCAGGGCACCAAGCCCTCCTTGGCCAGTCTAGGCCATGAAATTTTGCCCGAAACCTCGTTCTTCCTATGATCCCGAGAACTTTTGGGAAAAGTGGAAGTGGAGGGAATAGATACACTGACTGGAATAGCCACTGGGTCACCAGTGCATCTAACGCTATTGTCCGAGGGTCTTTTGACCAGGAACAATATTTCTGAAGCTTCTCGTTGAGACGAGATGACAACATGTCTATTTGAGAAACTCCGCAAAGACTTGTCACCTCTGCGAAGCCTTCTTGGTGGAAGTTCCACTCACCCGGCTGGAGATCGACTCCTGGAATGAAAATTACCGACAGAGCCCTAACATGTTTTCCTGCCCAGAGGAGAACCTTCGTCACCTCTGCTATTTCCGCTCTGCTTTCCATTCCGCCCTGCTGTTACATTATCCAACTGGATCTGCACGGGATGTACCGTTTGTTGAAGACCTTTGTAAACGGCTCTCAATACCAGCATGTTCATCTGAAGGCAGGCTTCCTGACTTTAGCATTTTCCATGGAAGTTTTTCCTTGAGTGACAGCTCCTCAGCCTAGGAGACTTGTATCCGTGGTTACCAGGACCCAGTCCTGAATTCCAAACTTGCGTCCCTCTAATAGGTGCGAGCTATGTAGCCACCACAGTAGTGAATTCCTGGCTTTCGACAACAGGACTATCTTCTGGTGCATGTGTAGGTGGGATCCACTTTACCAACAGGTCCCCCTGGAATACCTTGGCATGGAACCTGCCAACCTGTATGGCCTCATAGGTCGTCACCATATTTGCACTGATGGATCGACACTGTTGATGGTTTCAAAACTAGTATTACCATTTTCTGGATTTACAGAGCCTTTTCCACCGGAAGAAAAACTCTCTGAACTACCCTGTCCATAATCGTCCCGAAATACAAAATAATCTTTCCTGGAACATTTATAATCCAACCGTGTTGTTGGAGTATGGACAGGGAGAACGCAATGTTTTGTACCACGCGCTCACTGGATCTCGCCTTTATCAGGAGATCTTCTAGATACGGAATTATATTGACCCTTTCTTGAGGCGGGATAACCATCATCTCCACCAACACCTTGGTGAAAACCCTCGGCGCCGTGGAGAAACCGAAAGGTAACGTCTGGATTGGTAATGGCAATCCTGAACCGCGAAACTCAGCTAAGCCTGATAAGATAAATGGGAACATGCAGGTAAGCATCCTTTGCGTCAACTGACCCCCTGTAATCCCCCTCCTCTAGACTGGAAAACACTGCCCCCCGTGATTCCATCTTGAACTTGAAACGTTTCAAGTAGAGATTCAGAGTTTAGGTTCAGGATCGGTCAGACCGAGCCGTCCGGTTTCGGAACTACAAAGAGGCTTGAATAAACCCCTCCCTTTGTTGTGACCCAGGCACCAAGACTATGTCCTGGTAGTGACATAAAATGTGAATTACCGTTATAAATGCTTCTCTCTCTGAAAGAGACGTTGGCAAGGTCAATTTTAAAAATCGGCATGGGGAAACGTCTTGAAACCCCAGTTTGTATTCCTGGGACACTATTTGTAACACCCAGGGATCCAGGCCAGATTTACTCCAATCCTGACTGAGCAATTTTTAGACGTGCCCCCACCCAAGCTACCTCCTGCGAGGGATCCCCAGCATCATGCTGTAGACTTGGCAGAAGCAGGGGTAGACTTCTGTTCTTGGATTCAGAAGCCGTTGTAGACATCTTTTCGTCTCTTCCCCGTCCTGCGAATAAGGGGAAACGTCTCTCTGTACTTACTGGGCCGAAAAAGGACTGCATGTGAGGGTAATCTTTTTTGCCGGTGCAGGTGCAGAGGGCAAAAATGTCAACTTACCTTCGGTAGCCGCCGAGACTAATGCATCCAGTCCATCGCCAAATAAGGCGTCCCCTTATATGGGAGAGCCTCCATATTTCTCTTTGGAATCTGCATCCGCTTTCCACTGGCGAATCCCCAACGCCCGCCGAGCCGATACCGCTATGGTAGCGGCTTGTGAACTCAAGAGTCCAATATCTTTCATTGCTTCTAGCATTCTAGCATATAGGCGGCAGCGTCTTTGATATTCCCTAACTTAAGGAGCATCTCATCTTCATCAATCGTGTCAAATTCTGAGGACACACATTCTGACCATTTTTCAATAGCGCGACTCACCCACGCGCAGGCAATAGTGGGTCTGAGCAGTGTACCATTAGCAACATAAATGGATTTTAATGTAGTTTTCAATCTTACGGTCTGCCGGCTCGGGTGGTCTTCAGTATGCCGGCTGTCGGGATCCCGGCGCACATTATAGCGACACTTATTCTCCCTCGTGGGGGTCCACGACCCCCCTGGAGGAAGAATAAAATAGCGTGGCACCGTGCCCGCATAGCGCGCCACCGTGCCCGCAGCGTGGCGAGCGCAGCGAGCTTGCAAGGGGCTCATTTGCGCTTGCCACACTGTCGGAATGCAAGCGGTCGGGCACCCGGCGCCAGTATGCTGGTCGCCGGGAGCCCGACCGCCGGCATACCATACTACACCCGCCGGCTCTTTTAGTGAAGCCGTGCCAGGTGCAGGGAGAATTACCTTCTTTGTCAACCTGGACCGTGCACTGTCTAACACAGGGGATGACTGCCGGGAAAGAATATATTACGCACGTGGGAGGGAGTTGATCTATTTCCCTAGAGTCCCCATCGTCGACAGAGTCCTTGTCGGTAGCAGTAGCCATAACATTTAAATGGACTTCATGAGACCCAGAGAGGGTCGCCTGCAGATGGAAGAACAGAATGCTGACCAACATATCTTCTACATATTCAGCATAGGCTCTTGTTGTGCCGGTAGCGTCACCACCTTACAACTCTGTGTCCCCAAACGGTTTCCTCCGTGAAGGAAGGAACTCCCTGCCTCAGATATGTCACCCACGTGTATCACACACACCTACAGACACACTGGGACTGATAGGGGACAGACCTCTGTCAGAGGGACACAAAAAGGATTAGCCAGCTCACACCCCAGTGTAAACACACAAATCTGCGAAATATAATAAACAGACCTGCAGCGCTTTATAATATAACATATACCTCGCCCCCTCCCCCTTTTTATGTGTACCCTGATACAAATCAGTAGTGAAGGGAGGACCAGCGTTTCTCTTGAGGAAAAAATGGCGCTGAGAAGTGTGCTGGCTTAGTGAGGAAGAAGCCCTGCCCCCATAATGGCGCGCTTCTCCTGCTCTTAATTAAATAATTAATTTCACTGGCGGGGGTAGGACAGAGTGTGTTTATGCCCCTTTTGCCAAAAACGAGTGTATTAACTGCCCAGGGCGCCCCCCCTGCGCCCTGCCTATTTCTAGCAGTGTATTGTGTGGCTGTGAGGAGGAAGCTCCAGCCCCTCAATGGCGCACTTCATCCCGCTATTTTCCAACGAATATTTATACTGGCGGGGGTTAGGACAGTGCCTTGGCACTTATGTCCCCTCTTGCCAGTGCCTTTTTGAGGATTTATATGCTGCCCAGGGTGTCTCCTGCGGATCCCGTCTATACCCCATGGTTCTTGAAGTGTCCCCAGCATCCTCTAGGACGTATGAGAAATTTATATAGCACCATAGGCTCTAGAATGGGGGAAGCAAGGGGCGGCTTGCCCATTCCAAACATTTTGAGAATGGCCCCAGTCAATAAAAGGGGTTGCAAGGTACAGTGTGGCCGCCATAGGGGCAGTTTCAGGATGGACATAATCCCCTTGCGGCTGTTGCACCTCCTCCCACCCTACAGCCCTTCTTCGTCTTCCTCCAGGCGCTCTTGTCCCCTGCACCTAGCTCTGACAGGTGGGTGACAAGTTACTATGGGCTGGCCCCTCCTCACCTCCCACTTTTCTCCCCTCTTCTCCCTAGCCCTCTGTCCTACTCTCTGCGCCTTAGACATAAATTTCTTCCCTCACCACACCCCTCTTGGCCCCACCGAAGAGCCCATTGTGCTGTTGGCTGGGCACTGGGAGACTCAGAATGGCTTGCATTCTACAGTACCTACTAAAGCCAGCTCTCTGATCTCTACCGGTCACAGCATGCCTTTAACCCAGGGTGGGCTCAAGGGCCATTCCAGTGGAGCATCCACAAGTGAGCATACATAGGGGTGCTAGTACCACCCATTGCGAAGGGAGCTCAGGTAAAGCTTCAGTGCAGGGTTGGGGCAATAATTAATGTGTTTTATTTTTCTTCCTGTTGGGGCAATGTGTGTGTTTATTATTATTATTATGATAATAATAATGAAAATAATAATAATAATAATAACAACAACAAATATTTCTCTAACGTCCTAGTGGATGCTGGGGACTCCGAAAGGACCATGGGGAATAGCGGCTCCGCAGGAGACTGGGCACAAAAGTAAAAGCTTTAGGACTACCTGGTGTGCACTGGCTCCTCCCCCTATGACCCTCCTCCAAGCCTCAGTTAAGATTTTGTGCCCGAATGAGAAGGGTGCAATCTAGGTGGCTCTCCTGAGCTGCTTAGAGTAAAAGTTTAAATAGGTTTTTTTTTTTTTTTTCAGTGAGACCTGCTGGCAACAGGCTCACTGCATCGAGGGACTAAGGGGAGAAGAAGCGAACTCACCTGCGTGCAGAGTGGATTGGGCTTCTTAGGCTACTGGACATTAGCTCCAGAGGGACGATCACAGGCCCAGCCATGGATGGGTCCCGGAGCCGCGCCGCCGTCCCCCTTACAGAGCCAGAAGACTGAAGAGGTCCGGAAAATCGGCGGCAGAAGACGTCCTGTCTTCACTAAGGTAGCGCACAGCACCGCACCGCAGCTGTGCGCCATTGCTCTCAGCACACTTCACACTCCGGTCACTGAGGGTGCAGGGCGCTGGGGGGGGGCGCCCTGAGACGCAATAAAAACACCTTTTTTGGCAAAAAATACATCACATATAGCTCCTGGGCTATATGGATGTATTTAACCCCTGCCTATTTTTACATAAAAAAGCGGGAGAAAGGCCGCCGAAAAAGGGGCGGAGCCTATCTCCTCAGCACACTGGCGCCATTTTTTCCTCACAGCTCCGTTGGAGGAAGGCTCCCTGACTCTCCCCTGCAGTCCTGCACTACAGAAACAGGGTAAAACAAGAGAGGGGGGGCACTAAATTGGCATATTAATATATACTGCAGCTATATTAGGGAAAAACACTTATATAAGGTTATCCCTGTATATATATATAGCGCTCTGGTGTGTGCTGGCAAACTCTCCCTCTGTCTCCCCAAAGGGCTAGTGGGGTCCTGTCCTCTATCAGAGCATTCCCTGTGTGTGTGCTGTGTGTCGGTACGCTGTGTCGACATGTATGAGGAGGAAAATGGTGTGGAGGCGGAGCAATTGCCTGTGTTAGTGATGTCACCCCCTAGGGAGTCGACACCTGACTGGATGGTCTTATGGAAAGAATTACGTGATAGTGTCGGCACTTTACAAAAGACTGTTGACGACATGAGACAGCCGGCAAATCAGTTAATACCTGTACAGGCGTCTCAAACACCGTCAGGGGCTATAAAACGCCCATTACCTCAGGTCGATACAGACACTGACACGGACACTGACTCCAGTGTCGACGGTGAGGAAACAAACGTATTTTCCAGTAGGGCCACACGTTACATGATCACGGCAATGAAGGAGGTTTTGAACATTTCTGATACTACAAGTACCACAAAAAAGGGTATTATGTGGGGTGTGAAAAAACTACCCGTAGTTTTTCCTGAATCAGATGAATAAAATGAGGTGTGTGATGAAGCGTGGGTTTCCCCCGATAAAAAACTGCTAATTTCTAAAAAATTATTGGCATTATACCCTTTCCCGCCAGAGGTTAGGGCGCGTTGGGAAACACCCCCTAGAGTGGATAAGGCGCTCACACGCTTATCAAAACAAGTGGCGTTACCGTCTCCTGATACGGCCGCCCTCAAGGAACCAGCTGATAGGAAGCTGGAAAATATCCTAAAAAGTATATACACACATACTGGTATTATACTGCGACCAGCAATCGCCTCAGCCTGGATGTGCAGTGCTGGGGTGGCTTGGTCGGATTCCCTGACTGAAAATATTGATACCCTGGACAGGGACAATATATTATTGACTATAGAGCATTTAAAGGATGCATTTCTATATATGCGTGATGCACAGAGGGATATTTGCACTCTGGCATCAAGAGTAAGTGCGATGTCCATTTCTGCCAGAAGAGGGTTATGGACGCGACAGTGGTCAGGTGATGCGGATTCCAAACGGCATATGGAAGTATTGCCGTATAAAGGGGAGGAGTTATTTGGGGTCAGTCTATCGGACCTGGTGGCCACGGCAACGGCTGGGAAATCCACCTTTTTACCCCAAGTCACCTCACAGCAGAAAAAGATACCGTCTTTTCAGGCTCAGTCCTTTCGTCCCCATAAGGGCAAGCGGGCAAAAGGCCACTCATATCTGCCCCGGGGCAGAGGAAGGGGAAAAAGACTGCAGCAGACAGCCTCTTCCCACGAACAGAAGCCCTCCCCCGCTTCTGCCAAGTCCTCAGCATGACGCTGGGGCCTTACAAGCGGACTCAGGCAAGACGGTGGGGGCCCGTCTCAAGAATTTCAGCGCGCAGTGGGCTCACTCGCAAGTGGACCCCTGGATCCTGCAGGTAGTATCTCAGGGGTACAAATTGGAATTCGAGACGTCTCCCCCTCGCCGGTTCCTGAAGTCTGCTTTACCAACGTCTCCCCCCGACAGGGAGGCGGTATTGGAAGCCATTCACAAGCTGTATTCCCAGCAAGTGATAATCAAGGTACCCCTCCTACAACAGGGAAAGGGGTATTATTCCACGCTGTTTGTGGTACCGAAGCCGGACGGCTCGGTGAGACCCATTTTAAATCTGAAATCCTTGAACACTTACATAAAAAGGTTCAAGTTCAAGATGGAGTCACTCCGAGCAGTGATAGCGAACCTGGAAGAAAGGGACTATATGGTGTCTCTGGACATCAAGGACCTCCATGTCCCAATTTGCCCTTCTCACCAAGGGTACCTCAGGTTTGTGGTACAGAACTGTCACTATCAGTTTCAGACGCTGCCGTTTGGATTGTCCACGGCACCCCGGGTCTTTACCAAGGTAATGGCCGAAATGATGATTCTTCTTCGAAGAAAAGGCGTCTTAATTATCCCTTACTTGGACGATCTCCTGATAAGGGCAAGGTCCAGAGAACAGTTAGAGGTCGGAGTAGCACTATCTCAAGTAGTACTACGACAGCACGGATGGATTCTAAATATTCCAAAATCGCAGCTGATTCCGACGACACGTCTGCTGTTCCTAGGAATGATTCTGGACACAGTACAGAAAAAGGCGTTTCTCCCGGAAGAGAAAGCCAGGGAGTTATCCGACCTAGTCAGGAACCTCCTAAGACCAGGCCAAGTGTCAGTACATCAATGCACAAGGGTCCTGGGAAAGATGGTGGCTTCTTACGAAGCGATTCCATTCGGCAGATTCCACGCAAGAACTTTTCAGTGGGATCTGCTGGACAAATGGTCCGGATCGCATCTTCAAATGCATCAGCGGATAACCCTGTCTCCAAGAAACAAGGGTGTCTCTCCTGTGGTGGTTACAGAGTGCTCATCTCCTAGAGGGCCGCAGATTCGGCATTCAGGATTGGGTCCTAGTGACCACGGATGCCAGCCTGAGGGGCTGGGGAGCAGTCACACAGGGAAGAAATTTCCAGGGCTTGTGGTCAAGCATGGAAACGTCACTTCACATAAATATCCTGGAACTCAGGGCCATTTACAATGCCCTAAGTCAGGCAAGACCTCTGCTTCAGGGTCAGCCGGTGTTGATCCAGTCGGACAACATCACGGCAGTCGCCCACGTAAACAGACAGGGCGGCACAAGAAGCAGGAGGGCAATGACGGAAGTGGCAAGGATTCTTCGCTGGGCGGAAAATCATGTGATAGCACTGTCAGCAGTGTTCATTCCGGGAGTGGACAACTGGGAAGCAGACTTCCTCAGCAGACACGATCTTCACCCGGGGGAGTGGGGACTTCACCCAGAAGTCTTCCACATGATTGTGAACCGTTGGGAAAAACCAAAGGTGGACATGATGGCGTCCCGCCTCAACAAAAAACTGGACAGATATTGCGCCAGGTCAAGGGACCCTCAGGCAATAGCTGTGGACGCTCTGGTAACACTGTGGGTGTACCAGTCAGTGTATGTGTTCCCTCCTCTTCCTCTCATACCAAAAGTACTGAGAATCATAAGAAGGAGAGGAGTAAAGACTATACTCGTGGCTCCGGATTGGCCAAGAAGGACTTGGTACCCGGAAATTCAAGAGATGCTCACGGAAGACCCGTGGCCTCTACCTCTAAGAAAGGACCTGCTCCAGCAGGGACCATGTCTGTTTCAAGACTTACCGTGGCTGCGTTTGACGGCATGGCGGTTGAACGGCGGATCCTGAAGGAAAAAGGCATTCCGGATGAAGTCATCCCTACCCTGATCAAAGCCAGGAAGGATGTGACCGTACAACATTATCACCGTATTTGGCGAAAATATGTTGCGTGGTGCGAGGCCAGGAAGGCCCCTACAGAGGAATTTCAACTGGGTCGATTCCTGCATTTCCTGCAAACAGGACTGTCTATGGGCCTCAAATTAGGGTCCATTAAGGTTCAAATTTCGGCCCTGTCAATATTCTTCCAAAAAGAACTAGCTTCTGTTCCTGAAGTTCAGACGTTTGTCAAGGGAGTACTGCATATACAGCCTCCTTTTGTGCCTCCAGTGGCACCTTGGGATCTCAATGTAATTTTGGGGTTCCTAAAATCACATTGGTTTGAACCACTCACCACTGTGGACTTAAAATATCTCACATGGAAAGTGGTAATGCTGTTAGCCCTGGCTTCAGCCAGGCGTGTTTCAGAATTGGCGGCTTTATCCTATAAAAGCCTTTACCTAATTTTTCATACGGACAGGGCAGAATTGAGGACTCGTCCTCAATTTCTCCCTAAGGTGGTTTCAGCATTTCACTTAAACCAGCCTATTGTGGTGCCTGCGGCTACTAGGGACTTGGAGGATTCCAAGTTACTGGACGTAGTCAGGGCCCTGAAAATATATGTTTCCAGGACGGCTGGAGTCAGAAAATCTGACTCGCTGTTTATCCTGTATGCACCCAACAAGCTGGGTGCTCCTGCTTCTAAGCAGACTATTGCTCGTTGGATTTGTAGTACAATTCAGCTTGCACATTCGCCAAAATCTGTAAAAGCCCATTCCACAAGGAAAGTGGGCTCATCTTGGGCGGCTGCCCGAGGGGTCTCGGCTTTACAACTTTGCCGAGCAGCTACTTGGTCAGGGGCAAACACGTTTGCTAAATTCTACAAATTTGATACCCTGGCTGAGGAGGACCTGGAGTTCTCTCATTCGGTGCTGCAGAGTCATCCGCACTCTCCCGCCCGTTTGGGAGCTTTGGTATAATCCCCATGGTCCTTTCGGAGTCCCCAGCATCCACTAGGACGTTAGAGAAAATAAGAATTTACTTACCGATAATTCTATTTCTCATAGTCCGTAGTGGATGCTGGGCGCCCATCCCAAGTGCGGATTGTCTGCATTACTTGTACATAGTTATTGTTACAAAAATCGGGTTATTGTTGTTGTGAGCCATCTTTTCAGAGGCTCCTTCTGTTATCATGCTGTTAACTGGGTTCAGATCACAAGTTGTACGGTGTGATTGGTGTGGCTGGTAAGAGTCTTACCCGGGATTCAAAATCCTTCCTTATTGTGTACGCTCGTCCGGGCACAGTATCCTAACTGAGGCTTGGAGGAGGGTCATAGGGGGAGGAGCCAGTGCACACCAGGTAGTCCTAAAGCTTTTACTTTTGTGCCCAGTCTCCTGCGGAGCCGCTATTCCCCATGGTCCTTTCGGAGTCCCCAGCATCCACTACGGACTATGAGAAATAGAATTATCGGTAAGTAAATTCTTATTATTGTGGCACCCCTATATATAGTGCACACATTCTGTGGTGTGTTACAATAGTGCCCATTCACATCAGGCCCTGTTAGAGATGTTTGAGTTCCTTGCCAGGAATGTTCCATACACTGTCAGCCAGGAGATTTCCATTTGATGAGGTATCTGATGGAACTAAAGAGATAGGGGTCTATTTACTAAGCCTTGGAAAGTGATAAACTGGAGTGATAAAGTACCAGTCAACCAGCTCCTGTCAATTTTCAAACACAGCCTGTAACATGGTAGGAGCTGATTAGGCTTAGTAAATAGACCCCGTGGTATATATAGATGTAGCTGCGAGCAGGAGTGTCAGCACTCGATCTGAGAAGAGACAATGTAGGTAAAATAAGGGGAGAACAGATCCTTGTCTATCCACCAATTGGATACAGTTACAGTAGATTGAAAGTACCCAAGAATCTTATTAGATTTTTGTTGCTACAAATGAAGTGGAAGTTAGTGATACAAGGTGGCTCAGTCACACAAGAGGGTAGATATGCATGGAGAGTTTAAGCCCAAAGCACGTCACAGGTGATGGTGCAGGCCTGTAACCTGGCAGGCTAAATTTTAGTGCTAGGATTAAAGTTAAGCTCATTCACCCCAGTAAGTGATGGAAGGCATCTACAACATTTGCCAATTAGGCACAAAAAGTGACCAATTTTAATATCTAATTTTATTAATATTCTATTTATGAGTACATTTTGTTCATTCATTTCTCATAATTGTTCATTACAAGAATCTACCCATAATTATTTACTTGTTCAGTACTCTGTCTTTAAACCATATATTTTGTTCTCTCTCACTACATGCACCCTTTTCCTAGTCACCAACTTTATTATACAGTACATGCCACACAGTGGCAACTTCCAAACAAAGTATAGAAAATGACATTTCACTATTACTTTTCATTTCCTAATAATTACAATATCACACATTATTCTGACATTTTTAATCTTCAACTCTAGTATATTTCAACACTCTTGACTGCACCCTCTTCTCTCAATCCTACCCATATTATAAACTAGGCCAGGCATGTCTAAACTGTGGCCCTCCAGCTGTTGAGAAACTACATATCCCAGCATGCCCTGACACAGTTTTGCTGTCAGAGAATGCTAAAGCTGGCTCAGGGCATGCTGGGATGTGTAGTTTCTCAACAGCTGGAGGGCCGCAGTTTGGACATGCCTGAACTAGGCTGACCATATTATCCCTTTAACCTGGGTCACTCATGAATTACACAGGTTCTGTGGCTGCTTAAAACCAGGTGAAATGCAGGCTTGTAGTCAGCCAGCCAGCCACAGAACCTGTGTAATTCATGTGTCCCAGGTTAAAGGGATAATCTGGTCAGCCTACATAAATCATCTTCTCCCACCTTATTGTGTATTTCCAATCCTTATATACCATTTACCTTGTACCTATTTTTTAAACTCAAAAACTGTTTGAGCTGAGCCAGTCCATAACCATCCAGGACATCCAAGTCAATTTAATCACCCAGAGGCTCCCAACAAATCCCAATATAGTTTGCTTGATCCCCATTTATATATCACGTTCCACTATATTTAAACTATATACACTGCTCAAAAAATAATAATTTTTAAACCTACCGGTAAATCTTTTTCTCCTAGTCCGTAGAGGATGCTGGAGACTCCGTAAGGACCATGGGGCATCGACGGCTCCGCAGGAGACATGGGCACCATAAAGCTCTAGAATGGGTGTGCACTGGCTCCTCCCTCTATGCCCCCCCCCCCAGACCCCAGCCAGGACTGTGCCCAGAGGAGACTGACAGTACGAGGAAAAGGATTTTGTTATCTAAGGGCGAGATACACACCAGCCCACACCATACACACCGTACAACGTGGTATACAATAACCAGTTAACAGTATGAATAAAAACAGCATCAGCCATAGGCCGATCTCAACTGTAACTTAACCCTTAAGTATGCAATAACTATATACAAGTCTTGCAGAATGTTTCCGCACTGGGACGGGCGCCCAGCATCCTCTACGGACTAGGAGAAAAAGATTTACCAGTAGGTTTAAAATCTTATTTTCTCTTACGTCCTAGAGGATGCTGGGGACTCCGTAAGGACCATGGGGTTTATACCAAAGCTCCAGAACGGGCGGGAGAGTGCGGATGACTCTGCAGCACCGACTGAGCAAACACGAGGTCCTCATCAGCCAGGGTATCAAACTTATAGAATTTTTCAAAAGTGTTTGAACCCGACCAAGTAGCTGCTCGGCAAAATTGTAATGCCGAGACGCCTCGGGCATCCGCCCAAGAAGAGCCCACCTTCCTAGTGGAATGGGCCTTTACTGAATTTGGTACCGGCAAATCAGCCGTAAAATTAACCTGCTGAATCGTGTTACCGATCTAGCTAGCAATAGTCTGCTTAGAAGCAGGAGCGCCAACCTTGTTGGCTGCCTACTGGACAAACAGTGCATCTGTTTTCCTAACCATAGCCGTTCTGGCTAAATAAAACTGTAAGGCCCTGACTACAACCAGGTGCCTGGAATTCTCCTAGTCACCCGTAGCCACAGGCACTACAATAGGTTGGTTTACATGCAATAACGCAACCAATTTAGGCCGACTTTGAGGACGAATCCTCAACTCTGCTCGAGACAAGGCCGCCAATTCGTACACCCGCCTCGCAGATGCCAAGGCCAATAACATGATCACTTTCCAAGTGAGAAAATTCAATTTAACTGTTTGAAGCAGTTCAAACCATTGTGACTTAAAGAAACTTAACACCACGTTAAGGATCACATGGTGCCACTGGGGGCACAAAAAGAGGTTGGATGTGTAACGCTCTTTTTACCAAAGTCTGGACTTCTGTGAGAGAAGCCAATTCCTTCTGAAAGAATATGGATAAGGCAGAAATCTGCACCATAATTGAGCCTAACTTTAGGCCCATATCCACTCCTGTCTGTAGAAAATGGAGAATACTTCCTAGTTGGAAATCCTCAGTAGGAACATCCTTGGCTTCACACCAAGACACACATTTTCTCCAGATACGGTGATGGTGCTTCGCCGTAACATCTTTTCTAGCTTTAATAAGAGTAGGAACGACCTTCTCTGGAATACCCTTTTCAGCTAGGATTTGGTGTTCAACCGCCATGCCGTCAAACGTAACCGCGGTAAGTCTTGGAACACGTACAGCCCCTGTAGTAGCAGGTTCTCCCTGTGAGGAAGGGGCCACGGATCTTCTGAGATCAGTCCCTGAAGATCTGCATACCAGGCCCTTCAAGGCCAATCTGGAACAATGAGTATTGTCTGCACTCTTGTTTGTAATATGATTCTCAATATTTTTGAGATGAGAATACGTGGATGGAGCACATAGACCAACTGAAACACCCACTGTGTCACCAGGGCATCCACCGCCGCTGCCTGAGGGTCCCTCGACCTGGAACAATACGTCCGAATCTTCCTGTTGAGGCGTGATGCCCTCATGTCTATATGAGGAAGTCCTCAACGACTTGTCACCACGGTAAAGACTTCCTGATGAAGTCCCCACTCTCCTGGATGGATATTGTGTCCTCTGTAATGAAGACCTCTGACGGAGCGCTTACACGCTTTTTCGCCCCGCGCCCTGCTCTGCTTTTTGTCCCGCCCTGGCGGTTCACCTGCGTCACTGCCGCGACGTTGTCTGACTGGATCAGAACAGGCAGGATTGTGAAGAAAATTCTCCGCTTGTTTGAGGCTGTTGCAAATGGCCTTCAATTTCAGCACATTGATGTGTAGGTAAGCCTCTTGGCCTGACCATATTTTCTGAACATTGTTTCCCTGTGTGACTGCTCCCCATCCTCGGAGGCTCGCGTCCGTAGTCACAAGAACCCAATCTTGAATGCCGAACCTGCGACCCTCTAGAAGGTGAGCACTCTGGAACCACCACAGGGGGGGGAGAGAGAGAGAGAGAGAGAGAGAGAGAGAGAGAGAGACCCTGGCCCGGGGGGACCAGGCTCCGATGTATGTGACGGTGGGACTCTGACCACTTGTCCAGAAGATCCCACGAAAGGTCCGTGTGGAATGGCCTCGTAGGCCCCACCATCCTTCCTAATAAATGAGTGCATTTAGTCTCTGACCATGTTCTGGAGTACTTGGGCTTTTTCCTCTGGGAGAAAGACCTTTTGTTTTTCTGTGTCCAGAATCATGTCCAAAAACGGCAGTCGAGTTGTTGGAAACAACTGTGACGTTGGTAGGTTTAGGATCCCGCCGTGTTGTTGTAGTATTCTCAGGGAGAGAGATACGCTTTGTAATAATTTCCCCCCTTGAACTCGCCTTTACCAGGAGATCGTCCAAGTATGGGATAAATGTGACGCCTTGCTCACGCAGGAGCACCATCATGTCCGCCATGAACGTGTCGGACGTGGGAATAACAATCCTGTACAGCGAATCTTAGGTACGCCTGATAAGGAGGATAAATGGGGACATGAAGGTATGCATCCTTTATGTCAAGTGACACCATAAAAACCTCCCCTTCCAGGTTGGAGATCACTGCCCGGAGAGATTCCATCTCAAATTTGAACCTTTTCAGATATAGGTTCAGGGATTTTAGATTCAGAATGGGCCTGACCGAGCCATCCGGTTTCGGGACCACAAAAAAGGCTTGAATAAAAACCCCTTCCCCTGTAGAAGGGGATCCTTGATAATCACATAATGATGATACAGTTTCTGTATGGTAGTTGCCACTGTTTCCCTCTCTGAGGAGGAAACTGGCAAGACCGATTTGAAAAATCGGTGAGGAGTCACATCTTCGAATTCTAATTTGCATGCCTGGGATACAATTTTTACCGCCCAAGGATCCAAGTCCGACTGAACCTAGACGTGTCGGAACAGTCGAAGATGTGCCCCCACCGGCGCGGACTCCCTCAGCGGAGCTCCCGCGTCATGTAGTGGATTTTGTAGAGGACGGGGTGGACTTTTGTCCCTGGGAAATAGCCGTAGCTGGTGTTCTTTTCCCTCTACCTCCAACTCTGGCGAGGAAGGAAGCGCCCTGACCCTTTCTGAACTTATGCGACCGAAGGGGCTGCATTTGATATTGCCGTGTTTTCTTTTCCTGTGGGGGAACATAAGGCAAAAGAGTAGATTTACTCGCGGTCGCTGTGGTTACCAGATCCGCGAGGCCCTCCCCAAATAAAACTTCCCCTTTGAAAGGCAAAGTCCTTTTTTTTTTTTTTTTAAACAACATACCTGTCCCTTGGCAGGTCCACAGGGACCGTCTAACAGAGATCTCCATGGCATTGGCTCTTGAACCCAACAGCCCAATATCACTCGCAGCTTCTCTCATATATTATGCTGCATGTTTAATGTGACCCAAGGTCACCAAAATGGCATCTTTTTCTAGGGTGTCAATGTCAGATGACAAGTTATCTGCCCACGCTGTAAGCCACCCACACCGACGCTACTGCCGGCCTTAGTAGGGCACCCGTATGTATAAATTGATTTTAAGGTAGTTTTCTGTCTGCAATCAGCAGGACTCTTAAAGGCTGCCACATCAGGGGAAGGTAGCGCCCCTCTTTTTCGACAAGCGCGTAAATGCCTTGTCCACCGTGGGTGAGTATTCCCACCGTAACCTGTCCTGGGAGTGAAAAGGTTACGCCATAATATTTTCTTGGGAATCTGCAGTTTCTTATCTGGAGTTTCCCAAGCTTTAGCAAACAGGGCGATCAGCACGCGAGATGGGGGAAAAGTTACCTCAGGATTCTTTCCCTTAAACATGCCGACCTTTATGTCAGAGACAGAAAGGTCCTCAGTGATATGTAAAACATCTTTAATTGCTACAATCATATATTGAATACACTTGTCCACCCTTGGGTGCAACTTAGCATCATCACCGTCGACACTGGAGTCAGAATCCCTGTCGGTATTGGTGTCTACTACCTGTGAAAAGGGACGGTTCTGCGACCCCTAAGACACAGTAAAAGCTGTGGATTGACTCCCTGCTTTAATCCTTGGACTCAGCTTTGTCCAAACTTTGTAATAAAGTCACATTAGTCATTCAATCAGGTGTCGGCGGCGCCGACGGAGACACCACAATCATCTGCTCTGCCTCCTCCCTATATGAGCCTTCCACCTCAGACATGTCGACACAGACGTACTGACATCCACACACACACACACAGGGATACCTAATATAATGGGGACTGACCCACCATAAGACCCTTAGGAGAGACAGAGAGAGAGTATGCCAGCACACACCCAGCGCCATTGTATACTGAGACAAAAAAAACCAGTCTGTCAGCGCTTTTTATTACAAGTGTAAAACACCACATATTTTGCGCCAATAAACGTGCCCCCACCCCCCTCGTTTTGACCCTCTGTATTAACTAACAGCAGGGGAGAGTCCGGGGCCGCTTCTCTGTATGCTGAGGAGAAAAAATGGCGCTGGTTAGTGCTGGAGGAAACAAGCTCCTCCCCCCGAAGGCGGGCTTCGTTCCCGCTCTAAGTCTTTATACTGGCGGGGGATTCTGAAAATAAGAATTTACTCACCGGTAATTCTATTTCTCGTAGTCCGTAGTGGATGCTGGGAACTCCGTAAGGACCATGGGGAATAGACGGGCTCCGCAGGAGACTGGGCACTCTAAAAGAAAGATTAGGTACTATCTGGTGTGCACTGACTCCTCCCTCTATGCCCCTCCTCCAGACCTCAGTTAGGGAAACTGTGCCCGGAAGAGCTGACATTACAAGGAAAGGAAATTTTGAATCCAGGGTAAGACCCATACCAGCCACACCAATCACACCGTACAACTTGTGATAACCTTACCCAGTTAACAGTATGAACAACAACTGAGCCTCACCCAACGGATGGCTCATAACAATAACCCATATTTAAGCAATAACTATATACACGTATTGCAGAGAGTCCGCACTTGGGACGGGCGCCCAGCATCCACTACGGACTGCGAGAAATAGAATTACCGGTGAGTAAATTCTTATTTTCTCTGACGTCCTAGTGGATGCTGGGAACTCCGTAAGGATCATGGGGATTATACCAAAGCTCCCAAACGGGCGGGAGAGTGCGGATGACTCTGCAGCACCGAATGAGCAAACACAAGGTCCTCCTCAGCCAGTGTATCAAACCTGTAGAACTTTGCAAATGTGTTTGAACCCGACCAAGTAGCAGCTCGGCAAAGCTGTAATGCCGAGACCCCTCGGGCAGCCGCCCAAGAAGAGCCCACCTTCCTTGTGGAATGGGCTTTTACCGATTTTGGATGCGGCAATCCAGCCGCAGAATGAGCCTGCTGAATCGTGCTACAGATCCAGCGAGCAATAGTTTGCTTTGAAGCAGGAGCACCCAGCTTGTTGGGTGCATGCAAGATAAACAGCGAGTCAGTCTTCCTGACTCCAGCCGTTCTGGAAACATATATTTTCAAAGCCCTGACTACGTCCAGCAACTTGGAGTCCTCCAAGTCCCGAGTAGCCGCAGGCACCACAATAGGTTGGTTCAAATGAAACGATGACACCACCTTTGGGAGAAATTGGGGACGAGTCCTCAATTCTGCCCTGTCCATATGGAAGATCAGATAAGGGCTTTTACATGACAAAGCCGCCAATTCCGACACACGTCTAGCCGATGCTAAGGCCAACAGCATGACCACTTTCCACGTGAGATACTTTAGTTCCACGGTCTTAAGTGGCTCAAACCAGTGGGATTTCAGGAAATCCAACACAACGTTAAGATCCCAGGGTGCCACTGGTGGCACAAAAGGGGGCTGAATATGCAGCACTCCCTTAACAAAGGTCTGAACCTCAGGCAGTGAAGCCAGTTCTTTTTGAAAGAAAATGGATAGGGCCGAAATCTGGACCTTTATGGACCCCAATTTTAGGCCCATAGTCACCCCTGACTGTAGAAAGTGCAGGAATCGACCCAGCTGGAATTCCTCTGTAGGGGCCTTCCTGGCCTCACACCAAGCAACATACTTCCGCCATATACGGTGATAATGTTTTGCTGTCACGTCTTTCCTAGCTTTTATCAGCGTAGGAATAACTTCATCCGGAATGCCTTTTTCCGCTAGGATCCGGCGTTCAACCGCCATGCCGTCAAACGCAGCCGCGGTAAGTCTTGGAACAGACAGGGCCCTTGTTGCAGCAAGTCCTGTCTGAGAGGCAGAGGCCATGGGTCCTCTGTGTGCATTTCTTGCAGTTCCGGGTACCAAGTCCTTCTTGGCCAGTCCGGAACAATGACTATTGTTCTTATTCCTCTCTTTCTTACTATTCTCAGTACTTTTGGTATGAGAGGAAGAGGAGGAAACACATATACCGACTGGTACACCCAAGGTGTCACTAGGGCGTCCACAGCTATCGCCTGAGGGTCCCTTGACCTGGCGCAATATCTTTTTAGCTATTTGTTGAGGCGGGACGCCATCATGTCCACCTGTGGCAGTTCCCATCGGTTTGCAATCAGTTGGAAGACTTCCTGATGAAGTCCCCACTCTCCCGGGTGGAGGTCGTGTCTGCTGAGGAAGTCTGCTTCCCAGTTGTCCACTCCCGGAATGAACACTGCCGACAGTGCTTGCACGTGATTCTCCGCCTATCGAAGAATCTTTGTGGCTTCCGCCATTGCCATCCTGCTTCTTGTGCCGCCCTGGCGGTTTACATGGGCGACCGCCGTGATGTTATCTGACTGAATCAGCACTGGCCGGTTTCGAAGCAGGGGCTCTGCTTGACTCAGGGCGTTGTAAATGGCCCTTAATTCCAGTATATTTATGTGTAGAGAAGTCTCCAGACTTGACCACAGCCCTTGGAAGTTTCTTCCCTGAGTGACTGCCCCCCAACCTCGGAGGCTTGCATCCATGGTCACCAGGACCCAGTCCTGTATGCCGAACCTGCGGCCCTCGAGAAGGTGAGCACTCTGCAGCCACCACAGAAGAGACACCCTGGCCCTGGGGGACAGGGTGATCAGCCGATGCATCTGAAGATGCGATCCGGACCACTTGTCCAACAGATCCCACTGAAAGATCCTTGCATGGAACCTGCCGAAGGGAATGGCTTCGTATGAAGCCACCATCTTTCCCAGGACTCGCGTGCAGTGATGCACCGATACCTGTTTTGGTTTCAGGAGGTCCCTGACCAGAGATGCTAATTCCTGGGCTTTCTCCACTGGGAGAAACACCTTCTTCTGTTCTGTGTCCAGAATCATGCCCAGGAAAAGCAGACGCGTCGTAGGAATCAGCTGCGACTTTGGAACATTCAGAATCCAGCCGTGCTGTAGTAACACTTCCTGAGAGAGTGTTATGCTGATCAACAACTGCTCCCTGGACCTCGCCTTTATGAGGAGATCGTCCAAGTACGGGATAATTATAACTCCCTTCTGCCGAAGGAGTATCATCATTTCGGCCATTACCTTGGTAAATATTCTCAGTGCCGTGGACAGGCCAAACGGCAATGTCTGGAACTGGTAATGACAGTCCTGTACCACAAATCTGAGGTACTCCTGGTGAGGTGGGTAAATGGGGACATGCAAGTAAGCATCTTTGATGTCCAGCGACACCATAAAATCCCCCTCTTCCAGGCTTGCAATAACCGCTCTGAGCGATTCCATTTTGAACTTGAATTTCTTTATATAAGTGTTCAAGGACTTTAGATTCAGAATGGGTCTCACCGAACCGTCCGGTTTTGGTACCAGAAACATTGTGGAATAGTAACCCCTTCCCTGTTGAAGGAGGGGGACCCTGACAATCACTTGCTGGAGGTACAGCTTGTGAATTGCCGCCAGCACTACCTCCCTTTCCATGGGGGAAGCTGGCAAGGCTGATTTGAGGTAACGGCGGGGGGGGGGGGGGAGTCGCTTCGAATTCCAGCTTGTATCCCTGAGATACAATTTGTATAGCCCAGAGATCCACCTGTGAACTGATAAAGCTAAATATTTATCTTACTTAAAACCCTTTAAGAGGTCAAAGAACACAGTACGCTATTGGCGTATGGAATACTGTAAGGGTACGCACGTTGCGTAACAATCGCTTAGCCGTAGTCGAGACGCTCAAGCGTCACGTTCGCTCACGGCCAAGAGATCACAGGCAGGCACGCTATTGGCTGCCGACTAACGTAATGATACACTATTAGCGTAGCGGACGCTCGGGACCACGAGGAGATCACAAGCGGCGCTGACGCTCACAGTATAAAACCTTTATAACTATACCATAAAACAATGTATTATGCAGTAAACCTTGGTGTAGTGATAGGGTGTAAATGTAACACAGTGTAACCTTATTAACTTAAAGCTGTACGAGCGTCTCCGACGCTCAGAGAATACTTAGAAATATAAGAAATACACAAATACCGATCTTAGGTTCTAACACCTTATATGAACGTTCTATTTGCAAAAGAATAATACAATACAAGTCATACACTACCAATATAACATAGACTAACTAACCAGATAACTACACTTAAAATACAATAACAGTACAATAACAATTTAAGAGGAAAAGATAGAGAAAAGGGGAGAAGAGAGAGAGAGAGAGAGAGATATGGCTCACAATAACAATAAAGACAATATGATTGCGGAGAAACTTACGCACAATGGTCCCTACAATCTCATTGTTCATTGGACACAGGAATTCGTCTTCGCATTATAACAAAAGGTCATAGGTTGATTCATACAGGTGGGCTGTGACTATTTCCAACTGCTCAGGTGGGTGGGAAACTAGGTTTCCCGCCGCATGGATAATAAAGTGCAAATAATAGCAAATGTCTGTAAACTTCTTATGTCCATAACTATTCGCACGAGCGATTAATCTGCTTCAAACCAACACCGGAATATTGCTAATTAAATACTCTTCCGATGGATACTAAACTCCACTGTATAATCCTTGTCTGACCCTTCGTATCAAACAAAGAGGGATCTCTTTGTTCATGAACATGCTACATTAACTAAACTTTCAGATTCTATCAAAGGGACCATAATCTACAAAATACCTTATATGGTTAAAATATGTAACGATCGAGTCGCCCGCTAGACGCACACAAACTCTACCGTAAATGCGCATACCGTGCACCTGCGGGTGCACGCACCAGCGGGTATGCGTACGCACGGGAGAGCGTGGGCACGCGCTGCGGGGACACGCATGAGGTGCAAATATGGTGGTGTGCCTCATGATATTTTTCTGACTTTGACAGTCCACCCTTTGGCAGTCACCAATAACTGCCACTTCCTAAAACATTTCAAAAAGAGAAAAAATATATGTCATGTGTCAATATTTCTATGGTTGGGTAGGGGAGGAGAGGAGAAGGTGAGAAAAGGGTATGACCTAGTGAGATAGCAGAAGCATGTGTGTATGAATCCATGTTTGGGGGGTCATGTATCATCGTGCCGTACATGTCTTAAATCAAGCTTCGAGGTATTGCGAAGTATACATTTGAATTCCTTCTTATCCCGTGGTACGGGTCTGTGGATGGGCTGTCAAACTTTACCGAGCTCTTTTCAGCTTTTGGTTGCAACAAAATGGGGGAGCACATTTTAGTTGATGATACATGAATGGGGGAATATGTGAATGCTGATATCTGTGCCTGTATTCCCTATCGACTATGTGTGTTGTTACCTGAAGGTTGTAGAAATGAAGATAAAGAACACTTATGGTAAATGCAGTGGTATTCTATGTGAGGTTAATATACATTTGCCGATTGAAGTCTTGTCTGAAGTCTCCTTTGGGCTTTTGCTATTAACGGTATGCAAAAAGCCTTGTCAATGTCCATAGACTTACAAAAAAAGTTGGGCTAGCGTAAATTTAAAATTTCTAGGGAAACTGGGGGTCTATGGCATAGTCCATCTGTTGTTTGTGTACAAGGTTGTCAAACTTCTTCTTTAATCCATCTGTTGTCTGTATATAAGGTCATCAAATTCCTCTTCCAAGCGGGTCTTTTTATCTTGGAGAAAAAGGAGAAACAGGTGAAAGAAACGGACCGTAGAATCACATTTTCATCACATCATTGTCTCTATCGTTGGGTCATAGATCAAATCCATTGGGATTACAATTTCCTCACTCCTTAGACTCATTACCCTGGTACTCCGTTTGCACTTCGTTAAAGCCTGACCGCATCTAAATATCAAGCCAATCGATATGACAACACCTAAGATACATAGAAGAAATTTCCCTACATCCATTATGACTCCTTGAGCCCATTCTCCTAAACCAGAGAACCAATTTCGCGGGTTCAACCATGACACCCAACCAGTCAGCTCATTACCCACAGCAGCAAGGGTGAGATTGTGTCTCCTGCGAAATTCCCACTTTAATTGGAGAATATCGTCCATCTTTTGGTCTATGACCTCGACCGGGTCCTCTGTGCTATTCGTAATATAAGTGCAGCATTTCACGCCGTACTGCGTTGCCAGTGTGACACAATATCCACCTGTCACTGCCGTGAGATAATTAAGAACCATCCTATGCTGAACCAGTTCTGTTTTATAAGCTTGGAGCTCTCTTCCGGTATATCTAAAAGTGTCGTCATACATTTCTGTGATATTGTCTAATAAATTTGCAAGCGCAGATATATATCTATAGTTCAGCACTCCTCTAGCGGTGCGAGTGAAATCTAACGCAAGTAGAACCTGAATCCCGGTGGATTCATGGATCAGATCAGAGGCCGGGTGCTCTGTCCTTTCTGTCAGTTGCCTTTTAACGACGTGCTCGTAATGAGTGTGAGTATAAGGAGCTTGGGCACCACGGTGTATATCTTTCATTTTGGTATGTGATACAGTCATTACCTCAGGCAGTACTTTTCCAATATAACACAATCCTTCAGAGTTTGGGGCAAGCCACTTATACGCCTTCCTCCTGCATATGAAATATGCATCATCGGGGAGAACATATGGGACGGAGTAGGACATAACCATATTACACATCTTCCATGTGAAATCTCCTAACCCTAATTCTCCCATCTGTCTAGTACACGTATCTGTTTGTATGATATGTGCACAGTATCCTGGTGATACCTCTCCAACTCTCATGATCCTATTTCCTAGGGTATACCTATATCGGAAAGATTTTTCCCTACCGGCTATGTGGCGTATAAGCTCTGTATCTGTAGGCATTCTATCTGCTCTATATGAAAAGGTCATGGTTTGGTTACTCCATGACACTTCCCAATTTCCCGGCTTTTGGGGATTGGAAATGTTAAAACATACTAGGGATCTATCCACATGATATTGGTGGAGCTTCAAACTAGGAGGGTTGGAGATATTAAACCTCCTGTCCACCGGTCTCCCACCCTTTAGCTCAAGTACCTCCCCTATCGTTAAAGGAAATGGTACTAGCCCTGATTTGCTATGGCCTTGAGGTACTTGAGAGCATATCCAACAATCTGTCTGATTTAACACATTACCCACTAAGGAGTGATAGTCACTCAATGGATGCCGGTCCATGTGGATATTAAAACTGGACTGACATTTCTTGATGCACCCATCCTCAACTACATTGTCACAGAGCCTACAGATACAGTTTTCTTCAGCTAACAATCCTTCACAATTCCTTCTATTGTCAATGCTATCGGATCGTTTTCTGATACTCGCCTTTACTTGTTGGTTAAGTTACTCTTGGAAAACTACGCCTCCGTCTTTGTCATCAGAACCCATTCCAGAACCTCTCTCGACCTCCATGGTACTCTCGCCGGAACAGACTGCTCTGGTCAACATCATGGTCAACAGGAAAATCCGGATCACAGTCTCTTGGGGCAAGTCCATCTTATAGGAGGAAACGGAAAAGAGTAAGAAGGGGGAAAAAATAATTGAGGGAGATGGGATGGGAAGTGGAGAAAACAATAAAAGGGAACAGGGGATCGACAACTGCTTCCGATCTTATGATTTTCAAAGCTCAGGTGCCGCCTCAGTCCTCCTGAAACAGACACTCCAGTGATACAACTTCCTCTACCGTCTGTTCTTTATCACGGGACCTCTCTGGATCAGCAACCTTCTTACAATGGGACGAATGAACCCAAGTCTCTCTCTCGGCAACCTTCAATGCTGTAGTGCTAGTCAATAAGACTTGGTATGGTCCTTCCCATCTGTCAATAAGGCAACCTGAACGTAGAAAATTCCGTATCATTACATAATCCCCAGGTTCAATGTCATGACAATTACTATCTGGCAAATCAGGAATCACTAACTTCAAATTATCATTTTGATTCCTTAGCTGTTTACTCATGTTAACCAGGTATTTTACAGTCACTTCATTGTTACACTTCAAATCATCCTGAGGGTTAATCATAACATGCGGTTGTCGACCAAACAAGATTTCAAAGGAAGACAGATTAAGAGGAGACCTGGGAGTGGTTCTGATACTGTATAGTACAATGGGTAAAGCTTCTGGCCATGTCAATCCTGTTTCTGCCATAACTTTACTCAGTTTATTTTTAATAGTGCTGTTCACTCTTTCCACCTTCGCACTCGCCTGGGGGCGGTATGGAGTGTGCAGCTTACTATCAATTCCCATCAACTTACACATTCCTTGAAAGACATCACCTGTAAAATGGGTACCCCTATCACTTTCAATTATTCTAGGGATACCGTATCTACATACAAATTCCTGCACAATTTTCTTAGCAGTAAACATAGCGGTATTTGTGGCCGCAGGAAATGCTTCGACCCAATTTGAGAATACATCTATACAAACAAGTACATATTTCAAATTTCGACAAGGGGGTAATTGTATAAAGTCAATCTGTATTACCTGAAAAGGGCCGCCTGTAGGTGGGATATGAGATGGTTCTGTTGGTATTGCCTTTCCGATATTCTTCCTCAAACAGGTAAGGCATGACATTGCTCTCTTACCTGCATGGGATGAAAATCCTGGGGCGCACCAATATGCTCTTACCAACTTGCACATTCCCTCCTTGCCCAGATGAGTCAGCCCGTGTGCTGCTTCAGCTAAACATGGAAGATATGCTCTGGGGGCCACTGGTTTACCTTGTCCATCCGTCCAGAGTCCTGAGGACTCCTGGCCATATCCTTTTGCCTTCCAGACTGCCTTTTCCTGTGTGGAACACAAATTTTGCATTTCACACAACTTCTGTGTGTTGATGGTATTAAATACCATCAGTTGTGTGGTGTCTGTCTGTCTGGGGGTACCGGCTGCTAACTTAGCAGCTTCGTCTGCTCGGCTGTTACCAAGTGATACTGGGTCCTGGCTATATGTGTGTGCTTTACACTTGATAACAGCCACTCTGTCGGGTTCCTGTATCGCTGTTAGAAGCCTTTTGATGTGAGCTGCATGCGCTACCGGTGTACCAGCTGCCGTCATGAAATTTCTGAGGCGCCATAGGGCTCCGAAATCATGGACTACCCCGAAGGCGTATCTAGAATCGGTGTAGATATTGGCTGACTTGCCCTTAGCCAATTCACATGCTCTGGTTAGGGCAACCAGTTCAGCAACCTGGGCTGAGTGAGGTGGGCCTAGCAGTTCTGCTTCTATGGTGCCTTGGTCATCTACGACTGCGTATCCAGTACACAAGTCTCCCGAGTCCGACTGTCTGTGACAACTACCGTCAGTGTAGAAAGTAAGATCTACATCTTCCAGTGGGTTGTCACTGATGTCAGGTCTTGCCGTGAAATTTTGGGTCAAATATTCCATACAATCATGTGTGCCATCCCTTGTATTAAATCCTCCTTCCCCATCACTCTCGTCCTCCACCCTTTGTGCCTGTCCAGGCACACCTGGGAGATATGTTGCAGGATTTAATGCACTGCATCTCCTTATGGTGATGTTTACGGGGGCCATTAGTGCCAATTCCCATCTTGTAAACCGCGCTGATGAGACGTGCCTGGTTTGGGCAGAATTTAGCAAGGCTGACACTGCATGTGGTGTATGAATTGTGAGGTTGTGTCCTAGCACTACATCTTCGCTTTTTGTGACTAGCAATGCTATCGCAGCAACGCTTCGCAAGCATGTGGGGAGGGATCGCGCTACCGTATCTAGCTGAGCGCTGTAGTATGCTACCGGCCTGCTGGCATCACCGTGCTTTTGGGTTAGGACGCCTGCCGCGCAACCAGCACTTTCTGTTCCGTACAGCTCAAAGGGTCTGGCATACCTAATGCTGGTGCCTGCGTTAGGCACTGTTTGAGTTTCTCAAATGCCATCTCGGATTCGTCTGTATGCGAAATCCGATCAGGTTTGTTTGATGAAACCATCTCCTGCAAAGGTAATGCTAGAATGGAAAACCCTGGGATCCAGTTACGGCAATACCCACACATTCCTAAAAATGTTCTGATTTGTTGCTGGGTTTGTGGCAGAGTCATGTCTCTAATTGCTTGAATTCTATCAGCGGTCAGGTGTCTCAGTCCTTGTGTTAGACAGTGTCCCAGATATTTTACTTTAGTTTGGCATAATTGCAACTTGTCTTTGGAAACCTTGTGTCCTGTGTCTGAAAGATGAAACAGGAGCTGTTTCGTATCCTTCAGGGACGCTTCCAATGAATCTGAACACAGTAGTAAATCATCCACATACTGTATCAATATTGATCCACTCTCTGGTTGGAAAGACTGTAAACAATCATGCAAAGCCTGGGAAAATATGCTTGGACTGTCTATGAAACCTTGTGGTAATCGAGTCCATGTGTATTGGACTCCTCTGTATGTAAATGCAAACAAATATTGGCTGTCAGGGTGCAGAGGTACCGAGAAGAAAGCGGAGCAGAGGTCAATAACAGTGAAAAATTTCGCAGTGGGAGGGATCTGCATAAGGATGACAGCTGGATTTGGCACTACGGGGAACTGACTCTCAACTATTTTGTTAATCCCCCTTAGATCCTGCACTAGCCTGTAACCCCTCCCCCCACTCTTTTTCACAGGGAAGATGGGACTATTGGCAGTGCTGGATGTTCTTACCAGAATGCCCTGTTGTAGCAAGTGCTCTATTACGGGATATACTCCTAACTCCACCTCTGGCTTCAGAGGGTATTGTGGGATTTTTGGAGCTATCCTACCATCTTTTACTTGCACAACTACTGGAGCTACGTTTGCCATTAATCCAGTGTCTTGTCCATCTTTAGTCCAAAGTGACTCTGGTATTTGGGATGTCATTTCTTCTACTTGGGATGGAGTCCTATTTGTCATAACGGTATGTGTCATTAATTTTGATGGGGAGTCTAACATGTCTCGTACTTCCTGAGCGTTATTCTCAGGTATGTCTAAGAATACACCCTCAGGAGTACAATAAATGACGCACCCCATTTTACACAATAAATCTCTTCCCAGGAGATTAGTCGGTGCCGATGCAGCCAGCAAAAAGGAATGCTTGGTATGTAAAGGCCCTATTGTAATCTCGGCTGGTTTGCTAACAGGGTAGTGCTGGACTACTCCCGTTACTCCCATGGCTGGAATTGTCTTACCAGTGGTTCTCATGCCCACTGTCGAATTTATCACTGATTTGGCCGCCCCCGTATCTACAAGAAAGTTTAATGATTTACCAGCTACATTAATTGCAATTTCGGGTTCACTTCCAAGACTTGCAATCAATTTTACTGGCTGCAGATTACAGGTGTGGCCACACCCCTATTGGGTATGGTGACCTCCCTGAATCCCGCTGGCAGCAACTACTTGAGAAGGGGTTAAATGGGAACTGCCAGAAGCTTGCCAGTCTCCTTTTGGGGGATATCTTTTTGTTTCCCCTGTATGTGGCTCATAACTCCGTCTCTGCGGACCCTGATCCCAATTTCGTGTGTCATGTCGTAGTCTAGGGGGTTGGTATGATTTTTGTGAATTTTTCGCTCTACAGTCTCGTGCCATGTGTCCCTGTCTATGACAAAAATAACAAGTTACCACATTTGACTTACCCACAGGGGTCGGAGGTTTATACGAAGGTTGCCTTGTGGTCAAAGCCTGTATACTTACGGCCATTAACTTATCACCTTGTGACTCCCTGTGTCTGGTGATATTTCGATCGTGATCAATAGCAGCCTCTCTCAAAGTAGCCACCGACAGACCTCGCCAACATGGTTGCGTGGTCTGTACCCTTGCTTTCAATACCTCTTTTAAACCATCCATTAACACAGATACTGCTACTTCTCTATGATTTGCATTGGTCTTAATGTCTTCTATGCCTGTGTATTTTGCCATTTCTAGTAGTGCCCGATGAAAATAATCAGCAGCTGTTTCTGTCTCTTTTTGTTTAATGGTGAAAATTCTATTCCATTTGACTACAGCTGGAAAATACTCCTTCAACTGTAAATTTATCCTCTTTACATTGTCTGAGTTGTACACATCCGTAAGGGGTACCTCTCCATCTAATTTACAGTCAGCTAAAAACCTTTCTGGGTCGACATTGGAGGGTAAACATGCCCTCAGCAATATCTGCCAGTCTTTGTTATTGGGCTCTACAGTGTTCCCTAGGTCTCTGATGTATTTCTGGCTAGCAACTAGATCTTTCCTAGGATCAGGGAATTCAGACACTATTGCTCTTAATTCCATTCGGGTAAACGGGCAGTGCATGGCAATGTTTCTGACAGGAGTGACTCCTGTAGTGTCCGTTTTCCCATTTGGCACTGCTATTACCCTAACGGGATTAAGTTTAATAATATCATTCTGAGTAGATTCTACAGCCTGTGGTGAAATGGTTTCAGCATAGTGTATGGTGCCGTACTTACCCGTTGATACGACCTCACCTGTCCCTCCGCTAGGGGCCTTTGATACTAATCTTACGGGTTGGGCCGTGCCTACTGTTGTTTCTGATATGGTGGCTGCTAGAGAGAGCGCCGATATTGTTGTCGATTCGTCCTCTTGATCACACTCCTGGGGAAAGTTTAAAACAGGGTACAACTTGCATGGGTTAATACTTGTATTAGTTAACTTATTAACATTATCCTTAACATTTATGCAGTTGCTAAGTGCCTGTTTATTGCACCCTAGTGCGTCATTCTCCGCAACCAATTTCTCTCCCGTTATGTAAGGTGGCGGTGGTGCCGTAGCTATCAGTTTCCTGATAGGGTTAGATCCCGCCGCCTGAGCCAATCCTCTCTGTATTTCACCCTCCTGTTGCCATAACTGTAAATAATCATAATGTTTGATCCGTCTCTTTGTTGATTTAATGAGACATATCCTCCTCCTTAGATTTAGTAACACATCTGGGCTAAAGCTGCCTACTCTTGGGAACTTCTCCCCGTCATGTACAGTCATTCTTTCCCATTCATCACATAAAACCTCTGTGTGTGAACCGTATTTTTCACACATTACATACCTTGCCGACCCGATTGGTCGGTTTACTAAATCAACCCGAACCGAGGTTGATCGCCCCCTACCTGAACAACTGGCCCCCATAGCTTGCAGGTGTTGCTTGCACTACCTCTGACCTTTATATCAGGGTCTTCAGCGAACCCTTACAAAAACCAAGATGTTCAAGATAGGCTGACGGTGGCGGTTTACCGAGTACCCCACTCACTCGCCCACGCCGACCAATACGCCTACACACTGTTTTAGCGCTGGCGTACTCGACCCAGGGCCCCTATGAACCTTTGTTTACTGGAACATGCGAGTGTGATCCGAAGAGCATTAACCCTTTCCAGTAACTGTTGGTTGTTGGATAATTCCTGAGTGACCAGCGAAACTTCCCTTAAAAAATAAAAAATTACACAAATCACGTTAGAATATACAAATAGCGTTTATGACCAATTCCGTACGCAAATGGTACTGGGTCAAATTACTAACTAATGCACACAATTACGTGCGGTACAATCGTTCAGCACATAAGCAACTAATCTTATGTGCGGAGCGACCAGTGGAATCGAAATTTAGCAGCTGCGAATTCCTTCAGCCTGAGCTTTATGGCCTATATGGGTTCCGCACCAACCCTTCCTGGTGTTGTGCTACTTGTCTCTATAGCGGACTTCTTTGTCTGTTGTACCTAGACCTCCTGGTCTGGTCCGGACCTCCTGGTCTGCTACAGTATGACCTCCTGGTCTACTACACTCTAATGCTCTTTATATGTTTAACAAGGGATGCCTCCCTAGCCACCATGTATGTCACTTACACGTATGTACTTCACGAGAACTCGATGATTTCCTGTGGTTCAATCCCAAAAATTGTAGAAACTTATATATGCAAACACTCACTACATGTACACTTTTACTTTTGTTTCTATTTCTTTCTATTTCTGCGCAGAAATTTCTTCCCTTTAGACCAGATGAGTCGTAAATTGGAGAAGGATCTATTAGCTTAAATTTCGGACACTAAAATCGATTTGCGCTATTTATCGCGTTGCCACCTTTTCGCCTGTTTAAAATAACACTATCGTGTGATTTGTTACGTGGGCGTACCCAGACGCTCCGTTGCGTAATATACGCTGCGTGCGTCGGCCTTTGGGTTTCGCACGCGGGTCTCAGCCTTTTGTTAGAGACACGTGTACGCAAGGCAGATATCCACCGTAACACAATTAACACGTTTATCAATGTAGGTGATCCTCGATCATCTACCGAGCACCACACCGGTCTCTCCTTGTATCCTTAGGCAGAGCTGTGTGCGTGCTTTACAATTTACCCCTTAATGTATTACTTTTACTTTTTAACTATTAAATAGCGACAAATCTCTCTTAGCACGTTTATCAATTATAAAATGGCATACAGGAGAGTGATATGAAAATACACGAATAAAAAGAAATGCAGATATATGCGTGCGTGCGTACGCAAGACAGAAATAAACAGTTTTAAAAGACACTATTGTGTTGTTCTTACCTCCGGTTCCGGATTCCTTCAGCACCCTTTACTAAGCGAAGCAGACGCTTATCCAGTCAGCACTGCGAGGAATATGATCTCCCGCCCTTTGCTGATGGATAATGTCTGCTGAAATTACCTAGCACAGATATGTGAAGGACGGACGAGCCGCCAATTGATAAAGCTAAATATTTATCTTACTTAAAACCCTTTAAGAGGTCAAAGAACACAGTACGCTATTGGCGTATGGAATACCGTAAGGGTACGCACGTTGCGTAAATCGCTTAGCCGTAGTCGAGACGCTCAAGCGTCACGTTCGCTCACGGCCAAGAGATCACAGGCAGGCACGCTATTGGCTGCCGACTAACGTAATGATACGCTATTAGCGTAGCGGACGCTCGGGACCACGAGGAGATCACAAGCGGCGCTGACGCTCACAGTATAAAACCTTTATAACTATACCATAAAACAATGTATTATGCAGTAAACCTTGGTGTAGTGATAGGGTGTAAATGTAACACAGTGTAACCTTATTAACTTAAAGCTGTACGAGCGTCTCCGACGCTCAGAGAATACTTAGAAATATAAGAAATACACAAATACCGATCTTAGGTTCTAACACCTTATATGAACGTTCTATTTGCAAAAGAATAATACAAGTCATACACTACCAATATAACATAGACTAACTAACCAGATAACTACACTTAAAATACAATAACAGTACAATAACAATTTAAGAGGAAAAGAGAGAGAAAAGGGGAGAAGAGAGAGAGAGATATGGCTCACAATAACAATAAAGACAATATGATTGCGGAGAAACTTACGCACAAGGGGAACAATCGCATGCGCCTTTCTGAATATCCAGCTCCCGATTATCAGTGATGAGAACCGTTGAAGAGAGTAGAGTGGAGCTGGATCAGATCGGCTCGTCTATATATACACCACACACAATACAATACAATGGTCCCTACAATCTCATTGTTCATTGGACACAGGAATTCGTCTTCGCATTATAACAAAAGGTCATAGGTTGATTCATACAGGTGGGCTGTGACTATTTCCAACTGCTCAGGTGGGTGGGAAACTAGGTTTCCCGCCGCATGGATAATAAAGTGCAAATAATAGCAAATGTCCATAAACTTCTTATGTCCATAACTATTCGCACGAGCGATTAATCTGCTTCAAACCAACACCGGAATATTGCTAATTAAATACTCTTCCGATGGATACTAAACTCCACTGTATAATCCTTGTCTGACCCTTCGTATCAAACAAAGAGGGATCTCTTTGTTCATGAACATGCTACATTAACTAAACTTTCAGATTCTATCAAAGGGACCATAATCTACAAAATACCTTATATGGTTAAAATATGTAACGATCGAGTCGCCCGCTAGACGCACACAAACTCTACCGTAAATGCGCATACCGTGCGCCTGCGGGTGCACGCACCAGCGGGTATGCGTACGCACGGGAGAGCGTGGGCACGCGCTGCGGGGACACGCATGAGGTGCAAATATGGTAGTGTGCATCATGATATTTTTCTGACTTTGACAGAACGAATCCACTGGCTGCTGAAGTTTCGGAGACGCGCCCCCACCGCACCTGGCTCCGCCTGTGGAGCCCCAACGTCATGCGGTGGACTTAGTGGAAGCAGGGGAGGACTTTTGTTCCTGGGAACTTGCTGCATGGTGCAGCTTCTTACCTCTACCCCTGCCTCTGGCAAGAAAGGATGCACCCCTGACCCTCTTGCCTTTTTGGGAATGAAAGAACTGCATTTGATAATACGGTGCTTTCTTAGGCTGTGAGGAAACCTGAGGCAAGAAAGTGGACTTTCCAGCTGTCGCTGTAGACACGAGGTCCGACAGACCGTCCCCAAACAACTCCTCACCCTTATAAGGCAAAACTTCCATGTGTTTTTTAGAATCAGCATCTCCTGTCCATTGCCGAGTCCATAAGACCCTCCTGGCAGAAATGGACATAGCATTAATTCTAGAGCCCAGCAGGCAAATGTCCCTCTGAGCATCTCGCATATATAAGACGACGTCTTTGATATGGCCCAGGGTTAGCAAAACAGTATCTCTGTCGAGGGAATCTATGTCGTCTAACAGAGTATCTGTCCACGCTGCTACAGCACTACACATCCAGGCTGAAGCAATAGCAGGTCTCAGTAGAGTACCAGAGTGTGTATACACTGACTTCAGGATAGCTTCCTGCTTTCTATCCGCAGGCTCCTTTAAGGCGGCCGTATCCTGAGACGGCAGGGCCACCTTTTTAGATAAGCGTGTCAGCGCCTTGTCCACCCTAGGGGATGTTTCCCAACGTAACCTGTCCGTTGGCAGGAAAGGGTACGCCATCAGTAACCTCTTAGAAATCACTAATTTCTTATCAGGGGAACTCCACGCTTCTTCACACAATTCATTTAATTCATCAGATGGGGGAAAAGTCACTGGCTGCTTTTTCTCCCCAAACATATAAACCCTCTTGGTATTAACCGGGTTACTCTCAGAAATGTGTAATACATCTTTCATTGCAATAATCATGTATCGGATGGCCTTGGTCATTTTAGACTGTAAATGTGCCTCATCATCGTCGACACTGGAGTCGGACTCCGTGTCGGCATCTGTCAACCATCTGAGATAGAGGGCGTTTATGAGCCCCTGACGGCTTCTGAGACGCCTGGGCAGGCGCGGGCTGAGACCCCGGCTGTCCCAAGGCTGCAGCGTCATCAAACCTTTTATGTAAGGAGTTTACATTGTCATTTAAGACCTTCCACATATCCATCCAATCAGGTGTCGGCCCCGACGGGGGCGATACCACACTTATCTGCCCTTGCTCCGCCTCCAAGTAACCTTCCTCATCAAACATGTCGACACAGCCGTACCGACACACACAGGGAATGCTCAGACTGAGGACAGGACCCCACAAAGTCCTTTGGGGAGACAGAGAGAGAGTATGCCAGTACACACCACAGCGCTATATAACACAGGGATTTTCACTGCTAATAAGTGATTTTCCCAATAGCTGCTTTTTTGTATTGATTTGCGCCTAAATTTATGTGCCCCCCCTCTTTTTAACCCGTCTTGTACCTGGATACTGCAGGGGAGAGCCTGGGGAGCTGCTTCCAGCGGAGCTGTGAAGGGAAAATGGCGCTGGTGTGCTGAGGAAGAAGGCCCCGCCCCCTCAGTGACGGGCTTCTGTCCCGCATTTCATGTAAAAAATGGCGGGGTTTTTTACATATATACAGTGCTAGACTGTATATATGTATGTTTTTGTGCCAAAGGTACCTCAACTGCAGCCCAGGGCGCCCCCCCCCCAGCGCCCTGCACCCTACAGTGACCGGAGTGTGTAAGCGTGCTGGGAGCAATGGCGCACAGCTGCGGTGCTGTGCGCTACCTTAATGAAGACAGGAGTCTTCAGCCGCCGATTTCGTCGTCTTCCAGCTTCTGTTCTTTTGGCTCTGCAAGGGGGACGGCGGCGCGGCTCCGGGAATGGACGATCGAGGACAGGTGCCTGTGTTCGAACCCTCTGGAGCTAATGGTGTCCAGTAGCTTAAGAAGCACAAGCTAGCTGCAAGCAGGTAGGTTTGATTCTCTCCCCTTAGTCCCACGTAGCAGTGAGTCTGTTGCCAGCAGAAGCTCACTGAAAATAAAAAACCTAATAAATACTTTCTTTTCTAGTAAGCTCAGGAGAGCCCACTAGGAGCACCCAGCTCTGGCCGGGCACAGATTCTAACTGAGGTCTGGAGGAGGGGCATAGAGGGAGGAGCCAGTGCACACCACATAGTACCTAATCTTTTTTTAGAGTGCCCAGTCTCCTGCGGAGCCCGTCTATTCCCCATGGTCCTTACGGAGTTCCCAGCATCCACTAGGACGTCAGAGAAATATATATCCTTTTTAGAGTATATAAGTACTTTGCCAGTGTTATGCGAGGTATATTAATGCTGCCCAGGGCGCCACCCCTGCGCCCTGCACCCTTACTGTGGTGCCTGTGTGTGTGAGCTGGGAGCAATGGCGCGAAGCGTTACCACTGCGCGTTACCTCATGAAGATCTGAAGTCTTCTGCTGCCTTTGAAGTCTTCTTTCTTCATATACTCACCCGGCTTCTATCTTCCGGCTCTGTGAGGAGGACGGCGGCGCGGCTCTGGGACTAACTACAGGGTGAGACCTGTGTTCCGACTCCCTCTGGAGCTAATGGTGTCCAGAAGCCTAAGAAGCAGAGTCTATCATTTAAGTAGGTCTGCTTCTCTCCCCTCAATCCCACGAAGCAGGGAGCCTGTTGCCAGCAGGTCTCCCTGAAAATAAAAAACCTAACAAAAGCTTTTTCAGAGAAACTCAGGAGAGCTCCTCTGCAGTGCATCCAGTCTCCACTGGGCACAGGAAATAACTGTCTGGGGTCGGGTGGGGGGGGGGGGGGGGGGCATAGAGGGAGGAGCCAGTGCACACCCATTCTAGAGCTTTGCGGTGCCCATGTCTCCTGCGGAGCCGTCGATGCTCCATGGTCCTTACGGAGTCCCCAGCATCCTCTAGGACGTAAGAGAAAATAAGAATTTACTCACCGGTAATTCTATTTCTCGTAGTCCGTAGTGGATGCTGGGAACTCCGTAAGGACCATGGGGAATAGACGGGCTCCGCAGGAGACTGGGCACTCTAAAAGAAAGATTAGGTACTATCTGGTGTGCACTGGCTCCTCCCTCTATGCCCCTCCTCCAGACCTCAGTTAGGGAAACTGTGCCCGGAAGAGCTGACACAACAAGGAAAGGATTTGGAATCCAGGGTAAGACTCATACCAGCCACACCAATCACACTGTACAACTTGTGATAACCATACCCAGTTAACAGTATGAACAACAACTGAGCCTCCTTTTACGGATGGCTCATAACAATAACCCTTTAGTGAAGCAATAACTATATACATGTATTGCAGAGAGTCCGCACTTGGGACGGGCGCCCAGCATCCACTACGGACTACGAGAAATAGAATTACCGGTGAGTAAATTCTTATTTTCTCTGACGTCCTAGTGGATGCTGGGAACTCCGTAAGGACCATGGGGATTATACCAAAGCTCCCAAACGGGCGGGAGAGTGCGGATGACTCTGCAGCACCGAATGAGCAAACACAAGGTCCTCCTCAGCCAGGGTATCAAACCTGTAGAACTTTGCAAATGTGTTTGAACCCGACCAAGTAGCAGCTCGGCAAAGCTGTAATGCAGAGACCCCTCGGGCAGCCGCCCAAGAAGAGCCCACCTTCCTTGTGGAATGGGCTTTTACTGATTTAGGATGCGGCAGTCCAGCCGCAGAATGTGCCAGCTGAATCGTGCAACAGATCCAGCGAGCAATAGTTTGCTTTGAAGCAGGAGCACCCAGCTTGTTGGGTACATGCAGGATAAATAGCGAGTCAGTTTTTCTGACTCCAGCCGTCCTGGAAACATAAATTTTCAAAGCCCGGACTACATCCAGCAACTTGGAATCCTCCAAGTCCCGAGTAGCCGCAGGCACCACAATAGGTTGGTTCAGATGAAACGCTGATACCACCTTTGGGAGAAATTGGGGACGAGTCCTCAATTCCGCCCTGTCCATATGGAAGATCAGATATGGGCTTTTACATGACAAAGCCGCCAATTCTGACACACGCCTAGCCGAAGCTAAGGCCAACAGCATGACCACCTTCCACGTGAGATACTTTAGTTCCACGGTCTTAAGTGGCTCAAACCAGTGTGATTTCAGGAAATCCAACACAACATTAAGATCCCAAGGTGCCACTGGAGGCACAAAAGGGGGCTGAATATGCAGCACTCCCTTAACAAACGTCTGAACTTCAGGCAGTGAAGCCAGTTCTTTTTGAAAGAAATAGATAATGCTTTACTGTCACATCCTTCCTAGCTTTTATCAGCGTAGGAATCACTTCATCTGGAATGCCCTTTTCCGTTAGGATCCGGCGTTCAACCGCCATGCCGTCAAACGCAGCTGCGGTAAGTCTTGGAACAGACAGGGCCCCTGTTGTAACAGGTCCTGTCTGAGAGGCAGAGGCCATGGGTCCTCTGAGATCATTTCTTGTAGTTCTGGGTACCAAGTTCTTCTTGGCCAATCCGGAACGATGAGTATAGTTCTTACTCCTCTCTTTCTTACTATCCTCAGTACCTTGGGTATGAGAGGAAGAGGAGGGAACACATAAACCGACTGGTACACCCAAGGTGTCACTAGTGCGTCCACAGCTATCGCCTGAGGGTGCCTTGACCTGGCGCAATATTTTTTTAGCTTTTTGTTGAGGCGGGACGCCATCATGTCCACCCGTGGCAGTTCCCAGCGATTTACAATCTGTGTGAAGACTTCTTGATGAAGTCCCCACTCTCCCGGGTGGAGGTCGTGCCTGCTGAGGAAGTCTGCTTCCCAGTTGTCCACTCCCGGAATGAACACTGCTGACAGTGCTAGCACGTGATTCTCCGCCCATCGAATAATCCTTGTGGCTTCTGCCATTGCCATCCTGCTTTTCGTGCCGCCCTGGCGGTTTACATGGGCGACCGCCGTGATGTTGTCTGACTGAATCAGAGCTGGGTGGTTTTGAAGCAGGGACTCTGCTTGACTCAGGGCGTTGTAAATGGCCCTTAGTTCCAGTATATTTATGTGTAGTGAAGTCTCCAGACTTGACCACTGTCCTTGGTAGTTTCTTCCCTGAGTGACTGCCCCCCATCCTCGGAGGCTTGCATCCGTGGTCACCAGGACCCAGTCCTGTATGCCGAACCTGCGGCCCTCGAGGAGATGAGCACTCTGCAGCCACCACAACAGAGACACCCTGGCCCTTAGGGACAGGGTGATCAACCGATGCATCTGAAGATGCGATCCGGACCATTTGTCCAACAGATCCCACTGAAAGATCCTTGCATGGAACCTGCCGAAGGGAATTGCTTTGTAAGAAGCCACCATCTTTCCCAGGACTCGCGTGCAGTGATGCACCGACACCTGTTTTGGTTTCAGGAGGTCCCTGACCAGAGATGACAATTCCTGGGCCTTCTCCACCGGGAGAAACACCTTCTTCTGTTCTGTGTCCAGAATCATGCCCAGGAAAAGCAGACGCGTCGCAGGAATCAGCTGCGACTTTGGTATATTCAGAATCCAGCCGTGCTGTTGCAACACTTCCCGAGAGAGTGCTACGCTGACCAACAACTGCTCTCTGTACCTCGCCTTTATGAGGAGATCGTCCAAGTACGGGATAATTATAACTCCCTTCTTTCGAAGGAGTATCATCATTTTGGCCATTACCTTGGTAAATATTCTCGGTGCCGTGGAGAGACCAAACGGCAACGTCTGGAATTGGTAATGACAGTCTTGTACCACAAACCTGAGGTATTCCTGGTGAGGTGGGTAAATGGGAACATGCAAGTAAGCATCCTTGATATCCAGCGACACCATAAAATCCCCCTCTTCCAGGCTTGCAATAACCGCCCTGAGCGATTCCATTTTGAACTTGAACTTCTTTATATAAGTGTTCAAGGATTTTAAATTCAGGATGGGTCTCACCGAACCGTCCGGTTTCGGTACCACAAACATTGTGGAATAGTAACCCCTGCCCTGTTGGAGGGGGACCTTGGTTATCACCTGCTGGAGGTACAGCTTGTGAATTGCCGCCAGTACTACCTCCCTTTCCCTGGGAGCAGCTGGCAAGGCTGATTTGAGGTAACGGCGAGGGGGAGTCACCTCGAACTCCAGCTTGTATCCCTGAGATACAATTTGTACAGCCCAGAGATCCACCTGTGAGCGAACCCACTGGTTGCTGAAGTTTCGGAGACGCGCCCCCACCGCACCTGGCTCCGCCTGTGGAGCCCCAACGTCATGCGGTGGACTTAGTGGAAGCAGGGGAGGATTTTTGTTCCTGAGAACTGGCTGCCTGGTGCAGCTTCTTTCCTCTACCCTTGCCTCTGGCCAGAAAAGATGCTCCTCTGACCCGCTTGCCTTTCTGAGGCCGAAAGGACTGCATTTGATAATACGGTGCTTTCTTAGGCTGTGAGGGAACCTGAGGTAAAAAAGTCGACTTCCCAGCAGTTGCTGTGGATACGAGGTCCGAGAGACCGTCCCCAAATAATTCCTCCCCCTTATAAGGCAAAACCTCCATGTGTTTTTTTAGAATCAGCATCACCTGTCCACTGCCGAGTCCATAATACCCTCCTGGCAGAAATGGACATTGCATTAATTCTAGATGCCAGCAGGCAAATGTCCCTCTGTGCATCCCGCATATATAAGACGACGTCTTTTATATGTTCGGTGGTTAGCAAAATAGTATCCCTGTCGAGGGAATCAATGTTGTCTGACAGGGTATCAGTCCATGCTGCTGCAGCACTACACATCCAGGCTGAAGCAATAGCAGGTCTCAGTAGAGTACCAGAGTGTGTATACACAGACTTCAGGATAGCTTCCTGCTTTCTATCCGCAGGATCCTTTAGGGCGGCCGTATCCTGAGACGGCAGTGCCACCCTTTTAGATAAGCGTGTTAGCGCCTTGTCCACCCTAGGGGATGTTTCCCAACGTAACCTATCCGTTGGCGGGAAAGGGTACGCCAACAATAACCTCTTAGAAATCACTAGTTTCTTATCAGGGGAACTCCACGCTTCTTCACACAAATCATTTAATTCATCAGATGGGGGAAAAGTCACTGGCTGCTTTTTCTCCCCAAACATAATACCCCTTTTGGTGGTAACCGGGTTAATATCAGAAATGTGCAATACATCTTTCATTGCAGTAATCATGCATCGGATGGCTTTTGTAGACTGTACATTTGTCTCATCCTCATCTACACTGGAGTCAGACTCCGTGTCGACATCTGTGTCTACCATCAGAGCTAGCGGGCGTTTATGAGCCCCTGACGGCTTCTGAGACGCCTGGGCAGGCGCGAGCTGAGACCCCGGCTGTCCCAAGGCTGCTGCGTCATCGAACCTTTTATGTAAGGAGTTGACACTGTCGGTTAAGACCTTCCACATATCCATCCAATCAGGTGTCGGCCCCGTCGGGGGCGACACCACATGCATCTGCCCCTGCTCCGCCTCCACGTAACCGTCATCAAACATGTCGACACAGCCGTACCGACACACCGCACACACACAGGGAATGCTCAGACTGAGGACAGGACCCCACAAAGTCCTTTGGGGAGATAGAGAGAGAGTATGCCAGCACACACCACAGCGCTATATAACACAGGGATTTACACTGCTAATAATAAGAATTTACTCACCGGTAATTCTATTTCTCATAGTCCGTAGTGGATGCTGGGGACTCCGTAAGGACCATGGGGATTAGCGGCTCTGCAGGAGACTGGGCACAACTATAAAGAAAGCTTTTAGACTACTGGTGTGCACTGGCTCCTCCCACTAAGACCCTCCTCCAGACCTCAGTTAGGATACTGTGCCCGGAAGAGCTGACACAAATAGGAAGGATTTTGAATCCCGGGTAAGACCCATACCAGCCACACCAATCACACCGTATAACTCGTGATACAATACCCAGTTAACAGCATGATAACAACTGAGCCTCTCAACAGATAGCTCAACAATAACCCTTTAGTTAAGCAATAACTATATACAAGTATTGCAGACAATCCGCACTTGGGATGGGCGCCCAGCATCCACTACGGACTATGAGAAATAGAATTACCGGTGAGTAAATTCTTATTTTCTCTAACGTCCTAAGTGGATGCTGGGAACTCCGTAAGGACCATGGGGATTATACCAAAGCTCCCAAACGGGCGGGAGAGTGCGGATGACCCTGCAGCACCGAATGAGAGAACTCAAGGTCCTCCTCAGCCAGGGTATCAAATTTGTAGAATTTAGCAAACGTGTTTGCCCCTGACCAAGTAGCAGCTTGGCAAAGTTGAAGAGCCGAGACCCCTCGGGCAGCCGCCCAAGAAGAGCCCACTTTCCTCGTGGAATGGGCTTTCACTGATTTAGGATGCGGCAGTCCAGCCGCAGAATGTGCAAGCTGAATCGTACTACAGATCCAGCGAGCAATAGTCTGCTTAGAAGCAGGTGCACCCAACTTGTTGGGCGCATACAGGATAAAGAGCGAGTCAGTCTTCCTGACTCCAGCTGTCCTGGAAACATAAATCTTTAGGGCCCTGACTAGGGCCCTGACTACATCCAACAACTTGGAAGCCTCCAAGTCATTTGTAGCCGCAGGCACCACGATAGGTTGCTGATACCATTTGGCGAGAAACTGGGGACGAGTCCTCAATTCTGCCCTACCCATATGGAAAATCAGATAAGGGCTTTTACATGACAAAGCCGCCAATTCTGAAACACGCCTGGCCGAAGCCAAGGCCAACAACATGACCACTTTCTACGTGAGATATTTCAAATCCACGGTTTTCAGTGGCTCAAACCAATGTGACTTTAGGAAATTCAACACCACGTTGAGATCCCAAGGTGCCACTGGAGGCACAAAAGGGGGCTGAATATGCAGCACTCCCTTAACAAAAGTCTGAACTTCAGGTAGTGAAGCCAATTCTTTCTGGAAGAAAATCGATAGAGCCGAAATCTGGATCTTAATGGAACCCAATTTAAGGCCCATAGTCACCCCTGACTGTAGGAAGTGCAGGAACCGGCCCAGCTGAAATTCTTCCGTTGGGGCCTTCCTGGCCTCACACCACGCAACATATTTTCGCCATATGCGGTGATAATGGTTCGCGGTTACTTCTTTCCTAGCTTTTATCAGCGTAGGAATGACTTCCTCCGGAATGCCCTTTTCCTTCAGGATCCGGTGTTCAACCGCCATGCCGTCAAACGCAGCCGCGGTAAGTCTTGGAACAGACAGGGCCCCTGCTGCAGCAGGTCCTGTCTGAGCGGTAGAGGCCATGGGTCCTCTGACATCATTTCTTGAAGTTCCGGATACCACGCTCTTCTTGGCCAATCCAGAACAATGAGTATAGTTCTTACTCCTCTTCTCCTTATTATCCTCAGTACCTTTGGTATGAGAGGAAGAGGAGGGAACACATAAACCGATCGGTACATCCACTCCCGGAATGAACACTGCTGACAGTGCTAACACGTGATTTTCCGCCCATCGGAGAATCCTTGTGGCTTCTGCCATCGCCGTCCTGCTTCTCGTGCCGCCCTGTCGATTTACATGGGCGACCGCTGTGATGTTGTCTGACTGGATCAGTACCGGCTGGTTTTGAAGCAGGGGTTTTGCCTGACTTAGGGCCTTGTAAATGGCCCTTAGTTCCAGAATATTTATGTGCAGGGAAGTCTCCTGACTTGACCATAGTCCTTGGAAGTTTCTTCCCTGTGTGACTGCTCCCCAGCCTCGAAGGCTGGCATCCGTGGTCACCAGGACCCAGTCCTGTATGCCGAATCTGCGGCCCTCTTGAAGATGAGCACTCTGCAGCCACCACAGCAGAGACACCCTTGTCCTTGGAGACAGGGTTATCAGACGATGCATCTGAAGATGCGATCCGGACCACTTGTCCAACAGGTCCCACTGAAAGGTTCTTGCATGAAACCTGCCGAATAGAATCGCTTCGTAGGAAGCTACCATTTTTCCCAGGATCCGCGTGCAGTGATGCACCGACACCTGTTTTGGTTTTAGGAGGCCTCTGACTAGAGATGACAGCTCCTTGGCCTTCTCCTCCGGGAGAAACACTTTTCTCTGTTCTGTGTCCAGAACCATCCCTAGGAACAGCAGGCGTGTCGTAGGGACCAGCTGTGACTTTGGAATGTTTAGAATCCAGCCGTGCTGTTGTAGCACTTCCCGAGATAGTGCTACCCCTACCAACAACTGCTCTCTTGACCTCGCCTTTATCAGGAGATCGTCCAAAGTTCGGGATAATTAAAACTCCCTTCCTTCGAAGGAGTATCATCATTTCCGCCATTACCTTGGTAAAGACCCTCGGAGCCGTGGAGAGACCGAACGGCAACGTCTGGAATTGGTAACGACAATCTTGTACCACAAACCTGAGGTACTCCTGGTGAGGATGGTAAATGGGGACATGTAGGTAAGCATCCTTGATGTCCAGCGATACCATGTAATCTCCCTCGTCCAGGCTTGCAATAACCGCCCTGAGCGATTCCATCTTGAACTTGAATTTTTTGATATATGTGTTCAAGGATTTCAAATTTAAAATGGGTCTCACCGAACCGTCCGGTTTCGGTACCACAAACATTGTGGAATAGTAACCCCTTCCTTGTTGAAGTAGGGGCACCTTTATTATCACTTGTTGTGAATACAGCTTTTGAATTGCCTGTAACACTGCCTCCCTGCCTGAGGGAGTGGTTGGCAAGGCAGATTTGAGGAAACGGCGGGGGGGAGACGTCTCGAATTCCAGTTTGTACCCCTGAGATACTATTTGAAGGATCCAGGGATCCACCCGTGAGCGAGCCCACTGATTGCTGAAATGCTTGAGACGGGCCCCCACCGTACCTGGCTCTGCCTGTGGAGCCCCAGCGTCATGCTGTGGACTTAGAGGAAGCGGGGGAGGACTTTTGCTCCTGGGAACTGGCTGTATGCTGCAGCTTTTTCCCTCTACCTCTGGGCAGAAAGGACGCGCCTTTAACCCGCTTGCCCCTATTGGGCCGAAAGGACTGTACCTGATAATACGGTGCTTTCTTTGGTTGTGAGGGAACATGGGGCAAAAATGTAGACTTCCCAGCTGTTGCTGTGGAAACGAGGTCCGAGAGACCATCCCCGAACAATTCCTCACCCTTATAAGGCAGAACTTCCATGTGTCGTTTGGAATCTGCATCACCTGTCCACTGCCGAGTCCATAACCCTCTCCTGGCAGAAATGGACATTGCACTAATTTTGGATGCCAGCCGGCAAATATCCCTCTGTGCATCCCTCATGTATAAAAGTGCATCTTTTATATGCTCTACGTTTAGCAAAATAGTGTCCCTGTCTAGGGTATCTATATTTTCTGACAGGGAATCTGACCACGCAGCAGCAGCGCTGCACATCCAGGCTGAAGCTATAGCCGGTCTCAGTATCACACCTGTGTGTGTATATATAGATTTCAGGATAGCCTCCTGCTTTCTATCAGCAGATTCCTTCAGGGCGGCCGTATCCGGAGACGGTAGTGCCACCTTCTTTGACAAGCGTGTGAGCGCTTTATCCACCCTAGGGGATGTTTCCCAGCGTGACCTATCCTCTGGCGGGAAAGGGTACGCCATTAGTAACCTCTTAGCCATCTTTTTATCAGGGGAAGCCCACGCTTCTTCACACACTTCATTTAACTCTTCAGATGGAGGAAAAGCTACTGGTAGTTTTTTCTCTCCAAACATTATACCCTTTTTTGTGGTACCGGGGGTAACATCAGAAATGTGCAACACATTTTTCATTGCCTCAATCATGTAACGTGTGGCCCTACTGGAAGTTACATTAGTCTCTTCGTCGTCGACACTGGAGTCAGTATCCGTGTCGACATCTGTGTCAACCATCTGAGTTTTAGAGCCCCTGATGGTTTTTGAGACGCCTGGGCAGGCACAGGCTGAGAAGCCGGCTGTCCCACATTAGGTATGTCGTCAAACCTTTTATGTAAGGAGTCGACACTATCACGTAATTCCTTCCACAGCACCATCCACTCAGGTGTCGACCCCGCAGGGGGTGACATCACATTTACAGGCATCTGCTCCGCCTCCACATAAGCCTCCTCATCAAACATGTCGACACAGCCGTACCGACACACCGCAAACACACAGGGAATGCTCTGACAGAGGACAGGACCCCACAAAGCCCTTTGGGGAGACAGAGAGAGAGTATGCCAGCACACACCAGAGCGCTATATAACACTGGGATCCCACTATCAATGAGTGTTTTCCCTATAGCTGCTTTTTATATATATATATATATATATATATATATATATATATATATATATATATATTACATATATATATCTATACTGCGCCTAAATTTAGTGCCCCCCCCTCTCTTTTTTACCCTTCTGTAGTATTCTCAGACTGCAGGGGAGAGCCAGGGAGCTTCCTTCCAGCGGAACTGTGAGGGAAAAATGGCGCCAGTGTGCTGAGGGAGAAGCCCCGCACCCTTTTCGGCGGACTTTCTCCCGCTTTTTCTGTGATACTGGCAGGGGTAATTTTACATCTATATAGCCTCTGGGACTATATATGATGTATATTTTGCCAGCCAAGGTGTTATTTATTGCCCTCAGGGCGCCCCCCCCCCAGCGCCCTGCACCCATCAGTGACCGAAGTATGAGGTGTACATGAGGAGCAATGGCGCACAGCTGCCGTGCGCTACCTTGGTGAAGACTGAAGTCTTCTGCCGCCGATTTTCCGGACCTTCTTCGTGCTTCTGGCTCTGTAAGGGAGACGGCGGTGCGGCTCCGGGAACGAACACCAAGGTCGGGTCCTGCGGTCGATCCCTCTGGAGCTAATGGTGTCCAGTAGCCTAAGAAGCCCAAACTACCACATGTTAGGTAGGTTCGCTTCTTCTCCCCTTAGTCCCTCGCTGCAGTGAGTCTGTTGCCAGCAGATCTCACTGAAAATAAAAAACCTAAATATATCTTTCTAGGTGCTCAGGAGAGCCCCTAGTGTGCATCCAGCTCGGCCGGGCACAAGAATCTAACTGAGGTCTGGAGGAGGGTCTTAGTGGGAGGAGCCAGTGCACACCAGTAGTCTAAAAGCTTTCTTTATAGTTGTGCCCAGTCTCCTGCGGAGCCGCTAATCCCCATGGTCCTTACGGAGTCCCCACCATCCACTTAGGACGTTAGAGAAAAGTGATTTTCCCAATAGCTGCTTGTTTGTATCGACTTGCGCCTAAATTTATGTGCCCCCCCTCTCTTTTTAACCCGTCTTGTACCTGGATACTGCAGGGGAGAGCCTGGGGAGCGTGCTTCCAGCGGAGCTGTGAAGGGAAAATGGCGCTGGTGTGCTGAGGAAGAAGGCCCCGCCCCCTCAGCGGCGGGCTTCTGTCCCGCGTTTTCTGTAACTTAATGGCGCGGTTTTTTACACATATACAGTTAACTGACTGTATTATGTGTATTTTATGCCAAAAGGTAATATTATTGCTACCCAGGGCGTCCCCCCCAGCGCCCTGCACTCTACAGTGACCGGAGTGTGTGGTGTGCTGTGGGAGCAATGGCGCACAGCTGCAGTGCTGTGCGCTACCTTAATGAAGACAGGAGTCTTCTGCCGCCGATTTCATCGTTCTTCTTCTGTCTTCTGGCTCTGCAAGGGGGACGGCGGCGCGGCTCCGGGAACGGACGATCGAGGTCAGGCCCTGTGTTCGAACCCTCTGGAGCTAATGGTGTCCAGTAGCCTAAGAAGCACAAGCTAGCTGCAAGCAGGTAGGTTTGCTTCTCGCCCCTCAGTCCCACGTAGCAGTGAGTCTGTTGCCAGCAGATCTCACTGAAAATAAAAAACCTAACAAATACTTTCTTTTCTAGCAAGCTCAAGAGAGCCCACTAGGAGCACCCAGCTCTGGCCGGGCACAGATTCTAACTGGGGTCTGGAGGAGGGGCATAGAGGGAGGAGCCAGTGCACACCAGATAGTACCTAATCTTTCTTTTAGAGTGCCCAGTCTCCTGCAGGGCCCGTCTATTTCCCATGGTCCTTACGGAGTTCCCAGCATCCACTAGGACGTCAGAGAAATAAAAGGAAAACTAAAATAACACATCCTAGATCTGAATGAATGAACTATTCTTATTAAATACTTTGTTCTTTACATAGTTGAACGTGCTGACAACAAAATCCCACAAAAATTATCAATGGAAATCAAATGTATTAACCCATGGAGGTCTGGATTTGGAGTCACACTCAAAATTAAAGTGGAAAAACACACTACAGGCTGATCCAACTTTGATGTAATGTCCTTAAAACAAGTCAAAATGAGGCTCAGTAGTGTGTGTGGCTTGCACGTGCCTGTATGACCTCCCTACAACGCCTGGGCATGCTCCTGATTAGGTGGCGGATGGTCTCCTGAGGGATCTCCTCCCAGACCTGGACTAAAGCATCCGCCAACTCCTGGACAGTCTGTGGTGCAACGTGGCGTTGGTGGATGGAGCGAGACATGATGTCCCAGATGTGCTCAATTGGATTTAGGTCTGGGGTACGGGCGGGCCAGTCCATAGCATCAATGCCTTCGTCTTGCAGGAACTGCTGACACACTCCAGCCACATGAGGTCTAGCATTGTCTTGCATTAGGAGGAATCCAGGGCCAACCGCATCAGGATATGGTCTCACAAGGGGTCTGAGGATCTCATCTCGGTACCTAATGGCAGTCAGGCTACCTCTGGCGATCACATGGAGGGCTGTGCGGCCCCCAAAGAAATGCCACCCCACACCATTACTGACCCACTGCCAAACCGGTCATTCTGGAGGTTGTTGCAGGCAGCAGAACGTTCTCCTTGGCGTCTCCAGACTCTGTCACGTCTGTCACATATGCTCAGTGAGAACCTGCTTTCATCTGTGAAGAGCACAGGGTGCCAGTGGCGAATTTGCCAGTCTTGGTGTTCTCTGGCAAATGTCAAACGTCCTGCACGGTGTTGGCCTGTAAGCACAACCCACACCTGTGGACGTCGGGCCCTCATACCACCCTCATGGAGTCTGTTTCTGATCGTTTGAGTAGACACATGCACATTTGTGGCTTGCTGGAGGTCATTTTGCAGGGCTCTGGCAGTGCTCCTCCTGTTCCTCCTTGCACAAAGGCGGAGGTAGCGGTCCTGCTGCTAGGTTGTTGCCCTCCTACGGCCTCCTCCACGTCTCCTGATGTACTGGCCTGTCTCCTGGTAGCGCCTCCATGCTCTGGACACTACGCTGACAGACACAGCAAACCTTCTTGCCACAGCTCGCATTGATGTGCCATCCTGGATGAGCTGCACTACCTGAGCCACTTGTGTGGGTTGTAGACTCCGTCTCATGCTACCACTAGAGTGAAAGCACCGCCAGCTTTCAAAAGTGACCAAAACATCAGCCAGAAAGCATAGGAGCTGAGAAGTGGTCTGTGGTCACCACCTGCAGAACAACTCCTTTATTGGGGGTGTCTTGCTAATTGCCTATAATTCCCACCTGTTGTCTATTCCATTTGCACAACAGCATGTGAAATTGATTGTCAATCAGTGTTGCTTCCTAAGTGGACAGTTTGATTTCACAGAAGTGTGATTGACTTGGAGTTACATTGTGTTGTTTAAGTGTTCCCTTTATTTTTTTGAGCAGTGTACTAACATTAGGAGGAGACATTTCTGAACAACTTCCTACAAGCATAAAAGGTGAAATAGTCCATAACATGAATTTAGATTGTATTTTTTTCTAGTAAAATTGTGAAAATGACACCACAGTCAGCCGACTTCCAACAGAGGAGCTAGGGCCATGCTCCAGGCCCATAGGTGAATAGCAGAAAACGGCAGGGATCCAGTTGGACAGACCTCTGCAATGGAACTGGTTAGAAAGGAGGAGTTTGTTTCCCAGTTAAATAGGCCAGCTACACCTGCACGAATATTGTCACAGACATGCGTTGGCTGTACTGTATAAACAGAAAAACACAATGCTGCCCTGAATGTGTGAAAGTGCTGTCTACTTTTAGTAAGATTACCCCTTACGTTTTCGGTAGAATACAAAATATCAACTTTACATTTGCAGCAACTGGGAAACTTCATGTTTGATACTATCACAATACATTAAAACAGACACAATGATAGTCCGTTTTTCGTTTTCTATTGGCTGTATGTATATTTACTGTATCCATTTTAAAAATACACAGCCTGACAAAAGTAAATAAGAAATCAAAACTGCATGTGTAACATTGGTAAAACAGTGGTTATTGTTATACCCCTTTCAGACTACTAATGGTGGGTTGCACCTGGGATTTGTACACTGGCACATAGCGGGTGCGACCCAGCTGAGACCTCTTTCAGACTGCGTCCCTTACCCGGCTTATTGCCAGGCCAATGACATCACCGCGTCATGTGCGAGGCAGCACTTGGAGATGACCATCTCCAAGTGCCGGCTCTTCCTATTCAGTGAGCTTACCCGTTCACAATGCACCATGACCCGGGTCGAAGCTGTTTTCAAGCCTGGTCGCTCTCAGACTTTAAATGCCAGGTCGCTGGACCCGGGTTATTTCAACAAGGTGCTTTCACACTGCACAGTATCCTGGGTTGCTAGGCATTCATGTGTAATAACTCGGGATATTGGTGGCGGTCTGAAAGGGGTATTATTTATCTAATACAGTCTAGGAAAGAAAACATCTGATTGTGTGTGGATTACTTCTTGCGTATCCTTTTTATATATTTGGAATATTACATCACCTAGAAACGATAATTTACATGAAATAACACACCGAAAATATTTACATATGTATAAACATTATATTGTAGTGATAAAGACAGCTCAGTATGAAGAACCTTTTTCAACTTAAGGAAAAGTTTGTGTTCTAGACCATTACACATTCCTGCAAATTCTGTGATAAAATGTACATACAGTATACTGAAATCTTTCCAGCATGCTGGTTTAGCAGTTTCCTCTGAAACCAGATAATTTGAGCTTTCTAACTTGCCTGTTTCAGTCAAATTTATTGCTCAGATGTTTTAGAAGCTTTTAGTAATTGAAAAAAAAAAAAAAAAAAAAACCAACAAGAAAAAGAGAAAGAAAACTGGTAGTACTTTGGATTGAGGGGTTTCACAAGTTTCCCATGACAGACTCACTCAGGCGGTTTAAATTTAAAAAAACTATGACCAGTTAAGTTGCAAAATAAACACTGCACGATATACATAAAAATTGTCACACAAGTTAAGTCTCGAAGTTCAGAGAGGGTTTTATTTTTTTTATTTATAACATTGTACAGACAAACAGTATGTGGTGGCTCAAACGTACCACTTAAAATCATATGCTTCCTTATTATAATCCTTCTTAGGACGAAGGTTGTAAAGCTCATTTAGAGTGGGAGTGACCCAGCGGTCCGTGTGAAAGACAGATTCTCCAACCTGCCAGAGAATAATTACACATAAGAATACAGTCCTTAGGAGGATGGCAAAAGTTCTAAGACACACTACAGACAACTTATTTGCATAGTAGCTAACAAAAGAGATCAGAAACAAAATTTCACTGTGTAGCAGTGACGTGCGGTAATGCCCAGATGTACCCTTTGGCTCATATATTGCATGTAAATCTGGCTCTGGGGTTAGCCAGTGCCTCCTGAGCCATTTAGCTCACCACACGTCCCTGCTGTGTAGTAGAATGGTATACGGATTGAAGATAGACAGTAAATAGACATTCAATAGGTTGACACCAGACGGTCGACAGGGTCAAAAGGTTGGCACATGCCAGAGGGGAAGTTAGGATTAGGCACCAGGGAGGAGGGTTAGGTTCAGAATAAGGGCTAGAATTAGGGTTAAAATAACAAAATAAAAAAATAAATTGAAAATAAAAAAGTGCTGACCATTTGACCTAGTCAACCCAAGTACGTGTCCACCATTTTCCCGATGATCTTTTGAACCTGTCAACCATCTGGTGTCCACCTATTACATTTCTAGACACTGTCAAATCTTTTAAACCACATCCTAGCAGAATATCATAAATTTTTCTTTAAGGATTGTAATGTAATAGGAATATCTCAGAGTTCTCCACATAACAGCAAGCATAGTGCTTTTATATACTTCATAGGACTCTAAGGGGAGATGTAATATACTAGGGTTACGGTAAGTGGTGCATTATTTCTTATAATATTGAAATTCTAATTTAAATGAGCAAAATTGCTCCTTCGAGCTGATCTTTACATCCAGGTACAGCACTGTAAGGAAACAATTTAGTGAGTTCCCAGATTATTGTGGTGTGCAGCTTTTATAATAAGATTTTAAACCTACCGGTAAATCTTTTTCACCTAGTACGTAGAGGATGCTGGGGACTCCGTAAGGACCATGGGGTATAGACGGGCTCCGCAGGAGACATGGGCACTATAAAGAACTTTTAGTATGGGTGTGCACTGGCTCCTCCCTCTATGCCCCTCCTCCAGACCTCAGTTAGAGAAACTGTGCCCAGAGGAGATGGACAATACGAGGAAAGGATTTTGTAAATCTAAGGGCAAGATTCATACCAGCCCACACCAAACATACCATATAACCTGGAAAATATGCAACCAGTTAACAGTATGAACAAAACAGTATCAGTCAAAGACCGATCTCAACTGTAACATAATCCTTATGTAAGCAACAACTATATACAAGTCTTGCAGAATAAGTCTGCACTGGGACGGGCGCCCAGCATCCTCTACGGACTAGGTGAAAAAGATTTACCGGTAGGTTTAAAATCTTATTTTCACTTACGTCCTGGAGGATGCTGGGGACTCCGTAAGGACCATGGGGTTTATACGAAAGCTCCCAACCGGGCCGGAGAGTGCGGATGACTCTGCAGCACCGACTGAGCAAACTCAAGGTCCTCATCAGCCAGGGTATCAAACTTGTAGAACTTTGCAAAAGTGTTTGAACCCGACCAAGTAGCTGCCCGGCAAAGCTGTAATGCCGAGACGCTTTGGGCAGCCGCCCAAGAAGAGCCCACCTTCCTAGTGGAATGGGCCTTTACTGATTTTGGTAACGGCAATCCAGCCGTAGAATGAGCCCGCTGAATCGTGTTACAGATCCAGCGAGCAATAGTCTGCTTAGAAGCAGGAGCGCCAATCTTGTTGGCTGCATACAGGACAAAACAGAGCCTCTGTTTTCCTAATCTTAGCCGTCCTGGCCACATAAATTTTTAAGGCCCTGACTACATCCAGGGACTTGGAGCCCTCCAAGTCCCCCGAAGCCACAGGCACCACAATAGGTTGGTTCATATGAAACGAAGAAACCACCTTAGGTAAAAATTGAGGACGAGTCCTCAACTCCGCTCTATCCACATGGAAAATCAAATAGGGACTCTTGTGAGACAAGGCCGCCAATTCGGACACCCGCCTTGCAGATGCCAAGGCCAATAACATGACCACCTTCCACGTGAGAAATTTGAGTTCAACCTTTTGAAGAGGCTCGAACCAGTGAGATTTTAGGAAACTTAACACCACGTTAAGGTCCCACGGTGCCACTGGGGGCACAAAAGGAGGCTGGATGTGCAGCACTCCCTTCACAAACGTTTGGACTTCTGGGAGAGAAGCCAATTCCTTCTGAAAGAATATAGAGAGGGACGAAATCTGTACCTTAATGGAGCCTAACTTCAGGCCCATATCCACTCCTTTCTGTAGAAAGTGGAGAAATCGGCCCAGATGGAAATCTTCCGTAGGAGCATTCTTGGCTTCACACCAAGATACATACTTCCTCCAGATACGGTGATAATGCTTCGCCGTCACCTCCTTCCTAGCCTTTATCAGAGTAGGGATGACTTCCTCTGGAATACCTTTCCCAGCTAGGATTCGGTGTTCAACCGCCATGCCGTCAAACGCAACCGCGGTAAGTCATGGAACACGCAAGGCCCCTGTTGTAGCAGGTCCTCTCTGAGAGGAAGAGGTCACGGTTCTTCTGTGATCAGATTCTGAAGATCTGAGTACCAGGCCCTTCGAGGCCAATCTGGAACAATGAGTATAGTCTGTACTCTTGTTTGTCTTACGATTCTCAATATTTTTGAGATGAGAGGAAGAGGAGGGAACACATAGACCGACCGAAACACCCAAGGTGTCACCAGGGCGTCTATCGCTACTGCCTGAGGGTCCCGAGACCTGGCACAATACCTCCTAAGCTTCTTGTTGAGGCGTGACGCCATCATGTCTATTTGAGGAATTCTCCAAAGGTTTGTTATCTCTGCAAAAACTTCTCGATGAAGTCCCCACTCTCCTGGATGGAGATCGTGTCTGCTGAGGAAGTCCGCTTCCCAGTTGTCTCCTACCGGAATGAAGACAGCTGACAGAGCGCTTACATGATTTTCCGCCCAGCGAAGAAACCTGGTGGCTTCCGCCATCGCCACTCTGCTTCTTGTCCCGCCTTGGCGGTTTACATGAGACACGGCTGTGACGTTGTCTGATTGAATCAGAACCGGTAGGTCGCGAAGAAGATTCTCCGCTTGTCGTAGGCCGTTGTATATGGCCCTCAATTCCAGTATGTTTATGTGTAGACAAGCCTCCTGGCTTGACCATAGTCCCTGTAAATTTCTTCCTTGTGTGACTGCTCCCCACCCCCGGAGGCTCGCGTCCGTGGTCACCAGAACCCAGTCCTGAATGCCGAACCTGCGACCCTCTAGAAGGTGAGCACTCTGCAGCCACCACAGGAGAGACACCCTGGCCCTGGGGGACAGCGTTATTTTCTGATGTATTGGTAGATGGGATCCGGACCACTTGTCCAGAAGATCCCACTGAAAAGTCCTCGCATGAAACCTGCCGAAGGGGATGGCCTCGTATGCCGCCACCATTTTTCCCAGAAATCGAGTGCATTGATGAACAGATACTCTTCTTGGTTTTAGCAGGTCTCTGACCATGTTTTGGAGATCCTGGGCTTTTTCCAACGGAAGAAAAACCCTCTTTTGTTCCGTGTCCAGAATCATGCCTAGGAATGACAGCCGATTCATTGGAACCAATTGTGACTTTGGCAGATTGAGAATCCAACTGTGCTGTTGCAGCACCCTCAGGGAGAGCGACACGCTCTTCAGCAATTGATCTCTCGAACTTGCCTTTATCAGGAGATCGTCCAAGTATGGGATAATTGTGACTCCCTGCTTGCGCAGGACCACCATCATTTCCGCCATGACCTTGGTGAAAATCCTCGGGGCCGTGGAAAGCACAAACGGCAACGTCTGAAACTGGTAATGACAGTCCTGTACAGCGAATCTCAGGTACTCCTGATGAGGGGGATATATGGGGACATGAAGGTATGCATCTTTTATGTCTAGTGACACCATAAAATCCCTCCCTTCCAGGCTGGATATCACAGCTCTGAGCGATTCCATCTTGAATTTGAACTTTTTCAAGTACAGGTTTAGGGATTTGAGATTTAAAATGGGTCTGACCGAACCATCCGGCTTCGGGACCACGAACAGGGTTGAATAGTACCCTTTTCCCTGTTGGACCAGGGGAACCTTGACAACCACTTTCTGTTGACACAGCTTTTGAAGTGCAGCTAACACCACTTCCCTCTCTGGGGGTGAAGCTGGCAAAGCCGACTTGAAAAATCGGCGAGGGGGCACTTCTTCGAATTTCAGCTTGTAGCCTTGGGAAACAATTTCTATCGCCCAAAGATCCACGTTTGAAAGAACCCAGTTCTGGCTGAAAAGTCGAAGGCGTGCCCCCACTGGCGCGGACTCCCGTAGGGGAGCCCCAGCGTCATGTGGTGGATTTTGTAGAAGCCGGGGAGGACTTCTGCTCCTGGTAACTAGCCGAAGCAGGCGTTCTCTTTCCTCTACCCTTACCTCTGGCAAGCAAGGAGGAGCCCCGACCTCTTCCTGACTTATGCGACCGAAAGGACTGCATCCGAAACTGTGGAATTTTCTTTTGCGGTTGGGGAACAAAAGGTAAAAAGGTAGACTTACCTGCGGTAGCTGTGGAAACCAGGTCCGCGAGCCCTTCCCCAAACAACACTTCACCCATGTAAGGTAAAACCTCCATATGCTTCTTCGAGTCTGCATCACCCGTCCATTGGCGGGTCCATAGAGCTCGTCTCGCAGAAATAGCCATGGCATTGGCCCTGGAACCCAGCAGCCCAACGTCTCTTTGAGCGTCCCTCATATATAAGACTGCGTCTTTAATGTGGGCTAAGGTCAATAAAATGGCATCCCTGTCTAGGGTATCAAGGTCAGCTGACAAGGTATCTGTCCACGCTGCAACTGCACTACACACCCATGCCGATGATATTGCCGGTCTGAGCAAAGCACCTGTATGCGCATAAATAGACTTTAAAGTAGTTTCCTGTCTGCGATCAGCAGGATCCTTGAGGGCTGCCGTGTCCGGAGATGGTAGCGCCACCTTTTTGGACAGGCGTGTTAAAGCTTTATCCACCCTGGGAGAGGATTCCCAACGAACCCTGTCCTGTGCAGGGAAAGGATACGCCATAAGAACCCTTTTGGGAATCTGCAGTTTTTTATCTGGAGTTTCCCAAGCTTTTTCAAATAACTCGTTAAGCTCATGGGATGGGGGAAAGGTTACCTCAGGCTTCTTTTCCTTATACATGCGCACCCTCATGTCAGGGACAGAGGGGTCATCAGTGATATGTAAAACCTCTTTTATTACAATAATCATACACTGAATACTTTTTGCCACCCTTGGGTGCAATTTTGCATCATCGTAGTCGACACTGGAGTCAGAATCCGTACCTGTGTCAACCACTTGTAGGGGACGTTTTTGAGACCCTGCAGGGCCCTGTGACCCAGTCTCCCTGGACTCTGCTCAGTCTTTTATGTAAAGAGGCCACACTTGCATTTAACATATGCCACATGTCCATCCAATCATGTGTCGGCGTTGCCGACAGAGACACACCACACATATGCTCCACCTCCTCCTTAGACGAGCCTTCCGCTTCAGACATGCAGACACGCACGTACCGACACCCCACACACACAGGGATATATCTATAAGGGGACAATTTCCCAATAAGGCCCTCTGGAGAGACAGAGAGAGAGTATGCCAGCACACACCCAGCGCCAACTGATACTGGAATAAATCCCAGACAGCGCTTTTATATATATATTCAATGTTATACACTCACTGCGCCAATAAATGTGCCCCCCCCCCCACCCTCTTTCCAGCCCTCTGTCACCGAGTTCAGCAGGGGAGAGTCCGGGGAGCCAGCTTCTCTGCAGAGTTCTGAGGAGAAAATGGCGCTGGTTAGTGCTGAGGGATCAAGCTCCACCCCCTCCAGCGGCGGGCTTCGGTCCCGCTTCAATATTCAAAAAATGGCGGGGGATCTCTACATTTACTGCCTCCGCAGCTTAATGCCCCTTATTAAAGCCAGGTCAGAGGTTTATTGCTGCCCAGGGCGCCCCCCCTGCGCCCTGCACCCACCAGTGCCCTCAGTGTGTGTAACGTGTGGGAGCAATGGCGCGCAGCGTTACCGCTGCGCGCTTACCTCAGTGAAGATCTGCTGTCTTCTGCCGCCTTGAAGTCTTCTTTTCTTCTCATACTCACCCTGCTTCTATCTTCCGGCTCTGCGAGGAAGACGGCGGCGCGGCTCTGGGACGAACGGCAGGGGGGACCCGCGTTCTGACTCCCTCTGGGGCTAATGGTGTCCAGTAGCCTAAGAAGCAGAGGCTATCACTGAAGTAGGTCTGCTTCTCTCTTCTCAGTCCCACGATGCAGGAAGCCTGTTGCCAGCAGTGCTCCCTGAAAATAAAAAACCTAACAAAATTCTTTTCAGAGAAACTCAGGAGAGCTCCCTGTAATGCACCCTATCTCCTCTGGGCACAAAATCTAACTGAGGTCTGGAGGAGGGGCATAGAGGGAGGAGCCAGGGCACACCCATACTAAAAGTTCTTTATAGTGCCCATGTCTCCTGCGGAGCCCGTCTATACCCCATGGTCCTTACGGAGTCCCCAGCATCCTCTAGGACGTAAGTGAAATTTTGTTTTAACAAATCTTTAATACAACCATGCTTCCACCCACCAACCCTCCTTTCCATACACAGCACAGTCCATTACAAGGTTGGATTCTCATGTTTGATGGCGACGGATGGCAGGACACATTAAGGGTATGTTGCTGAAATCGCTAAATTAAGAGATTTACATTAGGTTTGTAAACAGTCTGTTATTGAAGGGTATAATTGTTCATTAAGACTTATCTTGAACTAGCTTTTTAGTTGCCCTGCATGTACATCTATGAGATTACTGGGAACAGTGGTTTCCCTATGCTTTTTCCATGAGATAGAAATAACGAGTTTTATGGTAAGAACTTACTTTTGTTAAAACTTTCTGCGAGGTACACTGCGCTCCAGAAGTCTGGACAATGGGGTGTAGAGTAGGATCTTGATCCGAGGCACCAACAGACTCAAAGCTTTGACTGTTCCCAGAATGCACAGCGCCGCCTCCTACATCACCCCGCCTCCCAGTACAGGAGCTCAGTTTTAGTTAACCAGCCCAATGCAGTAGCAGGAAAAGAGATGACAACGGTTAGTAGCCACATACACCACACTCTCACGACAAGATAAGTGAAAGCGGCCAATGCCATATCAACCGAAAGAAGCTAAGTGCGTCAGGGTGGGCGCCTTGTGGAGCCCAGTGTACCTCGCAGAAAGAGTTTTAACAAAGGTAAGTTAATACCATAAAACTCGTTTTCTGCTGCGGGGTACACTAGGCTCCAGAAGTCTGGACAATGGGGATGTCCTAAAGCAGTTCCTTAAGGGAGGGGACGCACTGTAGCGGGCACAAGAACCCTGCGCCCAAAGGAAGCATCCTGGGAAGCGGCAGTATCGAAGGCATAGAACCTTATGAACGTGTTCCCTGAAGACCACGTAGCCGCCTTGCACAATTGATCACGGTGGGCCGTAATGTGAGCAGGAGCTGACAGACCAGCCTTCACATAAGCATGTGAAATCACCATTCTAATCCATCTGGCAAAGGTCTGCTTGTGAGCAGGCCAGCCACGTTTGTGAAATCCAAACAAAACAAAGAGAGAATCAGATTTTCGAATAGAAGCAGTTCTCTTCACATAGATACGGAGAGCACGTACCACATCCAAAGACCGCTCTTTGGGAGACAAATCAGGAGAGACAAAGGCTGGAACCACAATCTCCTGATTAAGGTGGAACGAAGAAACCACCTAAGGTAAATATCCGAGACGAGTCCTAAGAACCGCCCAGTCACGGTGAAAAATCAGATATGGGGAACTACAAGACAAGGCACCCAGATCCGACACTCTTCTAGCAGAGGCAATAGCCAGCAAGAACACCACCTAAAGGGAAAGCCACTTAAGGTTAGCTGAACCAAGAGGTTCGAATGGAGGCTCCTGCAACGCCTCCAAAACCACCGACAAGTCCCAAGGAGCCACAGGCGGGACATAGGGAGGTTGGATACGCAACACACCCTGAGTGAAAGTATGAACATCAGGTAAAGTCGCAATTTTTCTCTGAAACCACACCGACAAGGCAGAAATATGAACCTTGACGGAGGCCTAAATCTAGGCCCTGCTGCAGAAAAGCCAAAAGTTTGGCTGTACTACACTTGGAAGCGTCATAATTGTTAGATGCGCACCAAACAAAGTATGAATGCCAGACCCTATGGTAAATCCGAGCAGAAGCCGGTTTCCGGGCCCGCAACATAGTTTTAATTAGTGATGTGCACTGGACATTTTTCTGGTTTTGTTTTTTGGTTTTGGATTCGGTTCCGCGGCCGGGTTTTGGATTCGGACGCGTTTTGGCAAAACCTCCCTGAAAATTTTTTGTCGGATTCGGGTGTGTTTTGGATTCGGGTGTTTTTTTACAAAAAACCCTCAAAAACAGCTTAAATCATAGAATTTGGGGGTCATTTTGATCCTATAGTATTATTAACCTCAATAACCATAATTTCCACTCATTTTCAGTCTATTCTGAACACCTCACACCTCACAATATTATTTTTAGTCCTAAAATTTGCATCAAGGTCGCTGGATGACTATGCTAAGCGACCCAAGTGGCCGACACAAACACCTGGCCCATCTAGGAGTGGCACTGCAGTGTCAGACAGGATGGCACTTCAAAAAAATAGTCCCCAAACAGCACATGATGCAAAGAAAAAAAGAGGCGCAATGAGGTAGCTGTGTGACTAAGCTAAGCGACCCAAGTGGCCGACACAAACACCTGGCCCATCTAGGAGTGGCACTGCAGTGTCAGACAGGATGGCACTTCAAAAAAATAGTCCCCAAACAGCACATGATGCAAAGAAAAAAAGAGGTGCACCAAGGTCGCTGGATGGCTAAGCTAAGCGACACAAGTGGCCGACACAAACACCTGGCCCATCTAGGAGTGGCACTGCAGTGTCAGGCAGGATGGCACTTCAAAAAAATAGTCCCCAAACAGCACATGATGCAAAGAAAAATGAAAGAAAAAAGAGGTGCAAGATGGAATTGTCCTTGGGCCCTCCCACCCACCCTTATGTTGTATAAACAGGACATGCACACTTTAACAAACCCATCATTTCAGCGACAGGGTCTGCCACACAACTGTGACTGAAATGACTGGTTGGTTTGGGTCCCCACCAAAAATAGAAGCAATCAATCTCTCCTTGCACAAACTGGCTCTACAGAGGCAAGATGTCCACCTCCTCCTCATCGTCCGATTCCTCACCCCTTTCACTGTGTACATCCCCCTCCACACAGAGTATTAATTCGTCCCCACTGGAATCCACCATCTCAGGTCCCTGTGTAATTTCTGGAGGCAATTGCTGGTGAATGTCTCCACGGAGGAATTGATTATAATTCATTTTGATGAACATCATCTTCTCCATATTTTCTGGAAGTAACCTTGTACGCCGATTGCTGACAAGGTGAGCGGCTGCACTAAACACTCTTTCGGAGTACACACTGGAGGGTGGGCAACTTAGGTAAAATAAAGCCAGTTTCTGCAAGGGCCTCCAAATTGCCTCTTTTTCCTGCCAGTATACGTACGGACTGTCTGACGTGCCTACTTGGATGCGGTCACTCATATAATCCTCCACCATTCTTTCAATGGTGAGAGAATCATATGCAGTGACCGTAGACGACATGTCAGTAATCGTTGGCAGGTCCTTCAGTCCGGACCAGATGTCAGCACTCGCTCCAGACTGCCCTGCATCACCGCCAGCGGGTGGGCTCGGAATTCTTAGCCTTTTCCTCGCACCCCCAGTTGCGGGAGAATGTGAAGGAGGAGCTGTTGACGGGTCACGTTCCGCTTGACTTGACAATTTTCTCACCAGCAGGTCTTTGAACCTCTGCAGACTTGTGTCTGCCGGAAAGAGAGATCCAACGTAGGTTTTAAATCTAGGATCGAGCACGGTGGCCAAAATGTAGTGCTCTGATTTCAACAGATTGACCACCCGTGAATCCTGGTTAAGCGAATTAAGGGCTCCATCCACAAGTCCCACATGCCTAGCGGAATCGCTCTATTTTAGCTCCTCCTTCAATGTCTCCAGCTTCTTCTGCAAAAGCCTGATGAGGGGAATGACCTGACTCAGGCTAGCAGTGTCTGAACTGACTTCACGTGTGGCAAGTTCAAAGGGTTGCAGAACCATGCACAACGTTGAAATCATTCTCCACTGCGCTTGAGTCAGGTGCATTCCCCCTCCTTTGCCTATATCGTAGGCAGATGTATAGGCTTGAATGGCCTTTTGCTGCTCCTCCATCCTCTGAAGCATATAGAGGGTTGAATTCCACCTCGTTACCACCTCTTGCTTCAGATGATGGCAGGGCAGGTTCAGGAGTGTTTGCTGGTGCTCCAGTCTTCGGCACGCGGTGGCTGAATGCCGAAAGTGGCCAGCAATTCTTCGGCCACCGACAGCATCTCTTGCACGCCCCTGTCGTGTTTTAAATAATTCTGCACCACCAAATTCAATGTATGTGCAAAACATGGGACGTGCTGGAATTTTCCCAGATGTAATGCACGCACAATATTGCTGGCATAGTCCGATGTCACAAATCCCCAGGAGAGTCCATTTGGGGTAAGCCATTCTGCGATGATGTTCCTCAGTTTCCGTAAGAGGTTGTCAGCTGTGTGCCTCTTCTGGAAAGCGGTGATACAAAGCGTAGCCTGCCTAGGAACGAGTTGGCGTTTGCGAGATGCTGCTACTGGTGCCGCCGCTGCTGTTCTTGCTGCGAGAGGCAATACATCTACCCAGTGGGCTGTCACAGTCATATAGTCCTGAGTCTGCCCTGCTCCACTTGTCCACATGTCCGTGGTTAAGTGGACATTGGGTACAACTGCATTTTTTAGGACACTGGTGACTCTTTTTCTGAGGTCTGTGTACATTTTCGGTATCGCCTGCCTAGAGAAATGGAACCTAGATGGTATTTGGTACCGGGGACACAGTACCTCAATCAAGTCTGTAGTTGCCTGTGAATTAACGGTGGATAACGGAAACACGTTTCTCACCGCCCAGGCTGCCAAGGCCTGAGTTATCCGCTTTGCAGCAGGATGACTGCTGTGATATTTCATCTTCCTCGCAAAGGACTGTTGGACAGTCAATTGCTTACTGGAAGTAGTACAAGTGGTCTTCCGACTTCCCCTCTGGGATGACGATCGACTCCCAGCAGCAACAGCAGCAGCGCCAGCAGCAGTAGGCGTTACACTCAAGGATGCATCGGAGGAATCCCAGGCAGGAGAGGACTCGTCAGACTTGACAGTGACATGGCCTGCAGGACTATTGGCTTTCCTGTGTAAGGAGGAAATTGACACTGAGGGAGTTGGTGGTGTGGTTTGCAGGAGCTTGGTTACAAGAGGAAGGGATTTAGTGGTCAGTGGACTGCTTCCGCTGTCATCCAAAGTTTTTGAACTTGTCACTGACTTATGATGAATGCGCTGCAGGTGACGTATAAGGGAGGATGTTCCAAGGTGGTTAACGTCCTTACCCCTACTTATTACAGCTTGACAAAGGCAACACACGGCTTGACACCTGTTGTCCGCATTTCTGTTAAAATAATTCCACACCGAAGAGGTGAATTTTTTCGTAATTTGACCAGGCATGTCAATGGCCATATTCGTCCCACGGACAACAGGTGTCTCCCCGGGTGCCTGACTTAAACAAACCACCTCACCATCAGAATCCTCGTTGTCAATTTCCTCCTCAGCGCCAGCAACACCAATATCCTCATCCTGGTGTACTTCAACAGTGACATCTTCAATTTGACTATCAGGAACTGGATTGCGGGTGCTCCTTCCAGCACTAGCAGGGGGTGTGCAAATGGTGAAGGCGCCACCTCTTCCCGTCCAGTGTTGGGAAGGTCAGGCATCGCAGCCGACACAATTGGACTCTCCTTGGGGATTTGTGATTTAGAAGAACGCACAGTTCTTTGCTGTGCTTTTGCCAGCTTAAGTCTTTTCATTTTTCTAGCGAGAGGATGAGTGCTTCCATCCTCATGTGAAGCTGAACCACTAGCCATGAACATAGGCCAGGGCCTCAACCGTTCCTTGCCACTTCGTGTCGTAAATGGCATATTGGCAAGTTTACGCTTCTCCTCAGACGCTTTTAATTTTGATTTTTGGGTCATTTTACTGAACTTTTGTGTTTTGGATTTTACATGCTCTCTACTATGACATTGGGCATCGGCCTTGGCAGACGACGTTGATGGTATTTCATCGTCTCGGCCATGACTAGTGGCAGCAGCTTCAGCACAAGGTTAAAGTGGATCTTGATCTTTCCCTATTTTACCCTCCACATTTTTGTTCTCCATTTTTTAATGTGTGGAATTATATGCCAGTATCAATAGCAATGGCCTACTACTATATATACTGCGCACAACTGAAATGCACCACAGGTATGGATGGATAGTATACTTGACGACACAGAGGTAGGTAGAGCAGTGGCCTACTGTACCGTACTGCTATATATTATATACTGGTGGTCAGCAAAATTATGCACTGTACTCCTACTATATACTACAATGCAGCACAGATATGGAGCGTTTTTCAGGCAGAGAACGTATAATACTGGTGGTCACTGGTCAGCAAAACTCTGCACTGTACTCCTCCTATATAATACTGCTGGTCCCCAGTCCCCACAATAAAGCAGTGTGAGCACAGATATATGCAGCACACTGAGCACAGATATGGAGCGTTTTTCAGGCAGAGAACGTATAATACTGGTGGTCACTGGTCAGCAAAACTCTGCACTGTACTCCTCCTATATAATACTGCTGGTCCCCAGTCCCCACAATAAAGCAGTGTGAGCACAGATATATGCAGCACACTGAGCACAGATATGGAGCGTTTTTCAGGCAGAGAACGTATAATACTGGTGGTCACTGGTCAGCAAAACTCTGCACTGTACTCCTCCTATAATACTGCTGGTCCCCAGAATAAAGATATTTGCAGCCTCCTGAAAGTTCTGAAACAAAGTGAGAGGATGCCAGCCACGTCCTCTCACTATCATTTCCAATGGACAAGTGAAAAATGGCGGCGACGCACGGCTCCTTATATAGAATCCGAATCTCGCGAGAATCCGACAGCGGGATGATGACGTTCGGGCGCGCTTGGGTTAACCGAGCAATACTGGAGTATCCTCGGACCCGTGTATGCCTCGGACCCGTGTAAAATGGGTGAAGTTCGGGGGGGGTTCGGAAACCGAGGAACCGAACCCGCTCATCACTAGTTTTAATGACCTCTCCAGAAAAACCCTTAGCCCTCAAGACGGAAGCTTCAAGAGCCACGCCGTCAAAGATAGCCGTGCTAGGTCCTGGTAGACACATGGGCCCTGAACAAGGAGGTCTGGGCGTTGTGGAAGTAGAAGTGGACGCTCTGACGATAGGCCTTGCAGGTCTGAGGACCAGTGCCGTCTGGGCCACGCCGGAGCTATGAGAAGCAGATTTCTTTTTTCTTGCTTGAACTTCCGAACTACCCTGGGCAGGAGTGACACCGGAGGGAACACGTACGGCAGCCGAAACCTCCACGGCACCGCCAGCGCATCCACGAATGCTGCTTGAGGATCCCTTGTCCTTGCTCCGAAGACCGGAACCTTGTGATTCTGTCGAGACGCCATCAGATCCACATCTGGAAGACCCCACTTTTCCACGAGGAGTTGAAACACATCTGGATGGAGGCCCCACTCGCCGGCATGCACATCCTGACGACTGAGAAAGTCTGCTTCCCAATTCAGGACTCCCGGAATGAATATTGCCGGTAGATGGCGTTCTGCCCACTGTAGAATCCGTGAGTCTTCCTCCATTGCCAAACAGCTTCGAGTGCCGCCATGATGATTTATGTAAGCGACTGTGGTGGCGTTGTCCGACTGTACTTGAACAGGACGGTTCTGAATTAAATGCTGGGCCAGGTTCAACGCATTGAAGACCGCCCGCAACTCCAGAATGTTGATCGAGAGGAGAGATTCCTCCATGGTCCACCGACCCTGTAAGGTGTGCTGCTCCATCACCGCGCCCCAACCTCTTAAACTGGCATCTGTCGTCAACAGGACCCAGTTGGATATCCAGAAGGGATGGCCCCTGCACTATTGTAGGTCCTGGAGCCACCAGAGCAGCGACAGACGGATCTCCGGAGTCAATGAGATTATTTGAGACCTGATCCGGTGAGGCAGGCCATCCCACTTGGCTAGAATCAGCTTCTGGAGGGGGCGAGAATGGAATTAAGCATACTCCACCATGTCGAATGCTGACACCATGAGGTCCAGCACCTGCATTGCCGAATGTATCGACACTTGCGGACGAGAAAGGAAGCCACGAATCCTGTCCTGAAGCTTCAGGACTTTCTCCTGATACAAGAACAACCTCTGGTTGTGAGTGTCCAACAGCGCTCCCAGGTGCACCATGCTCTGAGCAGGGACCAGGGAGGATTTCTTCCAGTTGATGAGCCACCCTTAGGCTTGTAGAAACGGACCGTCATATCCAGATGACACAGGAGAAGATCTGGGGAATTTACCAGGATTAACAAGTCGTCCAGATACGGCAGTATCCTGACCCCTTGACGGCGGAGTATCACCATCAGCACCGCCATAACTTCGGTAAAAACTCGCGGAGCCGTTGTTAAACCAAAAGGTAACGCCCGAAACTGGTAATGGATGTTGCCAATAGCAAACCTCCGGTATTGTTTATGTGACACTGCTATAGGAATATGCAGGTAAGCATCCTGTATGTCCAGGGAGACCATGTAGTCCCCAGGTTCCAAGGCCAGAACTATAGAGCGAAGGGTTTCCATACGGAACTTGGAAATCTTCACAAACCTGTTCAATGCCTTGAGTTTGAGAATGGACCGGGAGGACCCATTCGGTTTCGGGACTAGAAACAGCGGAGAATAGTACCCCTGGCCCCTCTGAGCAAGAGGCACCTGTACTACGACTCCTGTATCCAGGAGGGTCTGTACCACCGAGTGTAGAGTTTTTGCCTTTGTCCGGTCCAAAGGGACGTCTGTCTGGCAAAATCGATGAGGGGGTCAGTTTTTGAAGGCAATGGCGTAACCTCGAGTGACGACTTCCCGTACCCAAGCATCTGAAGTGGTCTTCAACCATTCCTGGGTATACCCTAGAAGCCGGCCCCCCACCCTGGGATCCCCCAGGGGGAGGCCACCCCGTTATGCGGCAGGCTTATTGGTCTTGGCAGCTGGCTGACGGGCAGCCCAGGCTCTTTTGTGCTTCGGCTTACCAGGTTTGGAAGTGCGGGCCTGCTTAAGGTACGCCTGACCTTTTGCTTTACCTGAAGGACGAAAGGGGCAAAAGGACGTACCTTTAGCCTTCGACACAGAAGGAGCGGTATTAGGTAGACAGGCAGTTTTGGCAGTAGCCAAGTCAGCCACTATCTTATTTAAGTCCTCCCCAAACAGAATATCTCCCTTAAAAGGGAGTACCTCCAGGGTTTTTCTAGAGTCCAGATCCACAGACCAGGATCTCAGCCACAATATCCGGTGAGCCAGGACTGACGTAGTAGAGGCCTTGGCTGCCAGGATACCGGCATCAGAAGCCGCCTCTTTAATATATCGAGAAGCTGTGACAGTATATGACAAGCATTGTCTAGCATGGTCAGAGGAGATTTCAGCTTCTAACTCCAAGGACCATGCTTCAATAGCCTCAGCAGCCCATGAAGCTGCAATAGTAGGCCTTTGTGCAGCACCCGTGAGGGTGTAAATCGCTTTTAGACAACCCTCCATACATTTATCCGTAGGCTCTTTCAGAGACGTGACTGTAGTGACAAGTAGAGCTGAGGAAACCACCATCCTAGCCACATGTGAGTCCACTGGAGGAGGTGTTTCCCAATTCTTAGACAGCTCTGGCGCGAGGGGATAGCGAGCCAGCATCTTCTTTTGAGGCACAAACTTCGTACCCGGGTTTTCCCAGGGTTCCTGACGTATATCCACTAGGTGATCAGAGTGAGGTAAAACCTGTTTAACCACCTTCTGATGCTTGAACCTATCTGGTTTCTTAGGAGGCACGGATGGCTCGGGATCATCCGTAATCTGCAGAATTAACTTAATAGCCTCCACAAGGTCAGGAACATCCACATGTGAACTACCCTCCCCATCAGCCGTATCTGAGTCAGAACCTGTGGGGTCAGTGTAAGTGAGATCCTCATCAGACGAGGTGTCAGTGACAGCAGTGGATTGTGAGGAGACGAGCGCTCGCTTAGAGGACCTCTTGGACTTAGGCGAGCGTTGGTCAGACTTTTTAGTAGTCAAGGACTGGTTCAACTTCTTTAATTGAGCAGATAAATCGTCCGCCCACGGCGGGTTAGCTGCAGGGACCACATACGGTTGTACCGGCATTGGGGGTCCCATAGGGGTGTTAGTTTATGAACTAGCGTATGCAGAAGCGTGGAAAAAGCGGCCCACGGTGGGTCAGTATGTGCCCCCGTTGTCACAGTCCCACTGGGGGGCAAGGAGCCCCCAGAACCAGAGCCCACAGCTGCTATAATCTCCTCATATGTGCCTGTGGCTTCAGCAACACCAGCAGTGTGTTCCGCCCCAGAACCGTTACCCTCAGAAGCAGACATGTGCAGTATGAGGTAACACAGTACAATTAACAGCAGCACAATATCCCAAACCCAAACCCCTGCGTAGTGTAGTCAGCACTAGCAGAGATAAAGGAGAGATATGGTGACCAAATCACAGAGAAAAATACGTAATACAGTATATCTTTGTGAAAATCCTATATTAGATAACACCTGACGCACCAAGCCCCCTCAGGTTATAGAATATAGGGATAGCAAGTTGAGTGAGAGACACGAGATGGACAACACTCAGCTATCAAATGCACACACAGGTCACAGTTTGTACAATGCAGAGGTTATTTTACTAACAATAATACTGCACTGGACTAGCTTACACAGCTATATAACAATAGATATAACAGTACACAGTAAGAACTGGATGTATATCACAGGGTAATTGTACTATAAAACCCTGACTAAATGCACTCTTTCTTAACTATCACTGACTAAAAAGGCAGGTAGAATACTTAAGTGTCATGTAAAGGCACAGTGCTGACAACCAGGCGGCTTTACATAGGAGGATTTGCCCAAGCAGTCCCAGAAACAGTGAGCTGAGGGATAATGGCGCCGCAGACACTGACTGGGAGTGAGGAAAAGACAGTGATGCAGCTCCAGAGTGGGAATATTTGCGGGAAATGGCACCCTGGGGCTGGGGGAGGGGCTTCAGGTCTAAGCCTTATCCCCCTTGCTGGCAAAACCACCGGGTACTGTGGGCGATATAAGAAGTGGTTTAGAGAGAAAACCCGACCTGCGCCCATGCCCTGGTGATCTAGTGGGATCGCCTGTACTGCCACAGTGTCCACCGCCAGCGCGCGCTGCCCGCCTCCCACTGACCGCACCGGATCGCGATAAAGACCGGGCCCCGCGAGCGGGACCCACTTACCACCTCCCGAAGTGCGGCCACGCGATCCTGGAGAGCCCCAGCCGTGTGTGTCTAACATGAAGAAAACCGAAGCCTCCGCTGTAGGTACCCGGCAACCAGGGCTCGGGAGTGTACAGCGCTGCTGGGAAGAGCTGGAGCTGCAGCAGTGAATGTCACAAGACATTTACCACCGCTGCTGCCCTTGAAGTCTTCACTTTTTACCTCATAAAAAGCTTTTCTCAGGGCTGCTCCACCCTCTGTTAAGTGCCTGCTTACTGCAGCACCAACTTACAAACTGAGCTCCTGTGCTGGGAGGCGGGGTGATGTAGGAGGCAGCGCTGTGCGTTCTGGGAACAGAACGCACTCAAAGCTTTGAGTCTGTTGGTGCCTCGGATCAAGATCCTACTCTACACCCCATTGTCCAGACTTCTGGAGCCCAGTGTACTCCGCAGCAGAAATAATGATTTTATTCTAAAACAGAACAATACATTTTATATTCATTTAATAAGACATCCAATTTTCAGATTCTCACCTTCCAGCCTGGTACATCTTTCATTATAATTGCCTCTTGCTCTAAGTTTTCACGCAAAACACGCAATATCCTTTTAAAAGAAAAGAGTTAATTTAGTCTAACAAGTAGACCGCCTTTCACATTGCATTCAATTTTAACTATGACAGCCAGAAATATAAGTGTATAAGCTACCATTATCACTTTACAGTGTAATATGTAAAATATTTACGCCTTATGTCTTACGTAGAACATGTAAATACCATTTTGCAGCAGTTTTTCAGTCTCTCTGGTAGATGAATCAAGCAGGGAAATGAGTGGAGAAGTTGCCCATGGCAACCAATCAGCGTTGAGGTAACATTTACCAAGTACATTCTATAAAATGATATGTAGCAGCAGACTGATTGCCGTGGACAACTTGTTCACTCTTTTCACTGCTTCATACATCTCCCCTTCTGAGTGATCCCAACTGCATATTTTTCCTGTTATGACTAGGCTTTCCTTCATCTGCACTGGCTTACAATCCAGTAATAAACTGATGGATTGAAGTCAGACTAAAATAGACTCTAATAGTGCAGTATCAGCAGATACATTTTTATATTTTGCACAAGGTTTGCTTCAATCCAGTCCACAGTTTATACAAGTGGAGATATTGTCCATAGCAACCAGATTCTACTTATCTAGCACCTTCTAGGATACAGCTTCGCAAACTCCGTCCCCAGGACCCCACACAGTGCATGTTTTCCAGGTCTCCCCACAGAATCACAAGTGAAATATTTAGCTCCACCTATGGATCTTTTCAAATGTGTCAGCTAGTAATGAGTACACCTGTGCACCTGCTAGGTGACCTGGAAAACGTGAACTGTTTGGGAACCACTGTTCTAGAAGATAATAGCTAGAATCTTGATTGGTTGCTATATGCAACATCTGCACTCCATCTCCCGCGCTTTATTCAATATACCGCAGGGGCAATTTCAGTACACCGGCGAACCCACGAGGAGACTCCTTGCCGGGATCCCTGTGGACGGGATGCTGCTGTTGGTATACTGACAGCCGGCATCCCGCCAACTGGTAAATCATACCGGACCCAGTTGTCTAAAAATTCTGGATGGATATATGGAAGATTACTCACTAGACTGGAGTTAGTTGTCCCTTTCCCTTTGCCCGAAGGTCTATCTATTTGAAATTTCAGTTGAGGTTTTCTGCAAATAGCAATCTTAATGGATTGGTTACTGTTCTAGTTCCGTGCAGTAGTCTGTAAAATCCTACATTATCAGGTTCTTACATTTCAAGTTCTACCAGTCTATAAATTAAAATCACTTGGAATTTCTTTAGTTTCCATGCGTTACCATAGTGAGGTTAAGCATGGATATTTTGGCTCAAATTTTTTACTGGTGTAGAACCCAATGACTACTTATAAGAGTTGTTTGCAATTGTTCAAAAAAGAATGTTATAAAAATGACCACATTTAAAAATAAAATTATTTCACCCTATTGTACACATTTGGGAGTATTTGTTAGTAAGTTCGACTGGGGCAGTGAATGATGTAAAAACTCATTTTAAAGGGCTGCGTAATATGGAGTAATAATTATAAAGAATAGTAATATACAAAACTACAACAACTACAGTGCTAAGTGTGGTTATGTTTGGACTAAAACAAGAAATAAAAGATTGTTGTTTCTTATATTTCTCTGAATTTTTGAGGTTGAATAATAAATATAGGTTGATGACTTATATTGATAAGACATGCTCGTCATTTGAATGCTTAGCACAATTCTTCCTCCTTAAAATAGCTGAATTTGTGATTTGAGATTTACAATCTATAGGCCATATCAAATTAGCTGTGTTTATTTACCACAGCTAAGTGACTCGTCTGAGGTTATCCTATTAGCCCCGATGCTGGCCCTCACCAGGGATTTTGTTTCCCAAACCCCGATAAGTAACTTTTTTCCATGGTTTTTCATGGATCCTGTGTGTTTACACTCAAAATCAGGAATTTTTTTGCATGGAAAAAAATAAGAATTTACTTACCGATAATTCTATTTCTCATAGTCCGTAGTGGATGCTGGGGACTCCGAAAGGACCATGGGGAATAGCGGCTCCGCAGGAGACTGGGCACAAAAGTAAAAGCTTTAAGACTACCTGGTGTGCACTGGCTCCTCCCCCTATGACCCTCCTCCAAGCCTCAGTTAGGATACTGTGCCCGGACGAGCGTACACAATAAGGAAGGATTTTGAATCCCGGGTAAGACTCATACCAGCCACACCAATCACACCGTACAACTTGTGATCTGAACCCAGTTAACAGCATGATAACAGAGGAGCCTCTGAAAAGATGGCTCACAACAATAATAACCCGATTTTTTGTAACAATAACTATGTACAAGTATTGCAGACAATCCGCACTTGGGATGGGCGCCCAGCATCCACCACGGACTATGAGAAATAGAATTATCGGTAAGTAAATTCTTATTTTCTCTGACGTCCTAGTGGATGCTGGGGACTCCGAAAGGACCATGGGGATTATACCAAAGCTCCCAAACGGGCGGGAGAGTGCGGATGACTCTGCAGCACCGAATGAGAGAACTCCAGGTCCTCCTCAGCCAGGGTATCAAATTTGTAGAATTTAGCAAACGTGTTTGCCCCTGACCAAGTAGCTGCTCGGCAAAGTTGTAAAGCCGAGACCCCTCGGGCAGCCGCCCAAGATGAGCCCACTTTCCGTGTGGAATGGGCTTTTACAGATTTTGGCTGTGGCAGGCCTGCCACAGAATGTGCAAGCTGAATTGTACTACAAATCCAACGAGCAATAGTCTGCTTAGAAGCAGGAGCACCCAGCTTGTTGGGTGCATACAGGATAAACAGCGAGTCAGATTTTCTGACTCCAGCCGTCCTGGAAACATATATTTTCAGGGCCCTGACTACGTCCAGCAACTTGGAATCCTCCAAGTCCCTAGTAGCCGCAGGCACCACAATAGGCTGGTTTAAGTGAAATGCTGAAACCACCTTAGGGAGAAATTGAGGACGAGTCCTCAATTCTGCCCTGTCCGTATGAAAAATTAGGTAAGGGCTTTTATAGGATAAAGCCGCCAATTCTGAGACACGCCTGGCTGAGGCCAGGGCTAACAGCATTACCACTTTCCATGTGAGATATTTTAAGTCCACAGTGGTGAGTGGTTCAAACCAATGTGATTTTAGGAACCCCAAAACTACATTGAGATCCCAAGGTGCCACTGGAGGCACAAAAGGAGGCTGTATATGCAGTACCCCCTTGACAAACGTCTGAACTTCAGGAACTGAAGCTAGTTCTTTTTGGAAGAATATTGACAGGGCCGAAATTTGAACCTTAATGGACCCTAATTTTAGGCCCATAGACAGTCCTGTTTGCAGGAAATGCAGGAAACGACCCAGTTGAAATTCCTCTGTAGGGGCCTTCCTGGCCTCACACCACGCAACATATTTACGCCAAATACGGTGATAATGTTGCACAGTTACATCCTTCCTGGCTTTGATCAGGGTAGGGATGACTTCATCCGGAATGCCTTTTTCCTTCAGGATCCGGCGTTCAACCGCCATGCCGTCAAACGCAGCCGCGGTAAGTCTTGGAACAGACATGGTCCCTGCTGGAGCAGGTCCTTTCTTAGAGGTAGAGGCCACGGGTCTTCCGTGAGCATCTCTTGAAGTTCCGGGTACCAAGTCCTTCTTGGCCAATCAGGAGCCACGAGTATAGTCCTTACTCCTCTCCTTCTTATGATTCTCAGTACCTTGGGTATGAGAGGCAGAGGAGGGAACACATACACTGACTGGTACACCCACGGTGTTACCAGAGCGTCCACAGCTATTGCCTGAGGGTCCCTTGACCTGGCGCAATATCTGTCCAGTTTTTTGTTGAGGCGGGACGCCATCATGTCCACCTTTGGTTTTTCCCAACGATTCACAATCATGTGGAAGACTTCTGGGTGAAGTCCCCACTCCCCCGGGTGGAGATCGTGTCTGCTGAGGAAGTCTGCTTCCCAGTTGTCCACTCCCGGAATGAACACTGCTGACAGTGCTATCACATGATTTTCCGCCCAGCGAAGAATCCTTGCAACTTCCGTCATTGCCCTCCTGCTTCTTGTGCCGCCCTGTCTGTTTACGTGGGCAACTGCCGTGATGTTGTCCGACTGGATCAATACCGGTTGACCCTGAAGCAGAGGCCTTGCCTGACTTAGGGCATTGTAAATGGCCCTTAGTTCCAGGATATTTATGTGAAGTGACGTTTCCATGCTTGACCACAAGCCCTGGAAATTTCTTCCCTGTGTGACTGCTCCCCAGCCTCTCAGGCTGGCATCCGTGGTCACCAGGACCCAGTCCTGAATGCCGAATCTGCGGCCCTCTAGAAGATGAGCACTCTGCAACCACCACAGGAGAGACACCCTTGTCCTTGGAGACAGGGTTATCCGCTGATGCATTTGAAGATGCGATCCGGACCATTTGTCCAGCAGATCCCACTGAAAAGTTCTTGCGTGGAATCTGCCGAATGGAATCGCTTCGTAAGAAGCCACCATTTTTCCCAGGACCCTTGTGCATTGATGCACTGACACTTGGCCTGGTTTTAGGAGGTTCCTGACTAGGTCGGATAACTCCCTGGCTTTCTCCTCCGGGAGAAACACCTTTTTCTGTACTGTGTCCAGAATCATCCCTAGGAACAGCAGACGTGTCGTCGGAATCAGCTGCGATTTTGGAATATTTAGAATCCATCCGTGCTGTCGTAGTACTACTTGAGATAGTGCTACTCCGACCTCTAACTGTTCTCTGGACCTTGCCCTTATCAGGAGATCGTCCAAGTAAGGGATAATTAAGACGCCTTTTCTTCGAAGAAGAATCATCATTTCGGCCATTACCTTGGTAAAGACCCGGGGTGCCGTGGACAATCCAAACGGCAGCGTCTGAAACTGATAGTGACAGTTCTGTACCACAAACCTGAGGTACCCTTGGTGAGAAGGGCAAATTGGGACATGGAGGTAAGCATCCTTGATGTCCAGAGACACCATATAGTCCCCTTCTTCCAGGTTCGCTATCACTGCTCTGAGTGATTCCATCTTGAATTTGAACCTTTGTATGTAAGTGTTCAAGGATTTCAGATTTAAAATAGGTCTCACCGAGCCGTCCGGCTTCGGTACCACAAACAGCGTGGAATAATACCCCTTTCCCTGTTGTAGGAGGGGTACCTTGATTATCACCTGCTGGGAATACAGCTTGTGAATGGCTTCCAATACCGCCTCCCTGTCGGGGGGAGACGTTGGTAAAGCAGACTTCAGGAACCGGCGAGGGGGAGACGTCTCGAATTCCAATTTGTACCCCTGTGATACTACCTGCAGGATCCAGGGGTCCACTTGCGAGTGAGCCCACTGCGCGCTGAAATTCTTGAGACGGCCCCCCACCGTGCCCGAGTCTGCTTGCAGAGCCCCAGCGTCATGCTGAGGACTTGGCAGAAGCGGGGGAGGGCTTCTGCTCCTGGGAAGAGGCTGCATGGTGCAGTCTTTTTCCCCTTCCTCTGCCCCGGGGCAGGAACGAGCGGCCTTTTTCCCTCTTGCCCTTATAGGGACGAAAGGACTGGGTTTGAAAAGACGGTGTCTTTTTCTGCTGAGAGGTGACCTGGGGTAAAAAGGTGGATTTTCCAGCCGTTGCTGTGGCCACCAGGTCCGATAGACCGACCCCAAATAACTCCTCCCCTTTATACGGCAATACTTCCATATGTCGTTTGGAATCTGCATCACCTGACCACTGTCGCGTCCATAACGTTCTTCTGGCAGAAATGGACATCGCACTTACTCTAGATGCCAGGGTGCAAATATCCCTCTGTGCATCTCGCATATATAGTAATGCATCTTTTAAATGCTCTATAGTTAACAATATACTGTCCCTATCCAGGGTATCAATATTTTCAGTCAGGGAATCCGACCAAGCCACTCCAGCGCTGCACATCCAGGCTGAGGCGATCGCTGGTCGCAGTATAACACCGGTATGTGTGTATATACCTTTTAAGATATTTTCCAGCCTTCTATCAGCTGGTTCCTTGAGAGCGGCCGTATCAGGAGACGGTAACGCCACTTGTTTTGATAAGCGTGTGAGCGCCTTATCTACCCTAGTGGGTGTTTCCCAACGTGCCCTAACCTCTGGCGGGAAAGGGTATAGTGCCAATAATTTATTAGAAATCAGCAGTTTTTTATCGGGGGAAACCCACGCTTTATCACACACCTCATTTAATTCATCTGACTCAGGAAAAACCACTGGTAGTTTTTTCACACCCCACATAATACCCTTTTTTGTGGTACTTGTAGTGTCAGAAATGTGCAATGCCTCCTTCATTGCCGTGATCATGTAACGTGTGGCCCTACTGGACATTACGTTTGTCTCGTCACCGTCGACACTGGATTCAGTATCCGTGTCAGGGTCTGTGTCGACCATCTGAGGTAACGGGCGTTTTAGCGCCCCTGACGGTGTCTGAGACGCCTGAACAGGCACTAATTGATTTGTCGGCTGTCTCATGTCGTCAACAGTTTTTTGCAAAGTGCTGACATTGTCACGTAATTCTTTAATTACTACCATCCAGTCAGGTGTCGACTCCCTAGGGGGTGACATCACTAACACAGGCAATTGCTCTGCTTCCACATAATTTTCCTCCTCATACATGTCGACACAATCGTACCGACACCCAGCACACACACAGGGAATGCTCTGATAGAGGACAGGACCCCACTAGCCCTTTGGGGAGACAGAGGGAGAGTTTGCCAGCACACACCAGAGCGCTATATATATACACAGGGATAACCTTATATAAGTGTTACTCCCTGTTATAGCTGCTGTATTTATATATTAGCTGCCAATAGTGCCCCCCTCTCTGTTTTACCCTGTTTCTGTAGTGCAGGACTGCAGGGGAGAGTCAGGGAGCCGTCCTTCCAGCGGAGCTGTGAAAGAAAATGGCGCTTGTGTGCTGAGGAGAAAGGCTCCGCCCCCTTCACGGCGGCCTTTTCTCCCGCTTTTTTCAGGAAACTGGCAGGGGATAAATGCATCCATATAGCCCAGGAGCTATATGTGATGCATTTTATTTAGCCATATAAGGTTTTTATATAATTTTTATTGCGTCTCAGGGCGCTCCCCCCCAGCGCCCTGCACCCTCAGTGACCGGAGTGTGAAGTGTGCTGAGAGCAATGGCGCACAGCTGCAGTGCTGTGCGCTACCTTATTTGAAGACAGGAACGTCTTCTGCCGCCGCTTTCTCCGGACCTCTTCGCTCTTCTGGCTCTGTAAGGGGGCCGGCGGCGCGGCTCCGGGACCCATCCAGGCTGAACCTGTGATCGTCCCTCTGGAGCTAATGTCCAGTAGCCAAGAAGCCCAATCCACTCTGCAGTCAGGTGAGTTCGCTTCTTCTCCCCTTAGTCCCACGATGCAGTGAGCCTGTTGCCAGCAGGACTCACTGAAAATAAAAAACCTATTTAAACTTTTACTTCTAAGCAGCTCAGGAGAGCCACCTAGCTTGCACCCTTCTCGTTCGGGCACAAAAATCTAACTGAGGCTTGGAGGAGGGTCATAGGGGGAGGAGCCAGTGCACACCAGCTAGTCTAAAGCTTTTACTTTTTTGTGCCCAGTCTCCTGCGGAGCCGCTATTCCCCATGGTCCTTACGGAGTTCCCAGCATCCACTAGGACGTCAGAGAAAAGGTGGATTTCCCAGCCGTTGCCGTGGCCACCAGGTCCGATAGACCGACCCCAAATAACTCCTCCCCTTTATACGGCAATACTTCCATATGCCGTTTGGAATCCGCATCACCTGACCACTGTCGCGTCCATAACCCTCTTCTGGCAGAAATGGACAGCGCACTTACTCTTGATGCCAGAGTGCAAATATCCCTCTGTGCATCTCTCATATATAGAAATGCATCCTTTAAATGCTCTATAGTCAATAATATATTGTCCCTGTCCAGGGTATCAATATTTTCAGTCAGGGAATCCGACCAAGCCACCCCAGCACTGCACATCCAGGCTGAGGCGATTGCTGGTCGCAGTATAATACCAGTATGTGTGTATATACTTTTTAGGATATTTTCCAGCTTCCTATCAGCTGGTTCCTTGAGGGCGGCCGTATCAGGAGACGGTAACGCCACTTGTTTTGATAAGCGTGTGAGCGCCTTATCTACCCTAGGGGGTGTTTCCCAACACGCCCTAACCTCTGGCGGGAAAGGGTATAATGCCAATAATTTTTTAGAAATTAGCAGTTTTTTATCGGGGGAAACCCACGCTTCATCACACACCTCATTTAATTCATCTGATTCAGGAAAAACTACGGGTAGTTTTCACACCCCACATAATACCCTTTTTTGTGGTACTTGTAGTATCAGAAATGTTCAAAACCTCCTTCATTGCCGTGATCATGTAACGTGTGGCCCTACTGGAAAATACGTTTGTTTCCTCACCGTCGACACTGGAGTCAGTGTCCGTGTCTGGGTCTGTGTCGACCACCTGAGGTAACGGGCGCTTTAGAGCCCCTGACGGTGTTTGAGACGCCTGTACAGGTATTAACTGATTTGCCGGCTGTCTCATGTCGTCAACAGTCTTTTGTAAAGTGCTGACACTATCACGTAATTCCTTCCATAAGACCATCCAGTCAGGTGTCGACTCCCTAGGGGGTGACATCACTAATACAGGCAATTGCTCCGCCTCCATACCATTTTCCTCCTCATACATGTCGACACAACGTACCGACACACAGCACACACACAGGGAATGCTCTGATAGAGGACAGGACCCCACTAGCCCTTTGGGGAGACAGAGGGAGAGTTTGCCAGCACACACCAGAGCGCTATATATATATACAGGGATAACCTTATATAAGTGTTTTTCCCTTATATAGCTGCTGTATAGATTCATCTGCCAAATTAGTGCCCCCCCTCTCTTGTTTTACCCTGTTTCTGTAGTGCAGGACTGCAGGGGAGAGTCAGGGAGCTTCCCTCCAACGGAGCTGTGAGGAAAAATGGCGCCAGTGTGCTGAGGAGATAGGCTCCGCCCCCTTCTCGGCGGCCGTTCTCCCGCTTTTTTATGGAAAAAATAAGAATTTACTTACCGATAATTCTATTTCTCGTAGTCCGTAGTGGATGCTGGGGACTCCGTCAGGACCATGGGGATAGCGGGCTCCGCAGGAGACAGGGCACATCTAAAAAAGCTTTTAGGTCACATGGTGTGTACTGGCTCCTCCCCCTATGACCCTCCTCCAAGCCTCAGTTAGGTACTGTGCCCGGACGAGCGTACACAATAAGGAAGGATCTTGAATCCCGGGTAAGACTCATACCAGCCACACCAATCACACCGTACAACTTGTGATCTGAACCCAGTTAACAGTATGATAACAAAATGAAGTAGCCTCTGAAAAGATGGCTCACAACAATAGTAATAACCCGATTTTTGTAACAATAACTATGTACAAGCATTGCAGACAATCCGCACTTGGGATGGGCGCCCAGCATCCACTACGGACTACGAGAAATAGAATTATCGGTAAGTAAATTCTTATTTTCTCTAACGTCCTAGTGGATGCTGGGGACTCCGTCAGGACCATGGGGATTATACCAAAGCTCCCAAACGGGCGGGAGAGTGCGGATGACTCTGCAGCACCGAATGAGAGAACTCCAGGTCCTCCTTAGCCAGAGTATCAAATTTGTAAAATTTTACAAACGTGTTCTCCCCTGACCACGTAGCTGCTCGGCAAAGTTGTAATGCCGAGACTCCTCGGGCAGCCGCCCAGGATGAGCCCCCTTCCTTGTGGAATGGGCATCTACATATTTCGGCTGTGGCAGGCCTGCCACAGAATGTGCAAGCTGAATTGTACTACAAATCCAGCGTGCAATAGACTGCTTAGAAGCAGGAGCACCCAGCTTGTTGGGTGCATACAATATAAACAGCAAGTCAGACTTTCTGACTCCAGCCGTCCTAACTATATATATATATATATATATATATATATATATATATATATATATATATATATATATATTTTTTTTTTTTTTTAGGGCCCTGACAACGTCTAGTAACTTGGAGTCCTCCAAGTCCCTAGTAGCCGCAGGCACCACAACAGGTTGTTTTAGGTGAAAACGCTGACACCCCTTTAGGAAGAAACTGGAGACGAGTCCCAGTTCTGCCCTGTTCAAATGGAAAATTTTAATATGGGCTTTTGTAAGACAAAGCCGCCCATTCTGACAATCGCCTGGCCGAGGCCAGGGCTAACACATGGTCACTTCCCATGTGAGATATTGGTCAACAGCATGGTCACTTTCCATGTGAGATATTTCAAATCCACAGATTTGAGCTGTTCAAACCAATATGATTTTAAGAAATCCCAACACTATGTTGAAACCTCACGGTGCCCCTAGAGGCACAAAAAAGCTGTATATGCAAAACACCCTTTACAATCTGGACTTCAGGAACTGAAGTCAATTCTTTCTGGAAGAAAATCTACAGGGCCGAAATTTAAATGTCAATGAACCCCAATTTGAGGCCCAAAACACTCCTGTTTTCAGGAAGTGTAGAAATCGACCTAGTTGAATTTCCGTCGTGGAGCCTTCCTGGCCTCACCCACGCAACATATTTTTCACCACATGTGGTGATGACGTTGTGCGGTCACCTCCTTCCTGGCCTTGACCAGGGTAGGTATGACCTCTTATGGAATGCCTTTTCCCTTCAGGATCCGGCATTCAACCGCCATGCCGTCAAACGCAGCCGCGGTAAGTCTTGGAATAGACATGGTACTTGCTGAAGCAAGTCCCTTCTTAGCTCCCCAGGCCCTTAGTCCTCTGTGAGCATTTCTTGAAGTTCCGGGTACCAAGTCCCTCTTGGCCAATCCGGAGCCACTAGTATAGTTCATACTCCTCTATGTCTTATAATTCTCAATACCTTGGTTATGAGAAACAGAGGAGGGAACACATACACTGACTGGTACACCCACGGTGTTACCAGAACATCCACAGCTATCGCCTGAAGGTCTCATGACCTGGCGGAATACCTGTCCCGTTTTTTGTTCGGGCGGGACGCCATCATGTCCACCTTTGGTCTTTGCCAACGGTCCACAATCATGTTGAAAAACTTCCCTATGAAGTTTCCACTCTCCCGGGTGGAGGTCATGCCTGCTGAGGAAGTCTGCTTCCCAGTCGTCCACTCCCGGAAAGAACACTGCTGACAGTGCTATCACATGATTTTCCGCCTAGCGAAAAATCCTTGCAGTTTTGTCACTGCCCTCCTGCTTCTTGTGCCGCCCTTTCTGTTTACGTGGGCGACTGCCGTGATGTTATCCCACTGGATCAATACCGGCTGACCTTGAAGCAGAGGTCTAGCTAAGTTTAGAACATTATAAATTTGCTCTAAGCTTATTTATGCGGAGAGAATTCTCCAGACTTAATCACACTTCCCTGGAAATTTTTTCCCTGTGTGACTGTTCCCCAGCCTCTCAGGCTGGCCTCCGTGGTCACCGGCATCCAATCCTGAATGCCGAATTTGCGGCCCTCTAGAAGATGAGCACTCTGTAATCACCACAGGAGAGACACCCTTGTCCTTGGATATAGGGTTATCCGCTGATGCATCTGAGGATGCGATCCGGACCATTTGTCCAGCAGATCCCACTGAAGAGTTCTTGCGGGAAATCTGCCGAATGGAATTGCTTCGTAATAAGCCACCATTTTTACCAGGACTCTTGTGCAATGATGCACTGACACTTTTCCTGGTTTTAGGAGGATCCCGATTAGCTCGGATAACTCCCTGGCTTTCTCCACTGGGAGAAACACGTTTTTCTGGACTGTGTCCAGAATCATCCCTAGGAACAGTAGACGTGTCGTCGGAAAAAGCTGCGATTTTGGAATATTTAGAATCCCCTCGTGCTGTCGTAGAACTACTTAAGATAGTGCTACTCCGACCTCCAACTGTTCTCTGGACCTTGCCCTTATCAGGAAAGCGTCCATGTTTCTTTTAAGAAAAATCATCATTCCGGTCATTACCTTGGTAAAGACCCGGGGCGCCGTGGACAATCCAAACGGCCGCGTCTGAACTGATAGTGACAGTTCTGTACCAGGAACCTGAAGTACCCTTGGTGAGAAGGGCAAATTTGGACCTGTAGGTAAGCGTCCCTGATATCCAGTGACACCATATCGTCCCCTACTTCCTGGTTCGCTATCACTGCTCCGAGTGACTCCATCTTGATTTGAACGCTTGTATGTAAGTGTTCAAATATTTCAGATCTCACCGAGCCGGTTGGCTTCAGTACCACAATATAGCGTGGAATACTACCCCCTTCCTTGTTGTAAGAAGGGTACTTTGATTATCACCTGCTGGGAATACAGCCTGTGAATTGTGTGAGGGGGAGACGACTCGAATTTCCAATGTACACCTGGGATATTACATGTAGGATCCCGGAGTTCCCTTGCGAGTGTTGCTGAAACTCTTGAGATGACCCCCTACCGCACCTGAGTCCGCTTGTACGGCCCCAGCGTTATGCTGCGGACTTGGCAGAAGCCGTGAGGAGCTTCTGTTCCTGGGAATGAGCTGCTTGCTGCAGTCTTCTTCCCTTTCCTCTACCCCTGGGCAGATATGACTGGCCTTTGCCCGCCTGCCCGTATGAGGACGAAAGGACTGAGACTGAAAGACTGTGTCCTTTTCTGCCAATATGTGACTCGGGGTAACAAAAGGTGGATTTTTCAGCTGTTGCCATGGCCACCAGATCCAATGGACCGCCCCTTTATACGGCAATACTTCCATATGCCGTCTGGAATCTGCCTCACCTGACCACTGTCGTGTCTTCGTCTGGCAGATATGTACATCACATTTACTCTTGATGCCAGAATGCAAATATGCCTCTGCGCATCACGCATATATAGAAATGCATCCTTAAAATGCTCTATAGACAATAAAATCCTGTCCCTGTCAAGGGTATCAAAATTTTCAGTCAGGAAATCCGACCAAGCCCCCTCAGCGCTGCACATCCAGGCTGAGGCGATTGCTGGTCGTAGTATAACACCAGTATGTGTGTATATACTGTTATGATATTTTCCAGCTTCCTATCAGCTGGCTCCTTGAGGGTGGCCGTATCTGGAAACGGTAACGCCATGTTTTTTATAAGCGTGTGAGCGCCTTATCCACCCTAAGGTGTGTTTTCCAACTCGCCCTTACTTCTGGCGGGAAAAGGGTATACCGCCCATAACTTTCTATCGGAGGAACCCCACGTATCATCACACACTTCATTTAATTTATCTGATTCAGGCAAAACTACAAGTAGTTTATTCCCACCCTACAAAATACCCTTATTTGTGGTACTTGTGGTATCAGAAATATGTAACACCTCCTTCATTGCCCTTAACATGTAACTTGTGGCCCTAAAGGAAAAATACGTTTGTTTCTTCACCGTCGACACTGGGGTCAGTGTCCGTGTCAGTGTCTGTCGACCGACTGAGGTAAATGGGCGTTTTTACAAGCCCCTGACGGTGTCTGAGACGCCTGGACCGATACTAATTTGTCCGCCGGCTGTTTCATGTCGTCAACCGGCTTGCAGCGTGTTGACATTATCACGTAATTCCCTAAATAAGCCATCCATTCCGATGTCGACTCCCTAGAGAGTGACATCACCATTACAGGCAATTTTCTCCGTCTCCTCACCAACATTTTCCTCATACATGTCGACACACACGTACCGACCTACTGCACACACACAGGGAATGCTCTGATAGAGGACAGGACCCACTAGCCCTTTGGGGAGACAGAGGGAGAGTTTGCCAGCACACACCAAAAGCGCCATAATGTATATAACAACCCTAGAAGGTGTTGTTTCTATATATATATGCGCTCTTAATATATAATTATATCGCCAATTTATGCCCCCCTTCTCTTTAACCCTGTTTCTGTAGTGCAGGGGAGAGTGGGAGCCTTCCTCACCAGCGGAGCTGGTCAGGAAAATGGCGCTGAGTGCTGAGGAGAATAAGCTCCGCCCCTTTCTCGGCGGGTTTTTCTCCCAGTTATTAGGAAAACTGGCCTGGGTTAAATACATACATATAGCCTTAATGGCTATATGTGATGTATTTATTTGCCTCTAAGGTAATCTATATTGCTGCCCAGGGCGCCCCCAGCAGCGCCCTGCACCCTCCGTGACCGAGATCAGTGAGCCGTGTAGCAACAATGGCGCACAGCTGCAGTGCTGTGCGCTACCTTCATGAAGACTGAGGAGTCTTCTGCCGCCTGTTTCCGGACCTCCGTTCTGCCGTTCTTCAGCGTCTGTAAGGGGGATCGGCGGCGCGGCTCCGGGACGAACCCCAGGCTGACCTGTGTTCCGACTCCCTCTGGAGCTCAGTGTCCAGTAGCCTAAGACTTCAATCCTCCTGCACGCAGGTGAGTTGCAAGTCTCTCCCCTAAGTCCCTCATTGCAGTGATCCTGTCGCCAGCAGGAATCACTGATTAGAAACCTAAAAAAAAACTTTTCTAAACAGCTCTTTAAGAGAGCCACCTAGATTGCACCCTCTCGGACGGGCACAAAAACCTAACTTAGGCTTGGAGGAGGGTCATAGGGGGAGGAGCCAGTACACACCATGTGACCTAAAAGCTTTTTTAGATGTGCCCTGTCTCCTGCGGAGCCCGCTATCCCCATGGTCCTGACGGAGTCCCCAGCATCCACTAGGACGTTAGAGAAACAGGCATGAGTTAAATGCATCCATATAGCCCAGGAGCTATATGTGATGCATTTTTTGCCCCCTATTGTGTTTATATTGCGTCTCAGGGCGCCCCCACCCAGCGCCCTGCACCCTCAGTGACCGGAGTGTGAAGTGTGCTGAGAGCAATGGCGCACAGCTGCGGTGCTGTGCGCTACCTTATTGAAGACAGGACGTCTTCTGCCGCCGATTTTTCCGGACCTCTTCTGCTCTTCTGGCTCTGTAAGGGGGACGGCGGCGCGGCTCTGGGACCCATCCATGGCTGGGCCTGTGATCGTCCCTCTGGAGCTAATGTCCAGTAGCCTAAGAAGCCCAATCCACTCTGCACGCAGGTGAGTTCGCTTCTTCTCCCCTTAGTCCCTCGATGCAGTGAGCCTGTTGCCAGCAGGTCTCACTGAAAATAAAAAACCTAAAACTAAACTTTTTTCTAAGCAGCTCAGGAGAGCCACCTAGACTGCACCCTTCTCGTTCGGGCACAAAAATCTAACTGAGGCTTGGAGGAGGGTCATAGGGGGAGGAGCCAGTGCACACCAGGTAGTCTTAAAGCTTTTACTTTTGTGCCCAGTCTCCTGCGGAGCCGCTATTCCCCATGGTCCTTTCGGAGTCCCCAGCATCCACTAGGACGTCAGAGAAACAGGCTATAATTGGATAGCCTAATAATGACCATCAGGCAAAAACTGCAATAAAAGCCTGTTTTTCCCATGCGAAAAATTACCATAGCTAATAGGATACCCCCTATATTTTCAACTAGTCTCTCTTTAGTTTAATGGCTATAAATGCAATTTGATCTCAGCTGATTGTCAATGAATTAGTTCGGACAACTAATGAGTGCGTTAATGATACATGCATAACATCACAGCGCTGTGATTTAGTAGGTTCCCACTAAATGTATAAATTATTTAAAAAAAGTGGCCATTATAAAACTATGTACGTATCAATTATTCCATAGGACATACACATAATGTAACTAAAATAGAAAACTTACAGAGAGTAATAGCATAGATGAAGCTGTTTAGAAATAGATGAATAGTTATACATTCCATATGTAATAGGGTCCGAGTTTGTTGGTGGTGCGGGATGCCGGCTGATCTTGGACATTTTTTTATTTTTAAAAGCGGTAATTATTTACAAGGCAAGATTTTGCCTTGTAAATGATTGCCGCTTTAAAAAAAGTCCAAGATCGGTCAGCATCCCGCACCTCAGACAAACTTGGACCCTATTTATTACATATGCCCCAGAGAGTCTGTCAAAATTGTCCTTAAGTACGGAATGGGTTAATAGGCAGAATGAATATCCAGTGGTTTGGATCAATTCTCCTCTAAAGAAATCGATTTAATAAAAGAAACACATTACTTTTTATTTGGACTTTATTGAACTTGCACCATCCACGGAAATCATCCATAATACGTGGCAACTAAAGGCTACAGGAACAAGTGGGGTTATCGAGGGTAATCCGCTTGTAATTCTAAACCATTTACCACCAGCACACAGAGGTTACTCTGTGTTGCAGTATCCTTGCAGCGGACACTCTCCTGCACACATAGAAGAGCGGATCAAACTGACTCCCTAGTCGTCTGTGGCATTCAGAGCTCAGCACAAAGTCTCAGATCACACTGGACTTGTGCTCACATGGTGAGCGCTGTTTGAATCTATTACTATTTGTGGACTGGTACCAAAAATGCTGCAAAGTAAGAATGCTTTCAAAATAGAAGTGTTAATAGTTTATTTTGATCAATTAAATAGCAAAGTTAATGAACAGAAGAGAAATCTAAATCAAATCAGTATTTGGTGTGACCACCCTGTGTCTTCAAAACAGCATCAATTCTTCTACGTACACTTGCAGTTTTTGAAGTAACACAACAGTGAGGTTGTTCCAAACATCTTTGACAACTAAACACAGATTTTCTGTGGATGTAGGCTTTCTCAAATCCTTTTGTCTCTTCATGTAATCCAAGACAGACTCGATGATGTTGACATTAGGGTTCTGTACGGGTCATATCATCACTTCCAGCACTCCTTGTTCTTCTTAACGCTGAAGAAAGTTCTTCATGACATTGGCTGTGTTTGGGGTCATTGCCCTTCCTTAATATAAATATGGAGCCAATCAGACGTCTCCCTGATAGTACTGCATGATGGATAAGTACCTGTCTGTATTTCTAGCATTGAAGCACAAAGAAACGGATATCGTTGAGGACCGTAGATGCTATGGTCGGCCAAGGAAACTCAGTGCATCAGATGAAAGACACATCATGCTTACTCCCATTTGAAATCGGAAGATGTCCAGCACTGCCATCAGCTCATCAGCTCAGAAATGGCAGAAACCAGAGTGACCCAGGTACACATATCTACTGTTCGGAGAAGTCTGGCCACAAGTGGTCTTCATGGAAGAATTGTGGTAAAAAGCCATACCTTTGACATGAAAGCAAGGTCAAGTGACTGAACTATGTACGAAAACATAGGAACTGAGGTGCTAAAAAATATGTCAGCAGGTTCTTTGGAATGATAAGTAAAAATATAAAAAATTTGGCTATAACAGAAGGCAGTTTGTTCATCGAAGGGCTGGAGAGCGGTACAATAATGAGTGTCTGCAGGCAACAGTGAAGCATGGTGGAGGTTCCTTGCAAGTCTGGGGCTGCATTTCAGCAAAGGGAGTTGGCGAATTTGGTTAGGATTAATTGTGTCCTCAATGCTGAGATATACAGATAGGTATTTATCCATCCTGCCATACCACCAGGGAACTGTCTGATTGGCTCCATATTTATTCTGCAGCAGGACAAAGACCCCAAACATACATTGACATGAAGTTCTTAATACAATGTCATTAAGAACTATCTTCAGCATAAGAAAAACAAGGAGTCCTGGAAGTGATGATATGGCCCCATAGAGCCCTAATCTCACTATCATCGAGGCTGCCTGAGATGACATGATGAGACAGAAGGATTTGAGCAAGCCTACATCCACGGAAGATCTGTGGTTAGTTCTCCAAGATGTTTGGAACAATCTACCTGCCGAGTTCCTTCAAAAATGGTGCAAGTCTACCTAGAAGGATTAATGCCGTTTTAAAAGGCAAAGGTTGGTCACAATAAATATTGATTTGATTTAGATTTCTCTTCTGTTAATTCACTTTGCATTTTGCTAATTGATCAAAATAAACTATTAACATTTTATTTTTGAAAGCATTCTTACTTTACAGCAATTTTTTTCCACACCTGCCTAAACATTTTGCCCAGTACTGTATACACAGGGATGGTATCGGGATCCCGTGGGTCGGGATGCCAGCAGTCAGAACATAGACAGCGGCATCCCGACACCTACAAAGTAACTATGCTACCCGTAATCCCTAACCTTTCTTACCTGCAGCAGCCTGACCCCAACCCTCCCCAGTGGTGCCCACGCTAACCCCTCCCCCCCCCCCCCCCCCCACACACACACACACACACACACACACACACACACATATTGCAGATACATTATGTGTATGTTTTATGGAATAAATTGATGCATTTATATGTTTAGAATCACAGCTTTTTTATTTTATTTATTTTTTTACTTTTCATGTAGACCTACTATTTTGTAGCAATGTGATGTTGTACATTTATCTTTCATTTGTTGTTTGCTACTTTTTTTACAGCTGCTTGGGTGTACAGTATTTTATTCCACACAGGTCAATTTGATTTACTTTATTATTCAGATTCTGTCAGCCAGGTGTTTGCTGACTTTTTTCTGCCTATACCAGTGGTTCCCAAATGCAGTCCTCAATGCACCCCAGCAGTCCAGGTTTTAGGGATATTCCCCAAAGACTTGTCACTTCTGTGAAGATCTCTTGATGAAGACCCCACACTCCTGGATGGAGATTGTGTCTGCTGAGGAAGTCTGCTTCCCAGTTGTCCACTCCTGGAATGAAGATTGCCGACAGAGTGCTCGTATGCCTTTTCGCCCAGCGGAGAACTTTTGTGGCCTCTGCCATTGCCGCCCTGCTCTTTGTTCCGCCCTGGCGGTTTATGTACGCTACTGCTGTTACGTTGTCCGACTGTATTAGGACGGGCAGGTTGTGAAGAAGACGTTCTGCTTGAAGAAGACCGTTGTAAATGGCCCTTAACTCTAGAACATTTATGTGTTAATGCCATGCCGCTGCGTATGGGAGCATCGCGATCGCTGTACGGTACCTCAGAAGCCGTCACTGAAGTCTTCTATCTTCTTCTGTCTTCTGGCTCTGCAAGGGGGGTGACAGCGTGCTCTGTGAGTGAACCCCTAGGCGTACCTAGTGTTCCAAACCCTCAGGAGCTAATGGTGTCCTGTAGCCAAGAAGCAGAGCCTTTAAACTCCCTAGAAGTAGGTCTGACTTCTCTCCCCTAAGTCCCACGATGCAGGGAGACTGTTGCCAGCAGCCTTCCTGAAAATAAAAAACCTAACAAAGTCTTTTCCGAGAAACTCAGTAGAGCTCCTCAGTTGTGCATCCAGTCTGCCTGGGCACAGACTCTAAACTGGAGTCTGGAGGAGGGGCATAGAGGGAGGAGCCAGTTCACACCCCTTTCAAAGTTTTAAAGTGCCCATGTCTCCTGCAGATCCCGTCTATACCCCATGGTTCTTGAAGCGTCCCCAGCATCCTCTAGGACGTATGAGAAATCCGGGCTTTCGGAGATAAGGTCACTTCCTGATGCATATGAAGGTGAGACCCCGACCATTTGTTCAGTAGATCCAGCTGAAATGGACGGGCATGGAATCTGTCGTATTGGATTGCCTCGTAAGCAGCCACCATCTTGTCCAGTATTCGAATGCAAAGATGTATGGATACCTTGCGAGGACTGAGCACCGAGCGAACCATAGCCTGGATAGTCAAGGCCTTGTCAATCGGGAGAAATACCTTTTGAGACACTGTATCCAGAATCATTCCCAGGAACTGAAGACGTTGGGTCGGTTCCAGGTGAGATTTTTGAAAATTTAGGATCCACTCATGATCCGTAAGTAGGCGAGTCGTCAGATCGATGATGTGCAGCAGACGCTCCTTGGACACAGCCTTTATGAGGAGATCGTCCAAGTAGGGGACTATGTTTACTCCCATTCTGCGCAGTTGCAGCATCATCTCCGCCATGACTTTGGTGAAGACCCTCAGAGCTGTGGATAATCCAAAGGGTAAGGCCTGAAACTGGAAATGGTCGTCCAATATGGCGAACCTGAGGTAAGCCTGATGAGGGGGCCACATGGGAATATGTAGGTAAGCATCCTTGACATCCAGAGACACCAGGAATTCCCCCTCCTCCAGAGCGGACACCACCGCTCGCAGGGATTCCATCTTGAATTTGAACACTCGCAGATACGGGTTTAGAGACTTCAGGTTCAAGATGGGATGCACTGAACTGTCTGGTTTGGTAACAACAACAAAAATAAGATTTTACACCTACCGGTAAATCTGTTTCTCGTAGTCCGTAGAGGATGCTGGGACTCCGTAAGGACCATGGGGATAGACGGCTCCGCAGGAGACATGGGCACTTTAAGAAAGACTTTGGATCTGGGTGTGCACTGGCTCCTCCCTCTATGCCCCTCCTCCAGACCTCAGTTAGAGAAACTGTGCCCAGAGGAGACGGACAGTACGAGGAAAGGATTTTTGTTAATCCAAGGGCAAGATTCATACCAATCACACCGTATAACTTGTGATATACTAACCAGTTAACAGTATCTAAACAACATAGCATCAGTCCAAGACCGATGAAAACTATAACATAACCCTTATGTAAGCAAAACTATATACAAGTCTTGCAGAAGAAGTCCGCTCTTGGGACGGGCGCCCAGCATCCTCTACGGACTACGAGAAAAAGATTTACCGGTAGATTTAAAATCTTATTTTCTCTAACGTCCTAGAGGATGCTGGGACTCCGTAAGGACCATGGGGATTATACCAAAGCTCCCAAACGGGCGGGAGAGTGCGGATGACTCTGCAGCACCGATTGAGCAAACAGGAGGTCCCTCCTCAGCCAGGGTATCAAACTTACAGAACCTTGCAAAGGTGTTTGACCCCGACCAAGTAGCAGCTCGGCACAGCTGTAGTGCCGAGACCCCTCGGGCAGCCGACCAAGACGAGCCCACCTTCATAGTGGAATGGGCCTTAACCGATTTTGGTAACGGCAATCCTGCCGTAGAATGCGCCTGCTGAATCGTGTTACAGATCCAGCGAGCAATAGTCTGCTTTGAAGTAGGGCCGCCAACCTTGTTGGCTGCATACAGGACAAACAGTGCTTCTGTTTTTCTGATCCTAGCCGTTCTGGCCACGTAGATTTTCAAAGCCCTGACCACATCAAGGGACTCGGAATCCTCCAAGTCACGTGTAGCCACAGGCACGACAATAGGTTGGTTCATATGAAAGGATGAGACCACTTTAGGTAGGAATTGAGGACGGGTCCGCAATTCCGCTCTATCCATATGGAAAACCAGTTAGGGGCTTTTATGTGATAAAGCCGCTAATTCCGAAACTCGCCTAGCCGAAGCCAAGGCTAACAACATGACCACCTTCCAAGTGAGATATTTCAACTCCACTGTTCTAAGTGGTTCAAACCAATGTGACTTAAGGAAACTTAACACCACGTTAAGGTCCCAAGGCGCCACCGGAGGTACAAAGGGAGGCTGAATATGCAGTACTCCCTTCACAAAAGTCTGTACTTCAGGTAGAGAGGCCAATTCCTTTTGAAAGAAAATGGATAAGGCCGAAATCTGAACTTTAATGGAGCCTAATTTTAGGCCCAAATTCACTCCAGTTTGTAAGAAGTGAAGAAAACGGCCTAGATGGAATTCTTCCGTAGGAGCATTCCTGGCCTCACACCAAGAAACATATTTTCGCCATATTCGGTGATAATGTTTAGATGTCACGTCCTTCCTAGCCTTTATTAGCGTAGGAATGACCTCATCTGGAATACCTTTTTCCGCTAGGATCCGGCGTTCAACCGCCATGCCGTCAAACGCAGCCGCGGTAAATCTTGGAACAGACAGGGACCCTGTTGCAACAGGTCCTGTCTTAGGGGAAGAGGCCACTGATCTTCTGTGAGCATTTCCTGCAGATCCGGATACCAGGTCCTTCGTGGCCAATCCGGAACAATGAGTATTGTTCTCACTCCTCTTTTTCTAATTATTCTCAACACCTTGGGTATGAGAGGAAGAGGAGGAAACACATAGACCGACTGGAACACCCACGGTGTCACTAGGGCATCCACAGCTACCACCTGAGGATCTCTTGACCTGGCGCAATACCTTTGCAGCTTTTTGTTACGACGGGACACCATCATGTCTATTTGGGGCAGTCCCCACCGACTTGCAATCTGTGCGAAGACTTCCTGATGAAGTCTCCACTCTCCCTGATGCAGGTCGTGTCTGCCGACAGAGCTTTTGCATGTCTTTCTGCCCAGAGGAGTATCTTTGTCACCTCTGCCATTGTTGCTCTGCTCTTTGTTCCGCCTCGACGGTTTATGTAAGCTACTGCCGTTACATTGTCTGACTGGATCTGTATGGGACTACCTTGAAGAAGGTGTGCCGCCTGATGAAGACTGTTGTACACAGCTCACAACTCCAGAATGTTTATGTGAAGGCAAGTTTCTTAACTTCACCATCTTTCTTGGAAGCTTTCGCCTTGCGTGACTGCTCCCCATCCTCGGAGACTTGCATCCGTGGTCACCAGGATCCAGGCCTGAATCCCAAACCTGCGTCCCTCCAGGAGGTGAGAAATTTCTTAGCCACCACAAGAGCAAAATTCTGACTTCCGCTGAAAAGGTTATCCTTTGATGCATGTGGAGATGCGACCCGGATCACTTGTCCAGTAGGTCCCACTGGAAGACCCTGGCATGGAATCGGCCATATTGTAGCGCCTCGTAAGCCGCTACCATTTTCCCCAACAGGCGAATGCACTGTTGAATAGATACTGTTCTTGGTCTCAAACATTGTTTGACCATGATCTGGATCTCCTGAGCCTTTTCCACCGGTAGAAATACTCTCTGTATCTCGGTGTCCAGTATCATTCCCAAAAATGATAATCTCATTGTCGGTTCCAACTGCGATTTTGGAAAGTTGATGATCCAACCGTGCTGTTGAAGCACCTTCGGGGACAATGCTATGTTCTGGAGTAGCTTGTCCCTGGATCTCGCTTTTATGAGGAAATCGTCCAAGTATGGAATTATGTTGACTCCTTGTTTGCGAAGGAGAACCATCATCTCCGCCATCACCTTGGTGAATATTCTCGGAGCTGTGGAGAGCCCGAACGGTAATGTCTGGAATTGGTAGTGGCAATCCTGAACCGCAAACTTCAGGTATGCTTGATGTGGCGGGTAAATGGGGACATGCAAGTAAGCATCCTTGATGTCCACCGACACCAGAAATTCCTTTTCTTCCAAGCTGGAAATCACCGCTCTCAAGGATTCCATCTTGAATTTGAACCTTTTCAAATAAAGATTCAGAGATTTTAGGTTTAAAATCGGTATGACTGAGCCATCCGGCTTCGGCACCACAAACAGGCTTGAATAAAAAAACCTTGGTTTCTTTGTTCGGCAGGAACCAAGGCAATTATTTTGTCTTGACATAATTTGTGTATTGCGTTTAGGACATTTGTGCTGTCCTGAGCAGAAACTGGCAAGGCTGATTTGCAAAATCGGCATGGGGAAGGTCTTGAAATTCCAACCTGTAACCTTGGGATACTATCTGTAATATCCAAGGATCCAGGTATGAGTGAAGCCAGACCTGGCTGAAATATAATAGACGTGCCCCCACCTGATCGCACTCCCGCAGAGGAGCCCCAGCGTCATGCTGTGGCTTTTGCAGAAGTAGTTGCTGACTTCTGCTCCCGGGAGCTTGACGGTGTTGTAGATTTTCTACCTTTTCCTCTCCCTTTTCCTGTGACAAAAGGGGTACTCTTAGCCTTTTTGTACTTGTTGGGCCGAAAGGACTGCATAGTATGAGAATTATATTCTTTTTTTTTTAGCCGATGCAGCTGCCGACGGCAGAAATGCTGACTTGCCAGATGTAGTAGTTGATATCATGGCATCTAGTTTCCAAAGAGGGCCTCACCATTGTAGGGGAATGCCCAATATTTCTTGCGTCAGCATTCCATTGGCGGATCCAGAGCGCCCTGCGGCTGAAATCGCCATAGTAGAGGCCCTTGAGCCCAGTAAGCCTATGTTCTTCATAGCCTCAACCAAGTAACCTGTAAAATCTTTGATATGACCTAGAATTTGCTGCATATCATCTTTATCGACCGTGTCAATATTAACAATTAAATTGTCTGCCCACTTTTCCACTGCGTTACCTACCCACGCAGAAGCAATCGTGGGCCTGAGTAATGTACCCGTAGCAACATATGCGGTCAGTAGGGTCTTTTAATGAAGCTGACCCTGGGGCAGGTAAAATGATTTTCTTTGGCAACCTAGAGACTGAGGTGTCTATCATTTGGGGTGACTCCCACTTAAGCCTATCCTCTTCAGGGAAAGGGTACGCTATCCTTAGACGGAGGAAAAGTCACCACCTGTTTTTTATTTAATTTAAAATAATCTTTTTCCTCAGGTGGAGGTGTTGTGTCAGGAAATGCCAACACCTCTTTTATAGTGACTATCATACATTGAATGCTCTTAGCCAGTTTGGGATCTACCCCCCTCAAATCTCCAGTGTAGACTTCAGTGTCGGAATCTGTGTCAGTGTCCCTTTGCATAATTTGGGACAGTGACCTTTCTGGGAACATTATACTAACTGAGAAGTTGGTTCCTACTTCCCCCCCTAAGTCCCACGAAGCAGGGAAACTGTTGCCAGCAGCTTCCCTGTAAAATAAAAAACCTAACAACGTTTTTTTCAGCAAAACTCAGTAGAGCTTCACTGATGTGCAGCCAGTCTCTCGGGCACATTTTCTAAACTGAGGTCTGGAGGAGGGGAGGAGCCAGTTCACACTGTAGAAAAGTCTTAAAGTGTCAAAGGCTCCTGCGGAACCGTCTATACCCCATAGTACTAAAATGGACCCCAGCATCCTCTAGGACGTAAGAGAAAACATCATAATATGCATACAGTACACACAAAGCCTTTTTGTGACAGTGAGCACTGAGGGGCATCAGCCCTTAGCCAGTTTGTCCGCGGCAAGCACCGCAAGCTCTGGGCCCGTCACCTGCCGTCAAAACTGCACCGGGGACCTGCTAACCGGGACCGTGGTATAACACTCTCCGCACCTTGTACTTCGGCAACTGTTAGAGGGTGGCGGCTAGCTGCTGGTGTGGGCTACCAGGGCTACCTGAAAATAATAAAATAAAATAAAATAAAAAAACAAAGGAAACATATTTGGAGCTCCAGAGAAATCCACCCGGCTCCTTGAACACATTTTTCTAAACTGAGTCTGGTAGAAGGGGCATAGAGGGGAGGAGCCAGCACACACATACACACACTAAAGGTTTGTAAAGTGCCAGGCTCCAGTGGACCCAATCTATACCCCATGGTACTAAAGTACAAGACCCCAGTATCCACTACGGACTAGGAGAAAAGGAATTACCGGTAGGACGTAAGAGAAATATTTCTTATAAAAAGTTTTTGTGGACAATACTAGAACCAGACGAATATGTAATTATGCTACGCTGGATACTATGTTTAAAACTAAGCATTCAATATATACAACAGTATAGTTTTCACACTCAGCATACCGATTGGCCCAATCTACAATACACTTTATTACATTTTATATTCTTAATTTGAATTCTTGGTTAGAAGGTTTTAACGATGGTTCTTATTTTTACTTTTTTTTATTAGCCCATATACACAACAATATTGTTATCATTATTTTAGTGTTGTTATATAGTAAGAGCAACATTTTAGATACAACACTTCTGGGTTGGTTTGAAACACAATGTTTTTTTTCTTTTTTAATAAATATAGCCTTGTGACATTTATTTGATCAATATCAGTACTTGACATTAACCTACAGAACACACAGAAAAAAGTAGTAGTATTTGGTGCACAAGTCGATAATCTGTGAACAGACCATAAAATATAACTTTTATTAACATTAGTTAAAATAACATTATTCCCCCACTTAAGGTATTAAAAAGCAAAATATTAAAACATATATAGAATAGAAAGAAAGTAAGAATATTAAAAAATAGGGACAGGGACCCTAATAGTACACTAGTCAAATTTTGGGGATTTCACTAAACTGAACAGAATATTAGTTTTTTTATCTAATTAAAAGTAACACATTTGACAATTAGGAACAGCAGATTGATATAGTATACAGTTCAGTTTAATGAAATTAAACTATTTTTTAAGATTCTTGGGGGCAGATGTATTAAGCCAGGTGAAGTGATAAATTGGACGGTGATCCAGTCATCTCCTAACTGTCATTTTTCAAACCCAGCCTGTAACATGTAAGTTAGGAGCTGACTGGCTGGTGCGTTATCACCTTCCACTTTATCACTTCACCAGGCTTAATACATCTGCCCCTTACTATTCTATATATGTTTTAATATTTAGCTTTTTAATACCTTAAGTGGGGAAATAATGTTATTTTACTAATGTTAATAAAAGTTATATTTTATGGTCTGTTCACAGATTATCAACTTTTGCACCGAATAACTACTACTTTTTTCTGTGTGTTCTGTAGTGCAATTTTGAGAAGTTGGTAGCACACCCCCTTCTTTTGTGAAATACTATTGTGTTAGTAATTACAATGGGGGTTTGGTCGATCTGAACCTTTGCGGTAAGTTCATCGCTCTCTTCTTTTTATTAACCTACACCAATTTTCAAACTACACTGGTCCCTTTATTGGGCTTATAAGAATTTAGCCAAAATACTCTGTGCAGAACAAATAACTATAAATTTCATGCACAATTTAAATGTAAATACTGTAACTGCACAAACATTGATCTGCTGATTTTTGGACACATGTTGGCAAGTTGTAGTTAATTTTCTTACCTTCTATCAGATTCTGCCTGGAAGAGGGGAAGCAGTGCCACACGGGTCTCTAGATCTTCAATGTACAGTCGTCTGAAAACCAAAATCAGATTTATTTGATAAAAAGAAGGCAAAATAGAATTTTGTACATTTTAATTATGAAATTATTAGGACTCGTTTAAATACCACAATACAAAATAACAAAAATCAGTCATAACTAAATAACTCTCTCCTGTGTTCCCATCATTATGTTGCCTGCAACACTTGCTAATGCTTGAATCCTGTTATCTAAACACATGCAGGGAAAGTAATAATATATTGTGTGAGTGGGAGGGTACAGGAGATATATTGCAACTTAGAGAGAAATAAAGTTGAAAGAAAAAGAGAAACTACTAACAAATCACTTCCTATCATTTTTCAAACACTCTGTAAATTGGCAGTAAGAAGCCGATTGGTTGGCACGTTTTGATACATCCCACTCAAAGTGACAAAGGTGCATAGTAGTGTCTTCTGCTTGTGGCAAAGGGGCAGATTTGTTTAGATGCAAGGTTCCAACACTTTATAAAATGGGGCGGTGCACATAAGATATCATTACGCTGAGAAAACCCTGATCAGCCAGCATCCTGCACATCCGGCGATCTCGGACCCCATTACATCCCACCGATGGTGGGAAGAGTAGAGGGCAACAGAGATGGGTAATTTCTGGGTGCTAGAGGCACATGCTGCCAAATATGTCAGATATTTCTAACACATACTAAGCACTGTTGGGTAAAAGTATTAGGCAATGTTGCTATACTCTGGTTATCACTGTGTTAATGTGTCAAATGCAGTGGAATGTTGATATATGTTTGAAACATATGTTGGGTGCTGCAGATTACTGTTGGTATATGTTGAGAAACCCCACAGTTTGTTTTGGATTTCACATATTGCGTGTCACTAGTTTTGATAGCACAGCTTCCTTTTGCATCACTTGTGCAGGATACAAATCCATCCTGTAAACCAGGGTTATGGAGTCGGGGGGAAAAATGTAGACTCCAGCTCATACTTGCCTACCTGACCCTCTCCATGAGGGAGAAAATGCTCCGTTCCTGGACTTTCCTGGTAATGTATGATTGCCATCACCTGTGGTGAGCTAGTTAATGGATAAGAAAGGTGTTTCACCACAGGTGATGGCAATCATACATTACCAGGAAAGTCCAGGAACAGAGCATTTTCTCCCTCATGGAGAGGGTCAGGTAGGCAAGTATGCTCCAGCTACAGTTAAAAACGCATACATTTTAAATATAGGTGATTGCATTAACGCATGTACAGCCATCTACATATAATTATAGCAAGGCATTCCTCCAGCTCAGCCTCATGCACCTGTAAAAATATGAGCCTGATAATCTTGCAGAAAAGAAATGCTAAATGTCAGAAAGAGAATGCCAATAAAGTGTTATTGAAACAAAGAAAGAAAAAACACATACCAGCAATGCAGTGCTTGTTCACTGGAATAATAAAGTTTTCATGAAAACAAGAAAACTGTAACTACTTGGTGAAGTACTGTTGCAGTGTTCAGAGACTGCCATGTGGTGTAAGCAGGAGCGGTGAAAGGGGGAGGTGGTTGTTACTAGTTTCCTTGGTCAGCTGCTGAGGTGGGGGCAGATACAGGGGAATGGGAGGAAGTCAATCAATGCAGTTGCCCACACCTGTAACATTTCTCCTCTGCCCACTACTACTGGCCGCTGTATAGCAATAAAGCAGCACCAGCATGTTGGGCAGGGAGAGCGGAGGCTGCAGCTCAGCGACCACAGCCAACATCCCCAGCCCAGCACACGCTGCTGTATTGCGGATAGTGCAGGGTGGCTGCATCTGTGCTTTGTAGCACAAGACACCACACATAGTATTTTTTTTTTCCTTTGAATGGCCATGCACCTGCCGCCCCGCATTTGGCCACACACCCCAGTGCCCAGGTCCGTCTCAGCTCTTCACGACATAATATGATACTAATTATGTTGGTAGTGGTACAGACAAAAAGCCATGCTGTGGAGTACTGATAATGCTGTAACATTACTACATATTTGCCAGTTATGGAGGAGGCAGAGTGCAGTAATAATAGGATTTTGATAACTTACCGGTAAATCCTTTTCTCCTAGTCCGTAGAGGATGCTGGGGATGACATCAAGACCATGGGGCATAGACGGGATCCGCAGGAGACATGGGCACTCTAAAGACTTTTCATTGGGCGTGAACTGGCTCCTCCCTCTATGCCCCTCCTCCAGACCTCAGTTGTAGGAACTGTGCCCAGGGAGACTGACATTTTGAGGAAAGGAATTACTTAACTAGTGGTGAGATATCTACCAGCTCACACCCTCAACCATGCCGCACACATGGCATTCAACATAACACACGCCAACAAGCATGAACTAATTGCAGCAACATGCTGAAACCAAGATAACACAACTTGTGTAACTGTAATAACTAAACTGCAGGTAAAGCACGCACTGGGACGGGCGCCCAGCATCCTCTACGGACTAGGAGAAAAGGATTTACCAATAGGTTATCAAAATCCTATTTTCTTATACGTCCTAGAGGATGCTGGGGACGACATCAAGACCATGGGGTCTATACCAAAGCTCCAGTATGGGCGGGAGAGTGCGGATGACCCTGCAGCACCGATTGACCAAACTTTAGGTCCTCATCGGCCAAGGTGTCAAACTTGTAGAATTTTGCAAATGTGTTTGACCCTGACCAAGTAGCTGCTCGGCAAAGTTGTAATGCCGAGACCCCCCGGGCAGTCGCCCAGGAGGAGCCCACCTTCCTAGTAGAATGGGCCTTCACCGACATCGGTAACGGCAATCCAGAAGTAGAATGAGCTTGCTGAATCGTACCTCTGATCCAGCGCGCAATAGTCTGCTTGGAAGCAGGACACCCAATCTTGTTGGGAGCATACAGGACAAACAAAACCTCTGTTTTCCGTATTCGAGCTGTTCTAGTGACATAAATCTTCAAAGCTCAAACCACATCTAGAGACTTTGACTCAGCGAATGGGTCAGTAGCAACTGGCACAACAATAGGATGGTTTATGTGGAAAGAGGAAACCACCTTTGGAAGAAAATGTTGACGAGTTCTCAACTCTGCCCTATCTTCATGGAAGATCAGGTAAGGGCTCTTGTGGGACAAGGCCCCCAATTCAGACACCCGCCTTAGCGGATGCCAACGCCAAAAGCATCACCACTTTCCAAGTGAGAAACTTCAACTCTAGTTCTTGTAGAGGCTCAAACCAACCCGATTGAAGGAACTGCAACACCACATTAAGGTGCCATGGTGCCACTGGAGGCACAAATGGAGGCTGGATGTGCAGAACCCCTTTCACGAACGTCTGAACTTCTGGAAAGGAGGCCAATTGTTTTTGAAAGAAAACTTATAAGGCCGAAATCTGGACCTTGACTGACCCCAATCTAAGGCCCGCATCCACACCAGCCTGCAGAAAATGGAGAAAACGTCTCAACTCAAACTCTTCCGTAGGAGCCTTCTTGGATTCACACCAAGACAAATATTTTCTCCAAATACGGTGGTAATGTTTAGACGTTACTCCTTTCCTGGCCTGAATAAGAGTGGTGATGACTTCCTTGGGAATACCCTTTCGGGCTAGGATCCGACGCTCAACAGCCATGCCGTCAAACTTAGCCGCGGTAAGTCTTGATACACACACGGCCCCTGCTGTAGTAGGTCCTCTCGAGGAGGAAGAGGCAGAGGATCTTCTATGAGCAACTCCTGAAGATCTGGATACCAAGCCCTACTTGGCAATGAAGATTGCTCAAACTCTTGTTCTTATTATTATTTTGAGAACTTTTGGAATCAGTGGAAGTGGAGGGAAAACATATACCGACCGAAACACCCACTGGGTCACCAGTGTATTCACTGCCATTGCTTGAGGGTCTCTCGACCTGGAACAATATCTCTGAAGCTTCTTGTTTAGACGAGATGCCATCATGTCTACTTGAGGAACTCCCCAAAGACTCGTCACCTCTGCGAAGACTTCTTGGTGGAGGCCCCACTCTCCTGGATGGAGATCGTCTCTGCTGAGGAAGTCTTCTTCCCAGTTGTCCACTCCCGGAATGAAAATTGCTGACAGAGCTCTAACATGTCTTTCTGCCCAGAGGAGAATCCTTGTCACCTCTGCCATTGCCGTTCTGCTTTTCGTTCCGCCTTGCCTGTTTATGTACGCGACTGCTGTTACATTGTCCAACTGGATCTGCACGGGATCTTGAAGAAGATGTACCGCTTGTAGAAGGCCGTTGTAAATGGCTCTCAATTCCAGAACGTTTATGTGAAGGCAGGCTTCCTGACTTGACCATTTTCCTTGGAAGCTTTCCCCCTGTGTGACAGCTCTCCAGCCTCGGAGACTTGCATCCGTGGTTATTAGGACCCAGTCGTGAATCCCAAACCTGCATCCCTCTAGTAGGTGAGAACTGTGTAGCCACCACAGGAGTGAAATCCTGGCTTTGGGGGACAGGATTGTTTTCCGGTGTATGTGTAGGCGGCATCCGGACCACTTGTCCAACAGGTCCCACTGGAATACTCTGGCATGAAATCGGCCAAACTGTATGGCCTCGTAGGCCGCTACCATTTTCCCCAACAACCGAATTCATTGATGGATCAACACGCTTGTTTCAATAATTGTTTGACCATTTTCTGGATTTCCAGAGCCTTTTCCACTGGAAGAAATACTCTCCGTACTTCTGTGTCCAGAAAAAGACAATCTTGTTGTCGGTTCCAACTGCGACTTTGGAAAATTCATGATCCAACCGTGTTGTTGGAGTATTGACAAGGAGAGTGCGATGTTCTGCACCAACTGTTCCCTGGATCTCGCTTTTATCAGGAGATCGTCCAGATAAGGAATTATATTGACTCCTTTTTAACGACGGAGGACCATCATCTCCGCCATCACCTTGGTGAATACCCTAGGTGCCGTGGAGAGTCCGAACGGCAACGTCTGAAACTGGTAATGGCAATCCTGTACTGCGAATCTCAGATAAGCTTGGTGAGGAGGATAAATGGGAACATGCAAGTAAGCATCTTTTATGTCTACTGATACCATGAAGTCCCCCTCTTCCAGACTGGAAATCACTACCCTCAGGGATTCCATCTTGAACTTGAACCTTTTCAGGTAGAGATTCAGATTTTCAGGTTTAAAATCGGTCTGACCAAGCCGTCCGGCTTCGGAACTACGTAGAGGCTTGAATAAAAAAACCTTCTCCTTACTGTGCCAAGGGTACCAGGACAATGACCTGATCCTGACATAATTTTTGAATTGCCGTTGTTACTGCCTCTCTTCCCGGAAGAGAAGCTGGCAAGGTTGATTTGAAAAATCGGCATGGGGGGACGTCTTGAAACTCTAGTTTGTACCCATGGGACACTATTTGTAAGACCCATTGGTCCAGGCCAGATTGAATCCAGATTTGGCTGAAAAGTTTCAGACGTGCTCCCACCCGAGCAGACTCCCGCAAGGGAGCCCCAGCGTTATGCTGCAGATTTGGCAGAAGCCAGGGTGAACTTCTGCTCTTACGATCCCGGAGGCGCTGCAGATTTCTTTCCTTTTTCCCTTCCCCTACCTGCAAAAAAAAAGGGGAGACTTTTGGCCTTTTTGTATTTGTTGGGCCGAAAGGACTGTATGTGAGAGTGATGTGTCTTTTTCGCCGGTGTAGGAGCATAAGGCAAGAATGTCGACTTACCTGCGGTAGCCGCCGAAACGAACGCATCCAGCCCATCACCAAACAAGGCCTCACCTTTATACGGGAGAGCCTCCATATTTTATTTTGGAATCTACCTCAGAATTCCACTGGCGAATCCACAACGCCCTCCGAGCCGATACTGCCATGGTAGCGGTTCTTGATCCCAAGAAACCAATATATTTCATGTATTCTAGTACGTACGCAGCAGCGTCTTTGATATGACCTAACGTTAGGAGTATCTCGTCTCCATCTAGTGTCAATGTCTAATGACAAGTTTTCTGACCACTTTTCAATAGCACTACTCACCCACTCACAGACAATGGTATGCCCGAGTAGTGTCCCATTGGCCATATCAATAAATCACCTCACTCACTTGCGGTCTGTCGGTTCCTTAAGTGAAGCCATTCCAGGCGCAGGGAGAAACACCTTTTCTCTTTTATGACAGGGCCCTGTCTAAAATGCGGGGTGACTCCCACCTTTTTTGGAAAAAGGTAAGCTGCCTGAATTCCTTTTGGGAATCTGAAATTTCTTTTCAGGTTAAATCAGACCTGAGTTGGAGGGAAAATTACATAACTTCTTTACTAAAGTAAACCCTCTCCTTGTGGTAAAAGAGGGGGCTTCGTGAACTTCTAACACCTCCTTTATAGCTAAAACATGTTTTGAATGCTTTTTTGCTAACTTAGGACCTATTCCCCTGGAATCACTAGTGTCGACAAAAGGATTCAGAGTCCGTGTCGGTATCAGTTTGTACTACTTGTGCAAATTTGTATGTGACCCAGAAAGGTCCCTGTGGATGAAAGGCAGAACTATTAAAAATCACATCTTCAACAGATTATTTTCATTTTCTGTATGAGATTCAGTCCAACCTCTTACTGATATGATTCACACCATCATGTAACCTTTCACCCAGTCAGGCTCTTGGTGTCATATTACACCTCTGTGTCCCTAACATGTCTCCACAGAGTTCCCTGCCACAAACATGTCACACACGTGCAGAACCACACCACAGACACTCCGGGATTTATAGGGGACAGACCCACAGTAAAATCTGTCAGAGGGACACAGATGGGATTTGAAAGTTCACAACCCAGCGCCAGTAACACAATGTCTGTGAACACAAAATGCCCACTGACATTCAGCGCTTTTATAATGTTAATCACACAATTATATAGCACCAAATTCACTGTGGCCCCCCCTGTTTTGCACCCTGATACTTGTTCAGTAGTGGAGGAGGACCAGTGTTGTCTCTGCAGCCCGAGGAGAGAGAGAAAATGGCACTGAGCAGTGTGCTGGCTGACTGAGGAGGAAGCTCCATTCTTCAATGGTGTGTTTCTCCTCAGCTTTTATGAAGTAATTTTTTATACTGGTGGGGGTAGGACTGTGCCTCAGAAACTTATGCCCCTTATTTATGCCAGTTTCCATAGGTTTAATGCTGCCCAGGGCGCCGCCGCGCCCCCCCCCCCCCCCGCCCTGCAGTGCCTGTGTATGTGTGGGCAACATGGCGCGCTGCGCTCCCGCCAGCCACGCGGTACCTTTAGCCGTCACTTTCTTGATTGAAGATCTGTCTTCTAACACTCACCTGTCTTCTGGCTCTGTGAGAGGGGTGACGGCGTGCTGTGGGAGTGAGCATCTAGGCACAGCTAGCGTTCAGTTCCCTTCAGGAGCTTATGGTGTCCTGCCAGCCAGAAGCAGAGCCATGAAACTCTTTAGGAAGTTAATCCTACTTCTGCCCCCTCAGTCCCACGAAGCAGGGAGTCTGATGCTAGCAGATCTCCCCGAAAATAAAAAACCTAACATAAGTCTTTTCAGAGAAACTCAGTAAAGCTCCTCAGAGTGCATCCAGTCGACCTGGGCACATTTCTAAAACTGAGGTCTGGAAGAGGGGCATAGAGGGAGGAGCCAGTTCACACCCAATGAAAAGTCTTTAGAGTGCCCATGTCTCCTGCGGATCCCATCTATACCCCATGGTCCTGATGTCGTCCCCAGCATCCTCTAGGATGTATGAGAAAATAAGAATTTACTTACCGATAATTCTATTTCTCATAGTCCGTAGTGGATGCTGGGGACTCCGAAAGGATCATGGGGGGGGAGACTGGGCACAAAGTAAAAGCTTTAGGACTAGCTGGTGTGCACTGGCTCCTCCCCCTATGACCCTCCTCCAAGCCTCAGTTAGGATACTGTGCCCGGACGAGCGTACACAATAAGGAAGGATTTTGAATCCCGGGTAAGACTCATACCAGCCACACCAATCACACCGTACAACTTGTGATCTGAACCCAGTTAACAGCATGATAACAGAAGGAGCCTCTGAAAAGATGGCTCACAACAACAATAACCCGATTTTTGTAACAATAACTATGTACAAGTAATGCAGACAATCCGCACTTGGGATGGGCGCCCAGCATCCACTACGGACTATTAGAAATAGAATTATCGGTAAGTAAATTCTTATTTTCTCTAACGTCCTAGTGGATGCTGGGGACTCCGAAAGGACCATGGGGATTATACCAAAGCTCCCAAACGGGCGGGAGAGTGCGGATGACTCTGCAGCACCGAATGAGAGAACTCCAGGTCCTCCTCAGCCAGGGTATCAAATTTGTAGAATTTAGCAAACGTGTTTGCCCCTGACCAAGTAGCTGCTCGGCAAAGTTGTAAAGCCGAGACCCCTCGGGCAGCCGCCCAAGATGAGCCCACTTTCCGTGTGGAATGGGCTTTTACAGATTTTGGCTGTGGCAGGCCTGCCACAGAATGTGCAAGCTGAATTGTACTACAAATCCAACGAGCAATCATCTGCTTAGAAGCAGGAGCACCCAGCTTGTTGGGTGCATACAGGATAAACAGCGAGTCAGATTTTCTGACTCCAGCCGTCCTGGAAACATATATTTTCAGGGCCCTGACTACGTCCAGCAACTTGGAATCCTCCAAGTCCCTAGTAGCCGCAGGCACCACAATAGGTTGGTTTAAGTGAAATGCTGAAACCACCTTAGGGAGAAATTGAGGACGAGTCCTCAATTCTGCCCTGTCCGTATGAAAAATTAGGTAAGGGCTTTTATAGGATAAAGCCGCCAATTCTGATACACGCCTGGCTGAAGCCAGGGCTAACAGCATTACCACTTTCCATGTGAGATATTTCAAGTCCACAGTGGTGAGTGGTTCAAACCAATGTGATTTTAGGAATCCCAACACTACATTGAGATCCCAAGGTGCCACTGGAGGCACAAAAGGAGGCTGTATATGCAGTACTCCCTTGACAAACGTCTGAACTTCAGGAACAGAAGCTAGTTCTTTTTGGAAGAATATCGACAGGGCCGAAATTTGAACCTTAATGGACCCTAATTTGAGGCCCATAGACAGTCCTGTTTGCAGGAAATGCAGGAATCGACCCAGTTGAAATTCCTCCGTAGGGGCCTTCCTGGCCTCGCACCACGCAACATATTTACGCCAAATACGGTGATAATGTTGTACGGTTACATCCTTCCTGGCTTTGATCAGGGTAGGGATGACTTCATCCGGAATGCCTTTTTCCTTCAGGATCCGGCGTTCAACCGCCATGCCGTCAAACGCAGCCGCGGTAAGTCTTGGAACAGACATGGTCCCTGCTGGAGCAGGTCCTTTCTTAGAGGTAGAGGCCACGGGTCTTCCGTGAGCATCTCTTGAATTTCCGGGTACCAAGTCCTTCTTGGCCAATCCGGAGCCACGAGTATAGTCTTTACTCCTCTCCTTCTTATGATTCTCAGTACTTTTGGTATGAGAGGAAGAGGAGGGAACACATACACTGACCGGTACACCCACGGTGTTACCAGAGCGTCCACAGCTATTGCCTGAGGGTCCCTTGACCTGGAGCAATATCTGTCCAGTTTTTTGTTGAGGCGAGACGCCATCATGTCCACCTTTGGTTTTTCCCAACGGTTTACAATCATGTGGAAGACTTCTGGGTGAAGTCCCCACTCCCCCGGGTGAAGATCGTGTCTGCTGAGGAAGTCTGCTTCCCAGTTGTCCACTCCCGGAATGAACACTGCTGACAGTGCCATCACATGATTTTCCGCCCAGCGAAGAATCCTTGCCACTTCCGTCATTGCCCTCCTGCTTCTTGTGCCGCCCTGTCTGTTTACGTGGGCGACTGCCGTGATGTTGTCCGACTGGATCAATACTGGCTGACCCTGAAGCAGAGGCCTTGCCTGACTTAGGGCATTGTAAATGGCCCTTAGTTCCAGGATATTTATGTGAAGTGACGTTTCCATGCTTGACCACAAGCCCTGGAAATTTTTTCCCTGTGTGACTGCTCCCCAGCCTCTCAGGCTGGCATCCGTGGTCACCAGGACCCAATCCTGAATGCCGAATCTGCGGCCCTCTAGGAGATGAGCACTCTGTAACCACCACAGGAGAGACACCCTTGTCCTTGGAGACAGGGTTATCCGCTGATGCATTTGAAGATGCGATCCGGACCATTTGTCTAGCAGATCCAACTGAAAAGTTCTTGCGTGGAATCTGCCGAATGGAATCGCTTCGTAAGAAGCCACCATCTTTCCCAGGACCCTTGTGCACTGATGCACTGACACTTGGCCTGGTCTTAGGAGTTTCCTGACTAGGTCGGATAACTCCCTGGCTTTCTCTTCCGGGAGAAACACCTTTTTCTGTACTGTGTCCAGAATCATCCCTAGGAACAGCAGACGTGTCGTCGGAATCAGCTGCGATTTTGGAATATTTAGAATCCATCCGTGCTGTCGTAGTACTATTTGAGATAGTGCTACTCCGACCTCTAACTGTTCTCTGGACCGTGCCCTTATCAGGAGATCGTCCAAGTAAGGGATAATTAAGACGCCTTTTCTTCGAAGAAGAATCATCATTTCGGCCATTACCTTGGTAAAGACCCGGGGTGCCGTGGACAATCCAAACGGCAGCGTCTGAAACTGATAGTGACAGTTCTGTACCACAAACCTGAGGTACCCTTGGTGAGAAGGGCAAATTGGGACATGGAGGTAAGCATCCTTGATGTCCAGAGACACCATGTAGTCCCCTTCTTCCAGGTTCGCTATCACTGCTCTGAGTGACTCCATCTTGAACTTGAACCTTTTTATGTAAGTGTTCAAGGATTTCAGATTTAAAATGGGTCTCACCGAGCCGTCCGGCTTCGGTACCACAAACAGCGTGGAGTAATACCCCTTTCCCTGTTGGAGGAGGGGTACCTTGATTATCACTTGCTGGGAATACAGCTTGTGAATGGCTTCCAATACCGCCTCCCTGTCGGGGGTAGACGTTGGTAAAGCAGACTTCAGGAACCGGCGAGGGGGAGACGTCTCGAATTCCAATTTGTACCCCTGAGATACTACCTGCAGGATCCAGGGGTCCACTTGCGAGTGAGCCCACTGCGCGCTGAAATTCTTGAGACGGGCCCCCACCGTGCCTGAGTCCGCTTGTAAGGCCCCAGCGTCATGCTGAGGACTTGGCAGAAGCGGGGGAGGGCTTCTGTTCGTGGGAAGAAGCTGTCTGTTGCAGTCTTTTTCCCCTTCCTCTGCCCCGGGGCAGATATGAGTGGCCTTTTGCCCGCTTGCCCTTATGGGGACGAAAGGACTGAGCCTGAAAAGACGGTATCTTTTTCTGCTGCGAGGTGACTTGGGGTAAAAAGGTGGATTTCCCAGCCGTTGCCGTGGCCACCAGGTCCGATAGACCGCCCCCAAATAACTCCTCCCCTTTATACGGCAATACTTCCATATGCCGTTTGGAATCCGCATCCCCTGACCACTGTCGCGTCCATAATCCTCTTCTGGCAGAAATGGACATCGCACTTACTCTTGATGCCAGAGTGCAAATGTCTCTCTGTGCATCTCGCATATATAGGAATGCATCCTTTAAATGCTCTATAGTCAATAATATATTGTCCCTGTCCAGGGTATCAATATTTTCAGTCAGGGAATCCGACCAAGCCACCCCAGCACTGCACATCCAGGCTGAGGCGATTGCTGGTCGCAGTATAACACCAGTATGAGTGTATATACTTTTAAGGATATTTTCCAGCCTCCTATCTGCTGGCTCCTTAAGGGCGGCCGTTTCTGGAGACGGTAACGCCACTTGTTTTGATAAGCGTGTGAGCGCCTTATCCACCCTAGGGGGTGTTTCCCAACGAGCCCTAACCTCTGGTGGGAAGGGATATAGTGCCAATAATTTTTTAGAAATTAGCAGTTTTTTGTCGGGGGTAACCCACGCTTCATCACACACTTCATTCAATTCATCTGATTCAGGAAAAACTACGGGTAGTTTTTTCACACCCCACATAATACCCCTTTTTGTGGTACTTGCAGTATCAGAGATGTGCAAAACCTCCTTCATTGCCGTGATCATGTAACGTGTGGCCCTACTGGAAAATACGTTTGTTTCTTCACCGTCGACACTGGAGTCAGTGTCTGTGTCCGTGTCGACCCACTGAGGTAACGGGCGTTTAATAGCCCCTGACGGTGTTTGAGACGCCTGGACAGGCACTAACTGAGCTGCCGGCTGTCTCATGTCGTCAACAGTTTTCTGTAACGTGCCGACACTGTCACGTAATTCCTTAATTACGGCCATCCATTCAGGTGTCAACTCCCTAGGGGGTGACATCACCATTATAGGCAATTGCTCCGCCTCCACATCATTTTCCTCCTCATACATGTCGACACACACGTACCGACACCCAGCACACACACAGGGAATGCTCTGATAGAGGACAGGACCCACTTAGCCCCTTGGGGAGACAGAGGGAGAGTTTGCCAGCACACACCAGAGCGCTATATATGTATAGGGACAACCTTACAATAAGTGTCTATCCCTTATAGCTGCTTATATCTGTTATTTTGCCAAATAAGTGCCCCCCTCTCTTTTTTACCCTGTTTCTGTAGTTGCAGGATGCAGGGGAGATTCTGGGAGCCTTCCTACCAGCGGAGCTGAGTGGGAAAAATGGCGCTGTGTGCTGAGGAGATAGGCCCCGCCCCCTTCACGGCGGGCTCTTCTCCCGCTTTTTTCTGGAAAACTGGCAGGGGTTAAATACATCCATATAGCCCAGGAGCTATTTGTGATGTATTTTTTTGGCAAATAAGGTAAATTCATTGCTTCCCAGGGCGCCCAGCGCCCTGCACCCTCAGTGACCGAAGTGTGAAGTGTGCTGAGAGCAATGGCGCACAGCTGCAGTGCTGTGCGCTACCTTATGAAGACAGGAAACTCTTCTGCCGCCGATTTATGGACCTCTTCTTGCTTCAGCATCTGTAAGGGGGCCGGCGGCGCGGCTCCGGGACCCATCCATGGCTGGGCCTGTGATCGTCCCTCTGGAGCTAATGTCTAGTAGCCTAAGAAGCCCAATCCACTCTGCACGCAGGTGAGTTCGCTTCTTCTCCCCTTAGTCCCTCGATGCAGTGAGCCTGTTGCCAGCAGGTCTCACTGAAAATAAAAAACCTATTTAAACTTTTACTCTAAGCAGCTCAGGAGAGCCACCTAGATTGCACCCTTCTCGTTCGGGCACAAAATCTTAACTGAGGCTTGGAGGAGGGTCATAGGGGGAGGAGCCAGTGCACACCAGCTAGTCCTAAAGCTTTTACTTTGTGCCCAGTCTCCTGCGGAGCCGCTATCCCCCCCATGGTCCTTTCGGAGTCCCCAGCATCCACTAGGACGTTAGAGAAATAGAGGAACTGGAGCCGAAAGTTTGGCATACAGATTCCCTAGCCCTGTTATAAACCAATTTAACAGACATAGGGGCAGATGTATTAACCTGGAGAAGGCAAAAGGAAGTGATAAACCAGTGATAAATGCAAGGTGATAAACGCACCAGCCAATCAGCTCCTAACTGTTTACATATTGGAGCTGATTGGCTGGTGCGTTTATCACCTTGCATTCATCACTTCCTTTGCTTCTCCAGGTTAATACATCTGCCCCAATGTCACTTTCTAGACTCTCTTTCACATTTTAAAGCTCAATCACAATAATTTGTCACAAACCGTCTCTCTCTGTTCCACCGACCAAGTCTCCAATAGCCAAATATTGTCACGCCTATACCTATAGCAAACATAGTGTACCCTGTAACACAAAGGAGAAACATCATTAGTGTAAGACCAGAATCATCCTCCAGGGGCACTGTACTATTGATTGTTAAAGGGAAAAAGATATATATATTTTTTTTTTATTAATATACAGTATTAACCATTGCTGTGTTAATACCTCCCATGTATGCCAGCATCAGCAAAAATCTAGTAAAATGCCTGATGAATCTCAAACTCAGAAAGAAAGAATAATGTCTATCTCTGCACATAAAAGCAGATTATATTTTATTACCTGACGAGATAGGACTGTGAATTGGGTGGGAGAGAAATGGAACTATGTAGTTGTTGATGCATAAAGAACAATTAAATGTGCTCCTTCCAAAAAAATGATTGAATCATTGTCTTTATCATTCCAGCTGTACTCTACATACAATGGGGTAGATGTATTAACCTGGAGAAGGCATAAGGAAGTGATAAACCAGTGTTAAGTGCAAGGTGATGATGCACCAGCCAATCAGCTCCTACCTGTTAATTTACATATGGGAGCTGGTTGGCTGGTGTGTTTATCACCTTGCATTTATCACTGGTTTATCACTTCTTTATGCCCTCTCTGGGTTAATACAATTCTGCCCCACAGTATGATGTCAAGTGGATGTGAAACTACTTGTGAACATCAGCAGTAATAGAAGTGGCACTGTGCAGTCACATATACACAGATAAAACAGAACAGCTAATATTCATTTATATTCTAAATATGTTAACACTAAACAATAACCAGCAACATTTTAAAGCCACTATTTTAATTGCAAATATGCATCACCACATTTGGGTTGTATGTGCATTCTGGGGGCTCGTGTTTTTCTTTTTTTTTTTTAACAGGACTATAGAAGGGCAGGGACTGCGATGTGTGGGTGTCATGTCACACCAGCCAAAAGCTGCTATGCGGCCGTCCTGCCAGGCTACTAGCCCTTATACCGGCTGTGCCTGCCCTATTTCTCTCACCCTATCGCCGTATACAGGTAACATTAACAATCAATACACCAACTTTATTCTTTTTAGACGTCATTAGCAGTTACCCACCGCTGTAGCCCCGGCGGGGGAGGTTCCTTTTATAATCCACCGGACCATATCCTCCAGGAGGGGGCATGTCCTGCTTCACCTTGGACGCCGCCATCTTTCTCCCCCCCAACGACACCACAGTAACGCTGTCAAAAATCGCTTACGCTAAGTATTACGTCAACGAGAGATGCTGCCGTCGTCCGGGCGCTGCCGCCATCTTATGTGTGGCATGTAATGTATTCAGTCACGATTCCTCCGCCGCTTCACTTCATGTTGTGTTGCGCTGGACTCGAGTACAAGGTACACTTGTTAGCGCTGCTCCTCAGCTCAGATGCTAAGATGTGTTACCTCAGGATCATTTGGCCACCTCAAATTTTGCAAGAGATATATAATTCTCTTACGTCCTAGAGGATGCTGGGGTCCACATTAGTATCATGGGGTATAGACGTGTCCACCAGGAGCCATTGGCACTTTAAGAGTTTAAGAGTGTGGGCTGGCTCCTTCCCCTATGCCCCTCCTACCAGACTCTGTTTAGAAAATGTGCCCGGAGGAGCCGGTCACAGCTAGGGGAGCTCTCCTTGATCTTTCCTAAAGAAGTTTAAGAGTTTTTTATTTTACAGGGAGGCTGCTGGCGACAGCCTCCCTGCAGCGTGGGACTAAGCGGGGGAGCAGTGTCCGCCCTGCGGTGTCTGAGCCACTGACTCCGCTGACTGGACACTTAGCTCCAGAGGGGCTGATCGGTCTCCGCCGCAGGGGAACCGCTCACCCCAGCAGCATGCCGCCGACCCCTTACAGAGCTGAATCATGTGGTGAGTTAGTCACCAACCCCCCTAGCAAGCGGGGGGGCGGTGTGAAGATGGTGGCAACAGGGGATGGAGCACTGTATTAACCGCGCTCATGGACGGTACCAGAGGCACATGGTGCGGCGCTGTGGGGGGCGCCCTGGGCCAGCGCCTACCCCTCACACTGGTAGGCAAGCCTGTCGGGGTCAAGGGATTCCAGCCAGCACAATCCTCAGGCCAGTTTAAACTTCTGAAGAGCGGGAAGACCGCGCCATGAAGGGGGCGGAGCTTCTCCTCAGAGCGGACCCTGCAGCCTTCCAGCGCCATTTTCCTGCATGCTGTAGCTGAAGGAAGATTCTGGTCCCTCCACAGCAGCTCCAGTTTACTGTATTACGGTACCAGGGGGTTGTAGAAGGGAGGTGAGGCTGATATATTGACTGTGTGTCCTATTAAGGAGCACAAGTCAGCGCAGATAAGAGGTTTCTCCTTGTACAGAAAGCGCTGGCATGGGTTGGTTCCAATCTCTGTTTCTCTCTTTCCATTCTTGGGGGGGAAGCTCTGTCGTACCCCAACCTGTGTGTGTTTGGTGGTCACCTGTAGCAATGTCCATGGATACAGTGTCATATGCTGCAGAGGAATTATCCTCCCAGGATGATCCCATTCCATGTAATCAGTATAGCACTGGTTTAGCACAGATTCCAGCAAGGAAACCAGAGTGGTTTTCCTCTATCAAGACTTGGATTTCTCAGATTTCTGACAGGGTTGCCAGCAATGAAGCTACAACCCAGGTATTGCAGTCCTCTATGGCTGTATGGCCCTTGTCAGGTACCTCGGGTCACCCCACTATATACCCCTACAAACATGCGCTTGTGCAGGTAACACAAGACGACACGGATACCGATTCTGACACTACAGATGGTGATAGGGATATATTGCGGGGGTCCGCATCTCTTGCAAGGGGGGGTGCAGTTGTTGATAGAGGCAATCAGGGATGTGTTAAATGTTAATAATACCACACCTGAGCAGGTTGAGGAGGCTTTCTTCACTGAAAACAAGAAAGCCTCGCTAACCTGCCCTGTGTCAAAGGAGCTGAATGCTATATTTGAAAAGGCCTGGGTGAATCCTGAAAATAAATTTCAGATCCCTAAGAGGATTCTGGTAGCTTTTCCTTTCACTGAGGAGGATAGGAAAAAGAGGGAAAACCCACCGATTGTTGACGCATCTGTATCCAGACTCTCAAAGAAGGTGGTTTTACCGATACCGGGATCTACCGCCTTAAAGGAGCCGGCAGATAGGAAAATTGATAGTACTCTGAAATCAGTGTACACTGCTTCAGGGGCTATATTGCGTCCCACTATTGCTAGTGCATGGATTGCAAAGGTAATAGTGAAGTGGTCAGTTTCCTTAATGGAGGATTTGGATACGATGGATAGGGATGACGTTGCACTGTATTTGCGCAACATTCATGATTCTGCAGGTTTTATGGTAGAATCCATGAAAGACTTGGGTTCCATGGCTGCTGGAATTTCTTCCATGTCTGTTTCAGCTCGTCGGGGACTGTGGCTCCGCCAGTGGTCGGCCGACGTGGAATCCAGAAAAAGCGTGGAGTTGCTGCCCTATACAGGACAGGCTCTCTTTGGGGAAGCCCTAGACGCGTGGATATTTACCGCTACTGCGGGTAAGTCTCTGTATCTTCCCTCAGCAGCACCTGCTCCGAAGAGATCCTTCTCCTCAGCTACGCAGCAGTCCTTTCGGCCCAACAAGTCCAGAAAGGCCAAATCATCCAGTAACTTCTTCAGGGGAGGTAAGGTTAAATCCAAAAAGCCTGCCGCCGCAGGTTTCCAAGAACAAAAGACTGCTTCAGGTACCCCAAAGTCCTCCGCATGACGGTGGACGGGAAGGCCCGGAGGTGGGGTCTGTGGGAGTGAGACTCAGACAGTGAAGTCATGTCTGGGTATCGTCCGGCCTGGATCCCTGGGTGGTAGATATTGTATCTCAGGGATACAGGCTGGAATTTCAAAGTTTCCCTCCTCATCGTTTTTTCAAGTCAGGCTTACCGCCTCTGTTGGAGGACAGCACAGTGCTTCAAGATGCTGTCCAAAAGCTGGTGGAGGCACAAGTCATTGTGCCGGTACCACCGACCATGCTGACAAAGGGTTATTATTCAAACCTCTTCGTGGTACCAAAACCGGATGGTTCGGTCAGGCCCATTCTGAACCTAAAATCATTGAACCCCTTTCTAAAGGAGTTCAAGTTCAAGATGGAGTCTCTCAGGGCGGTGATATCAGGTCTGGAAGAGGGGGGCGATCTGGCTGCCACATCAGGCTTATCTCCGCTTCGCATTGCTGGAATGTCATTTACAGTTCCAGGCCCTGCCATTCGACCTCAACAGCACCGAGGGTGTTTACCAAGGTGATGGCGGAAATGATGATGCTACTCCGCAAGCAGGGTGTGAACATCATTCCTTATCTGGACGATCTCCTGATAAAGGCATCGTCCAGGGAGAAGCTGCTGCAGTCCATTGTTCTCACAACACGGCTGCTTCATAGTCACGGGTGGATTCTGAATTTTCCAAAGTCACATTTGGAACCAACCCGGAGATTGTCATTTCCGGGAATGATCCTGGATACGGAAGTACAGCGAGTGTTTCTTCCGCAGGGCAAGGCGTTGGTGATCCAATCCATGGTCCGGGATGTCTTGTAAGTCAGTCCGGGTATTAGTACATCAATGCATTCGCCTATTGGGAAAGAAGGTGGCCTCTTATGAGGCTCTCCAATACAGGAGGTTTCATGCTCGGACCTTCCAACTGGACCTCCTGGACAAGTGGTCGGGATCTCACCTCCACATGCATCAGAGAATTTGTCTGTCACCAGGGGCAAGGATTTCACTCCTTTGGTGGCTCCAATTGCCTCACCTCCTGGAAGGCCGCAGGTTCGAGATTCAGGACTGGGTCCTGCTAACAACGGATGCGAGCCTCCGGGGCTGGGGAACAGTCATTCAAGGGGTGACCTTCCAAGGACGGTGGTCAAGCCTGGAAGCCGGCCTGCCCATCAACATTCTGTAACTAAGAGCCGTCTACAACAGTCTTCTTCAGGCGGCCCCTCTTCTAAAAACCGGGCCATTCAAGTGCAGTCGGACAACGTAACAACTGTGGCTTACATAAACCGACAGGGCGGAACGAAGAGCAGAGCGGCAATGTTAGAGGTCACAAGAATACTCCTCTGGACGGAAAAGCACGCGCTGGCACTGTCAGCCATCTTTATTCCGGGAGTAGACAACTGGGAAGCAGACTTCCTCAGCAGACACGATCTCCATCCGGGAGAGTGGGGTCTCCATCCGGAGGTGTTCAAGGAGGTAACAGATCTTTGGGGCCTACCCCAAATAGACATGATGGCCTCTCGTCTCAACAAGAAGCTTCGGCGTTATTGTTCCAGGTCGAGGGACCCACAGGCAGTGGCAGTGGACGCCCTGGTGTCTCCGTGGGTGTTCCAGTCAGTGTACGTGTTTCCACCTCTCCCACTGATCCCAAGAATCCTAAAGCTCATAAGGAAAACAAGGGTTCACGCGATTCTCATTGCCCCAGACTGGCCAAGAAGGGCTTGGTACGCGGACCTTCTGAATCTACTGCAAGAAGAGCAGAGGCCTCTTCCTCTTCAAGAGGACCTGTTGCAGCAGGGGCCGTTTGCCTATCAAGACTTACCGCGGCCACATTTGACGGCATGGAAGTTGAGTGCCTGAATCTTGCTCGGAAGAGTATTCAGAAAGAAGTAATTCCTACCCTCATACAGGCTAGGAAAGTGGTAACGTCTAAACATTACCATCGTATTTGGAAGAAATATGTCTGGTGTGAGTCCAAGAAGTTTCCTGTGGTGGAATTTCAACTGGGACGTTTCCTCCTCTTGCTGCAGGCAGGAGTGGATATGGGGCTGAGATTGGGATCTGTAAAGGTCCAGATTTCAGCCCTGTCTATTTTCTTTCAGAAGCAATTGGCTGCCCTCCCTGAGGTTCAGTCCTTTTTAAAGGGAGTTTTGCATATCCAACCTCCCTTTGTGCCGCCTATGGCGCCATGGAACCTTAAGGTTGTGTTGCAGTTTCTTCAGTCGGATTGGTTTGAGCCTCTACAGGAGGTGGAGCTCAAATTTCTTACATGGAAGGCGGTCACTTTGTTGGCCTTAGCTTCTGCTAAGCGTGTCTCTGAGCTGGGGGCTTTGTCATGCCAAAGCCCTTACTTGATTTTCCATGAGGATAGAGCGGAGATCCGGACTCGTGATGAGTTCCTTCCGAAGGTTGTGTTGGCATTTCATATCAACCAACCTATTGTGGTGCCAGTGGCTACTGACTCCTCAATTACTTCAAAGTCCTTGTATGTCGTGAGGGCTCTGAAAATTTATGTGAAGAGGACCTCTCGTCACAGGTTGTCAGACTCTGTTTGTCCTATTTGATCCTAAGAAAATTGGGTATCCTGCTACTAAGCAGTCAATTTCTCGCTGGATTAGGTTCACTATCCGACATGCCTATTCTACAGCAGGACTGCCGTGTCCAAAATCTGTTAAGGCCCACTCTACTCGTAAGGTGGGGTCTTCCTGGGCGGCTGCCTGGGGTGTCTCGGCTGTACAGCTTTGCCGAGCGGCAACTTGGTCGGGGTCGAACTCGTTTGCAAAGTTCTATAGGTTCTATACTTTGGCCTCTGATGATCTGAAGTTCGGTCAATCAGTTCTGCAGGAGCCTTCGCGCTCTCCCTCCCATTCTGGGAGCTTTGGTACATCCCCATGGTACTAATGTGGACCCCAGCATCCCCTAGGACGTAAGAGAAAATAGGATTTTGGTACCTACCGGTAAATCCTTTTCTCGTAGTCCATAAAGGATGCTGGGCACCCGCCCAGCACTTCGTTTTCCTGTTGTTGTTATTTGGTTCATTACCACTTCGTTTAGTTGAGTACTGCATTGTTACTTGGTTAGTAATGTTTCAGCCGTTGCTGTTTAGTTCAAGCTAGTTGTCTTGACATGCCTGGTATGTGTGAGCTGGTATGAATCTCACCACTATCTGTGTTAAGTCCTTCTCTCGAAGTATGTCGTCTCCTCGGGCACAATTTCTAGACTGAGTCTGGTAGGAGGGGCATAGAGGGAGGAGCCAGCCCACACTCTTAAACTCTTAAAGTGCCAATGGCTCCTGGTGGACCCGTCTATACCCCATGGTACTACTGTGGACCCCAGCATCCTCTACGGACTACGAGAAAAGGATTTACCGGTAGGTACCAAAATCCTAATATATATATATATATATATTTATTTTGCAGGAAATATGTGGATGAATAATACACTTAAATCCTCATTTTGTGCATTATACCCTGGAGCATAGTGACTCAGTGACCGTGAGATCGGTGTTGTCTAACCACTCAGCGGGAGGTTGATTCTGTAAATAAGCATAGCTGTGAAGGGAATCCTGAGGCATTGTTGAAGGATTTGTTTGCTTGTCCTTGAATTATTCTATTCATCACTTTCACTTATTATTGTGAAGTGACCTATTGATACATTCCGAAGGAATTGTTCACAGCACCACATTTTATACTTTTCATTGATATTTGTTGGCGATGATAAACTGATAGTTTGTTTAAGTTCAACGGCATAATCTGGATTTGATATTTGAAATTCACAAATATTGATATCTGATTATAACCCCTGATGAAGTCCTAATGGACGAAACGCGTTGGGTTTCTTCAAACGTGAATCAGATCATACATCTGGAAAATTTTATTGAGGATTAGACATTTTATGCAATAGTTGACATCATCAGAATATAATTCTCCAATTCATTGTCAAACAATATGTTCTTGTTCTTATGATGTATTTGATCTTAAAGGAATTTTATTGATGATACAAACATTTACAATAGTATTTAAGATCTATTGTCAATTTTATGAATAAATAATTTTTTATATAAATGGTCCGATTTTCTGAGGTGGTTTAGCTCCCATGAGAATTCTGTTTTTTTCTTTTTATATATATATATATATATATATATATATATATATATATATATATATATATATATATAATTTTGCAGGAAATATGTGGATGAATAATACACTTAAATCCTCATTTTGTGCATTACACCCTGAAGCATAGTGACTCAGTGACCGTGAGACCGGTGTTGTCTAACCACTCAGCGGGAGGTTGATTCTGTAAATAAGCATAAAAGTGACATTTACCCTCCTCACAGTCAATTATCAATCAAGTTTTTACAGACCAGAACAGTCATAGGAGGAAGTTCGCTTCTTGTTCGGCCAGCTTCTTATTCACTTCTTGTTCGAACTACAGCTTCTTATTCAGAAAATTGAGTTTTGCAAGGGTTAACTAGTCTTGGGCCACAAATTTAACACCTGAAATCAACAGAGGGTGGTCACTTACACATGACCCTCTTGTATTTTCCCAACAGCAGTGTAGGCCCCTCGGCAAAGCAATGCACTGGGGGTCCTACCCTTCCTCAAGCGGTAGGGGTGGGAGGTGCTATCAGTGACAGCTTTGATGTCCCACGGGCAGTAGGGGGTGTTCTTTCTTCCACTCAGCCTGTAGGACCTGAAGCAGTCATTTCTGTTAATTACTTCTTTACTGCACAGATGGTGGGAGATGGGATGGAAGGGAGAACACTAAACTGTAGAAGGGGCATTAGGCTGAATCAAGGGGCAACGGTACATGACTCACAGGGTGGTAGAGCAGGGTTTAATATACAGGGGGAGGGGTGGATAGTGGAGTGGGCTTAATATGCATCCTTTTCTGTTGGGAGGGCAGCTTGCTTGGCTGCAGATATCTCCAGTTCCTGGAAATAGATTTCTTAACTTTCAATGGGGTAAAACACTAGATAGGCCCATCTTTCAGGAGATACTAGGGCAGGCCTGGCCAACCTGTGGCTCTCCAGATGTTGTGAAACTACACATTCCAGCATGCCCTACCACAGTTTTAGCATTCCCTAATAGCAAAACTGTGGCAAGGCATGATGGGACTTGTAGTATTACAACAGCTGGAGAGCCACAGGTTGGCCAGGCCTGTACTAGGGACTTAGGGGTTCAGAGTTCAGGAGCCAGAGCAATCCACCAACGAACATATAAAACTGCATACCAGGCGTGTGGAACTGGAACAGGGGCCAGCTGCTGAAAGGCTGAAATCGCTAGTTCTGGGCATAGTAGAGACAAGTTGCCAGTATCAACCGAAAGGGGAGAGTCCCGGCTTTTGTAATATATACTCGGAAAAACTCTAAGTCAGAAAGAACCCAAGATATCTGACTAGGAAGAGCAATTAACAGTCTCGGATGGGGACCACTGCTTAGAAGTCTGATATCTCAGGTTCCCTATGGACGATTTTTGAAAGTCTGGTACCCCTGGAAAGAGGGGACCCTCAGATATCAGCCTAGGGCCCTTAGACTCCTGGGGCCCTTGGGTAAGAGCACATTGAGCCCATACGAAAAGACAGCCCTGCACACACCATATTTTACCATTTTTAATAAGTACCTGTAGTTTTGCAAGGGTTAACTAGACTTGGGCCACAAATTTGACACCTGAAATCAGCAAAGCATGGTCACTAACATATGACCCACTTGTATTTTGCTTGGCCCAATGCTGTTTTGGGCATGAAATACACTGGCAAAGTGGGCACAAACACCATTTTAGAAAATGACATTTTGAATATGTAGCTGTAGTTTTGCAAGGGTTAACTAGTCTTTGGCCACAAATTTGACACCTGAAATCAACAGAGCTTTGTCACTTGCATATGACTCGCTAGTATTTTGCCTGGCCCAACTCTGTTTTGGGCATAAAAGATGCTGGCAAAGTGGGCACACACACACATCATATTTTATAATTCGACATTTTGAATAAGTAGCTGTAGTTTTGCAAGGGTTAACTAGTCTTGGGCCACAAATTTGACACCTGAAACTAAAAGAGAGTGGTCACACATGACCCACTTGTATTTTGCTTGGCCCAATGCTGTTTTGGACATGAAATACACTGGCAAAGTGGGCACAAACACCATTTTAGAAATTGCCATTTTGAATAAGTAGCTGTAGTCCCGAATGTCTCTATCCAATTTATTTTATTTTCTTACAATAAGGCTTTTTTCAAAGTCCTCTGTTTTCTTATTGACCTTATTATCCCTCTCTTTATATTCACTGGTCCCCTCAAATCTTTTTAGTTGAGTGTGTATATTCACTATCTCTTCCTGTGTGTCCTTAACTGCAGTCTCCCTAACTTTAATTAACAATTTCATAAGGTTTTTTAGCATGACTCCAGTGTCTCATTCCAGTCTTTTGTAAAATCTATGTTATTTTCAAATGTGGATGATTTTAAAATCCTTAGCCCTCTAGGAATAGTGTTTCCATCCAGATATTTTTGCAAGGTAATCTGGTCCCACCAGTGTTTAGTCTCTGCTATGCATAAGTCCTCCAATATATTGAAGAGCCCATGCATATCAGGCTGGTCCCTATTCTCAGTATGCATTTGTAGAGGTTCTGTCCCTTTAAGGTACGTATTTCTTCTCTCCACTCTTTCAGAGATACATCTCAGTGACGACATGTTACCTATTAGATATTGATTAGCAGCCTGGTTACGAGCAACAAAATACCAAGAAAAAACACACCAAGAGGGTGTGACCACACGCTTATCAATGTAATTCCTGTGCTGCTAGTAATATAGGGGTTGCTCAACCCTGAGAAAAGTACTAAAACCCACAAATTTTGCATTAAAAGCAATTAAATCTAGAAAAGAAAGTGGGGATCCTATAATTCTAGATAGGGACTAAATGGAGGCTTTACGAAATTTAGAGGAACTAGAGCATGAGTCAGGAAGGGTTAATATAGAACAAGTACAATCCACTAAAATCTATGATGTAAAACGGGATGGGATATTTAAAAACAAATCAGAATTTTACACCCTGCAATATAAGGGACCATACATAGAATGCTTCTACAAGAGTACATTACAACAATTTCATGCTATGTGTGAACATTCCGAAAAGAAATCAATGAAAGACAATATAAGTGCTGGTGAACATTAGGCAATAAAACATCTTTGCGATGATAGATCTATAACTATCAAACCAGCAGATAAGGAGGGTGGGGGGGGATTGTGATACTTGATACGACTGATTATTTATCTGAATCCAAACAACAGCTAGAAAATTACAAATACTATAAGAAATTGGAGAAAGACCCTACTAACCTTTATCAAAAAGAATTGAGAGTCTTATTGAACTGGGCCATTGCCGAGGGTGTGATATCCAGAGAAACCTCTTTATTTTTATTTAATAAATGTCCGATTATTCCCACTTTTTATTATTTATCAAAAATTCATAAAACACTGCATCAACCACCAGGGCGTCCTATAATTTCGGGTGTGGGTTCTCTCACTAATAATTTATCTGCTTTTGTGGATTATCACTTGCAAAGTCACGTAGGGAAGCTAAAATTCTATATTAAGGACACTAAACATTTTTTGAATAAGATCAATACGATTAAGTAGAATGAAAATTATTATTTATTAACATTGGACGTTGAATCACTCTACTCCAACATACCACATGATCTTGGTATACAGGCAATAGAGAACTGCCTGCCCAGAGACAGTGGTGTTTCTGACTCCCTACGTGATTTTGTAAGTCGATAAATTAAATTTATTTTAGAGCAAAATTATTTTATGTTTGATTTCACCTTTTTTCTACAGACACGGGGGATTGCGATGGGGACCAGATTCACCCCAGGCTATGCAAACCTATACATGGGCGCATTTGAGGACGAACATGTGTGGCGGGAGTGTCTCGAGGCGAATCTGGTCCTGTACGTCAGATTTATTGATGATTTGTTTATTATCTGGAATGGGGATGTGGAAGATTTGTTTATTATCTGGAATGGGGATGTGGATTCTATTAGTTCATTTATTTTAAGTCTTAATTCCAACACATTTGGTTTAAAATTCACAGCCACATATAGTTTATCACAGATCAACTATCTGGATATCACACTCTCGTGAAGGACAACAAGCTTGTTACAGAAACGTACAGGAAACCAGTAGATAGGAACAGATATCTAAGCTATCAGAGTTCACATCTTAGTACATGGAAAAATAACATACCTAAAGGCCAACTGATCCGTATGAAACGGAACTGTACCTTAGGGGCTACATATCAAAAGCAGGCAGTTGGCCTGATGCAGCTATTTACAGAGCAGGGATACCTGGAAGGTGTGATTAAGAAAGCCTTTGACGAAGTGAACCAAATAGAAAGACACTCACTCCTGCAGGCACCAAAGTAAAAACGAAGGTAGGGATCCGAATACGGTCAGTTTTGTAACACAGTTTAATGGTTATGCTAAAGAAATAAAGATCATCATCAGGAGAAATACATCTATGTTATTACAAGATGATCTCCTAAAAACTGAAATACATCCACGCGGTGAGGTTATTTTCAGAAGGTCTGAAAATCTGAAATCTAAATTTGTCCAGAGCCATTTTAGAAGGCCCAAAGAGTTTGCCAATGAGGGTACTAGTACCAATTCTAATTGGTTACCAAGACGACCGGTAGGATACCACAGGTGTGGGAATATAAAATGCTGTATGTGTAGTATATCATCAAGGAAAACTACAGAATTTGCCTCTTCAAGTACAGGAGAGAGATTTCAGATCAAAGACTTTCTGAATTGCCAATCCTCTTTTGTGATATATCTGTTAACCTGTAAGTGTGGGCAACAATATATAGGCCGTACAACTCGTACATTCCACCTCAGATGTAGGGAACACAGAAGGAACATACTTAGTGGAAATAGAACCCATCCCCTTTCGAATCATGTCACAATTTGCCAAAATCGGGACACGAATAATATTACAGCGATAGCCATTGAACAAGTAAAAGCCACCGTGAGAGGTGGCAATAGATTTGGAAGACTCTGTAGACGAGACTCATTCTGGATATATAAGATGCGTTCATTGTCACCGAATGGACTAAACGATGTAATTGAGTTGAATAATATATAATATTTATATGATAGCCTTGTCTTTGTGAACTCGCCTTATGACCAGTGAGTTGCATGTGGACACCACCCTAATGGGCAACAATACCAGGGGACCCTCTGGATTGTTTACACATGGGGATTAGGTGTACACATAGCAACTTCAATAAATTTGTAGAAAAGAGAACATCAAGGATGAATAATACAAATTAATAATAAAAATTAACAAAAAGTACCACAAATGACATCAAAAATAAATATTTTCATTCAGGCTCTGGTTCTTAATTTGAATGGAAGTTAGCATGCTGGGTATCCCAAAGAATAAGGGTGATATGTGTGTGTACATCTATGTATACTCCCTATATTTGTATATCTTTATATCTTTTTTTAAATCCTCATTTGTTATGAGGAATCAGTAGCCATGTCAATATATTTTGGAATACATAGAGATTGGGACTGAATATTTTTATATTTTAAAAATTTTATATTGATATGGGAGCTACACCATATCCTCTCATTGAAATCCCATTAATAAAGCTATGTGCTGATTCCCCGTATAGATCTCTCTTCTATATTCTTCTGGATCTAATTAAGATTAAAAACATACTTTTCTGTATATCTTTTATGTTTTTACATGTTTTATATTATTCTTTAGTGCGTGTGCTACATATATATGTGTATGCACATGTAAAAAATGTATCCGTATATCTATGTGTCTCTGTTATTCATATATGTCTCCCATAGATTATAATGCACATATTGCATATTATGTTTAGCATATAAGAGTCCAAATATGGATAGGGAAAGTTGAGATGCATATAAAGGTTTTTTAAGAACAAACGATATGTTACCTATAGTAATGATGAATACCCTCAGTGATGACATTTTACTATAATTTTATGGAATTTCGTTTTGTGGAATTTAATTACCTGCTCCATTGTTTTATGGTTAGTAACCTAGAATAAATTTATAGATATGTAGTTCTTATTACAGAACGCTAATTGAGACTGCTGCCAATATACATTTATAGTACATTGATTACCCCACTAAAAGATGAAGAATTATGCAGCCCGGGAGCACAGCTAAAAGACATACAGGAAATAAGAGAGCTGTGATACGCTCCAAATCATATCGAGGTATGGAATATAAGCAGTGCGCATGTGCGGCAATACCAGCCACGGAGAAAGACAGTGGGATGCGCTCCAGGACCATAACGAGGTCTGGAACGCAGGAAACGCACAGGCACGGCACTGACTACCGCCGACTTTAAAAGGAGGATGTAGAGGGGTAACAGTATACTTCTGACGAAGCCGCTGATACCACGAGGAGGCGGAGGAACGCGTAAAGATAACACTTATTTCAAAGCATCATCCGTGCCGGAGTGCTCATCTACAAGTGGTCTGCAGTATCATCCACTGTTCTCTCAGAGATGTCTGCGCATAAAGGTTAACAGTACCAGCAGCCGGGGAGACTGAGGATCGTTGAGACCAAAGCTAATTATTGTCTGGCCAGACTTATGAACTCTCTTTCTCATACATCCTAGAGGATGCTGGGGACTCCGTAAGGACCATGGGGTATAGACGGGATCCGCAGGAGACATGGGCACACTATAAGACTTTGAATGGGTGTGAACTGGCTCCTCCCTCTATGCCCCTCCTCCAGACCTCAGTTAGACTCTGTGCCCAGGAGTGACTGGACACACACTAGGGGAGCTCTACAGAGTTTCTCTAAAGACTTTATTCTTAGGTTTTTTGTTTTCAGGGAGACCTGCTGGCTACAGGCTCCCTGCATCGTGGGACTGAGGGGAGAGAAGTCAGACCTACTTCTTCCTAGTTCAAGGGCTCTGCTTCTTAGGCTACTGGACACCATTAGCTCCAGAGGGTTCGATCACTTGGTGCGCCTAGCTGCTTGTTCCCGGAGCCGCGCTGTCACCCCCCTCACAGAAGCCAGAAGAAAGAAGCCGGGTGAGTATGAGAAGAACAGAAGGCGTCAGACGGCAGAAGACTTCAGTAACGGAGGTAAGTGCAGCGGTAGCGCTGCGCTCCATGCTCCCACACACCAACGGCACTCACAGGGTGCAGGGCGCTGGGGGGGAGCGCCCTGGGCAGCAGTTACTGAGGATCTTGTTTAGACTGGCATGAAAGCATATCCGGGCTCCATGTACAATACCCCCGCCAGTATAAAGCAGCGGTCGCGCTGCGCGCCATTGCTCCCACACACCAACGGTTTTACATGGGTGCAGGGCGCAAGGGGGGGGGGGCACCCTGGACAGCAATATATATATATATATATATATATTATTTCAGTGGGTATATAGTGCGTAGACACTATATACAGTCCCCTGCCTGCATAAAAAACTTTATTATAACGGGGCTGAACCGCGCCGAAAAGGGGTGGGGCTTAGCCCTCACAACAGTGTTCAGCGCCATTTTCTCTCTGTCCCCGCCAAAAAATGTGTACAGTGCAAACGAGGGGGGGGCACAGTCTTTTAGTGTTATATTGAGGGAAATATGGCACTATTGTTTAGAAATGGGCATGTAATCATTGTTGTGCATATTTCTCTGTGTGTTCCCTGTCAGATATACCCACTATAGTCCACATGTGTCGACATGCGTCAGTGTTCTGTCACAAACCGCTATGGGGATCGCTGTCGGCATCGCCGACGCCTGTTGGTACTTGATTCAGTAGATGCAGTATCAGCAGGTCGGTAGTTGTATGCTTGTCAAAGTAGACACTGTAGTATGTCGGTGACCTGGTCGACACCAGCTGTTATTACTGGGTGTAAATTAACGTGTTGTAACTACCTTATACCTGTATATATATTTATATGTATATGTATGGTACAGTTCCATGGGCTTGTAGCTCGAGCACAGACATGGTAGTATATGTGGGAGAGTGTTATTAAACTTATTCATGTATACGTCCCTCGGACCCCTCGGGGTTGCAAGAATGTTATTTTGCCTGGTTACTACTCCCTGCTGTCGACGAATACTAGGTTTTCTGTCGACCATAATGTTTCCTGGTAGATCCACAACTGGGGCATTCAGTACATGGTCATACACATTCAGAACACATTACTGTCACTAGGGACCCGAAGGTTCCGGACAATCCGCTTATATGTATGTTTTATATATATATATATATATATATATATATATATATATACACTGCTCAAAAAAATAAAGGGAACACTAAAATAACACATCCTAGATCTGAATGAATGAAATATTCTTATTAAATACTTTGTTCTTTACATAGTTGAATGTGCTGACAACAAAATCACACAAAAATTATCAATGGAAATCAAATTTATTAACCCATGGAGGTCTGGATTTGGAGTCACCCTCAAAATTAAAGTGGAAAAACACACTACAGGCTGATCCAACTTTGATGTAATATCCTTAAAACAAGTAAAAATGAGGCTCAGTAGTGTGTGTGGCCTCCACGTGCCTGTATGACCTCCCTACAATGCCTGGGCATGCTCCTGATGAGGTGGCGGATGGTCTCCTGAGGGATCTCCTCCCAGACCTGGACTAAAGCATCCGCCAACTCCTGGACAGTCTGTGGTGCAACGTGGCGTTGGTGTATGGAGCGAGACATGATGTCCCAGATGTGATCAATTGGATTCAGGTCTGGGGAACGGGCAGGCCAGTCCATAGCATCAATGCCTTCGTCTTGCAGGAACTGCTGACACACTCCAGCCACATGAGGTCTAGCATTGTCTTGCATTAGGAGGAACCCAGGGCCACCGCACCAGCATATGGTCTCACAAGGGGTCTGAGGATCTCATCTCGGTACCTAATGGCAGTCAGGCTACCTCTGGTGAGCACATGGAGGGCTGTGCGGCTCCCCAAAGAAATGCCACCCCACACCATTACTGACCCACTGCCAAACCGGTCATGCTGGAGGATGTTGCAGGCAGCAGAACATTCTCCTTGGCGTCTCCAGACTCTGTCACGTCTGTCACATGTGCTCAGTGAGAACCTGCTTTCATCTGTGAAGAGCACAGGGCGTCAGTGGCGAATTTGCCAATCTTGGTGTTCTCTGTCAAATGCCAAACGTCCTGCACGGTGTTGGGCTATAAGCACAACCCCCACCTGTGGACGTCGGGCCCTCATACCACCCTCATGGAGTCTGTTTCTGATCGTTTGAGTAGACACATGCACATTTGTGGCTTGCTGGAGGTCATTATGCAGGGCTCTGGCAGTTCTCCTGTTCCTCCTTGCACAAAGGCGGAGGTAGCGGTCCTGCTGCTGGGTGTCACGATCAATGCAGTTTCTCCTCCATGCCTAGGGTGGCGCTCTCTGCTCTGGTGCTCAGCACTCTGCTCTGTATCTGCAGCTTGATGATTAGCTGTTACCACAGCTGTGAGCAGCACCTGAACTCACTACTTAGGCCAGCCACACAGGCTCCCTGTTGCCAGTTCATCGTGTCAAGGTTGTCTCGGTTTCTGGTCCTGGTTATGCTGGTCTCTGCTGCTGAAATCACCCATAGTACTGCCAGGCTCCAACAGCTATCCCGTGTAGCTACTCTGCTACAGTGCAATCCTGTGATCCTGCTACAGTGCTATCCTGTGATCCTGGTATGTTGCATACTCTACCACAGTGCTATCCTGTGATCCTGCTACAGTGCAATCCTGTTATCCTGCTATGTTGCATACTCTACCACAGTGCTATCCTGTGATCCTGCCACAGTGCAATCCTGTTATCCTGCTACATTGCATACTCTACCACAGTGCTATCCTGTGATTCTGCTACAGTGCAATCCTGTTATCCTGCTACGTTGCATACTCTACCACAGTGCTATCCTGTGATCCTGCTACAGTGCAATCCTGTTATCCTGCTACGTTGCATACTCTACCACAGTGCTATCCTGTGATCCTGCTACAGTGCAATCCTGCTACGTTGCATACTCTACCACAGTGCTATCCTGTGATCCTGCTACAGTGGAATCCTGTTATCCTGCTACGTTGCATACTCTACCACAGTGCTATCCTGTGATCCTGCTACAGTGCAATCCTGTTATCCTGCTACGTTGCATACTCTACCACAGTGCTATCCTGTGATCCTGCTACAGTGCAATCCTGTTATCCTGCTATGTTGCATACTCTACCACAGTGCTATCCTGTGATCCTGTTACAGTGCAATCCTGTTATCCTGCTACGTTGCATACTCTACCACAGTGCTATCCTGTGATCCTGCTACAGTGCAATCCTGTTATCCTGCTACGTTGCATGCTCTACCACAGTGCTATCCTGTGATCCTGCTACAGTGCAATCCTGTTATCCTGCTACGTTGCATACTCTACCACAGTGCTATCCTGTGATCCTGCTTCAGTGCAATCCTGTTATCCTGCTACGTTGCATGCTCTACCACAGTGCTATCCTGTGATCCTGCTACAGTGCAATACTGTTATCCTGCTACGTTGCATACTCTACCACAGTGCTATCCTGTGATCCTGCTACAGTGCCTTCACAGTCCACAGTGCCTCAAGTGTTTCCACAGTCTACACCGTTTTCATGTACTCACAGTCTCCTGGCATCTCGTGTATTCACAGTCTCCTGGCATACCATGTCCCCTCAGTTCTCCCTTTCATTTTGTGTTCTCTAATTATTCCTGGTTTATTCTTATTGTTTACAGTTGTACACTGCTTTAATAAACTTGCTATTGTACCGTGAACATCAGTCCCTGCGAATATGTTCTCACAAAGGGAAATCCAAACGGATTCTGACACTGGGTTGTTGCCCTCCTACGGCCTCCTCCACGTCTCCTGATGTACTGGCCTGTCTCCTGGTAGCGCCTCCAGGCTCTGGACACTACGCTGACAGACACAGCAAACCTTTTTGCCACAGCTCGCATTGATGTGCCATCCTGAATGAGCTGCACTACCTGAGCCACTTGTGTGGGTTGTAGGGAGGTCATACAGGCACGTGGAGGCCACACACACTACTGAGCCTCATTTTGATTTGTTTTAAGGACATTACATCAAAGTTGGATCAGCCTGTAGTGTGTTTTTCCACTTTAATTTTGAGTGTGACTCCAAATCCAGACCTCTATGGGTTAATAAATTTGATTTCCATTGATAATTTTTGTGTGATTTTGTTGTCAGCACATTCAACTATGTAAAGAACAAAGTATTTAATAAGAATATTTCATTCATTCAGATCTAGGATGTGTTATTTTAGTGTTCCCTTTATTTTTTTGAGCAGTGTATATATATTTAGGATATGTGGGTAATTGTGTATTACATTATGTAAATTCATATTTTGAATGCTGAAGTAATAGTATTCCTTCTCATGTACTGGTCGCTCTGTTGATAAAGCTCTAGGTCGGCCGTGACGAGTTGGTCTCAGATCCTCTCAAGGAGTCCGAATGTTTTTTCTTTTCCTGCCAAGAATTGAATACTGCGAAAGTCAACTCCTGGTCGACCACCTGGTCCGGGCCCTGTCACAAAGTATCATATACAGGAAGCTAAGTGATATTTTATTTCTATGCTTTGGGCTTATTTGCCTTACATGCACATGAGGGAATGTTTATATTCGGAAAGGCATCCGATAGAATTACCCTAAAGAGAGAAGGGATGTTTCTTATGTTAGTTCTTCTCTATAACATTGCGGCTGGCGGCCGTGTGTATATAGGAGGTGTGGCCGCGGAAATTATGAGGCTGACTCCGAGAGATACTGGAGTTTTTTCCCTGTGACGGTGTACCGCTGTTTGGAGATGCCTCAGTTAAGTCACTCTCGGCGGATACCACTGGTAAGTCTACCTTCGTGAGTTAGATTCCCTCACAACGGTTGGTGACGCATTCTTTTGTGGGATGCAGTCATTTTTACCGGTTCGATACCGTTCTTTTTTCCTTTCTGGGTAGATAGTGGAAGGTGAAAAGGTAAGAGCTCTGCAGCCTTGTTAGGTTCGCAGAAGCGGATAGTGTCTTCTGCTTTTACCACATCCACCGCATGTCGCTGGGTCTATCTGGCTGAAGCCCACACCAGTGGGAACTCGTCTAAGGCTCTTCCATGAGTCCGGGAATGGACCTGGGAGTTAATAATAGAATCCAAAGGAGGGTCATACTGGAGTTACAGATGATTCCCCTCACTGATTTTTTAAATAGATCTTACCGATTCCTCTCTGGAAGGGGAGGTAGTACGCAACGCCATACCAGAGTTGCGTCAGGTTCAGGACTTTGTCCTGCTGTCCCTGTAAAAGAAAGGAAGAAAGAAGGAAACGTTTCTACTTACGAAGTTGAACTACGGGATGGAATCTCTCAGGCCAGGGAGCCCAAGCACGTAAAGGTAGAAAAGTGGTTTAAATGCGTTTTTCTCAGCATTCAGCCTGCCTGGGTTGATATCCAGGATTGTCTTTGCCATTTCACCGGAGTGTTGGCAGTATGCTGGTTTTCTTTCAATAGTTAGAGCCATTGTTATTTTGTACTGAGACGCTCTCCTGATTACGGCGAGGTCAAGACACAAGTGGTTCAAATCGTTGTTTCTCTCTGACTGTTCAACACAGGGAATGGCTGTTGTTCCCAACGACGCGGATGTCGGAGGTGGGTATCAGAGTAGATACTGAATGGTTGAGGTTCTGTGTTTTCCTGTGGAAAGAGGTCTGAGGATCCAGAGTCGGATCAGATTTGCAGTGACAATCCATCAATATGTTCCGCTGATGATGAAGAAGAGGAGTGTGGCCTAAGAGGCCTGTTCGGTGAGCAGGTCAAATGCCAGAGTGGTTTTCACGGGACCAGTTGGATATGTGGTCCGGGTCTCACCTGCACCGGAATATAATCCTAATAGCCAGGATATCACTCCGGTGGTGTCTGCACAGTCTAACTTCCTAGAATGACGAAGGTTCGGGATCCAAGATTAGATCCTGGTGTCCATGCATGCAGATCTCCGTGGCTGGGGAGCAGTCTTTCCAAGGAAAGTATTTCCAGAGGAAAAGGTCAAGCTGGGAAGCTGGTCTGCAATAAGCTTTCTTGAATTAGGAGCTATTTTCAACGAACACATTCTTCGTGATCTGCCCGTGTTAATTCTGTCGGATGACTTGACAGCAGTGGCGTAAGTAAGCCGCTAGGGCGGAACCAGGAGCAAAGCGCCAATGGCAGAAGCCGAAAACGTTTTCCGCTGGGCGGAAAGACAGGTAAACGCTATAGTAGCAGTCTTCGTCCCGGTTGTAAACGACGGAGAAATAGATTCCTCTGCAGACGCGATCTCCATCCGGGAGAATTACAGTTGTCATCAAGAAGTTTTCACTGAAGGGACAAGTCTTTGAGGAGTGCCTCAAGTGGACATGTTGGCGTCTCGCCTCAACGAGAGACCTCAGGGATATTGTTCCAGATCAGGGGACACTCAAGTTATGGCAGTGGACGCCCTTGTGACACCTTCAGTGTTTTCAGTCGGTCTATGTGTCCCCTCCGCTTTCACTCTTTCTGAAGGTGATAAACGTAAGAAGAACAAAGGTTCAGGCGATCCTCATTGTTCCAGTCTAATCAAGGAGGGCTCGGTATCCAGTTCTTCAGGCTTTACTCAGAGAAGATCCATGGCCTCTTCCTCTACGCGAGGAACTGTTACAGCAAGATCCGGGTGTGTATCAAGACTTACCGCGGCTGCGTTTGACAGTGTGGCGGTTGAACGCCATATCCTAGCCAGAAAGGGTATTCCCAGTGAAGTAATTTCCACACTTCTTCAGGCTAGAAAGGAAGTAACGGCAAAGCCTTGCCACCGTGTTTGGAGAAAATATGTGTCTTGGTGTGAATCCAAGGCGGCTACTACGGAAGACTTTCAGCTGGGTCGTTCTTCTCCATTCTTTGCAAGCAGGTGTGGGTGCAGGCCTAAGGTTTGGCTCCATTTAAGTGCGGTTTTGGCCTTATAAATTTTCTTTTAAGAAAGAATTGGCAACCTTTCCGGAAGTTCGTACCTTCGTGAAAGGAGTACTGCACATCCAACCTCCATTTGTGCCTCCGTTGGCACCGTGGGACCTTGACGTGGTGTTGCGTTTTCTTGTGTCACACTGATTGGAACCTTTGTGAAAGGTTGTGTTAAAATTTCTCTCTTGGAAAGTGGTCATGCTATTTGCTTTGGCGTCCGCAAGGCGGGTGTCGGAAGTAGTGGCTTTGTCTCACAAGAGCCCTGTTTGCTCTTCCATGTGGATAGAGAGGAATTGAGAACTCGGATAATAGTTCTGCCAAAAGTGGTTTCTGGGTTTCGCAGAAATCAGCCTATTTTGATGCCGGTGGTTACTTAAGCATTAGCTGATTCAAAGTCTCTCGATGTAGTCAGGGCTTTGAATATTTAGGTCGCCAATTGGCTCAGATTGGGGAAACAGAGGCTCTGTTTGTCCGGTATGCTCCCAGCATGATATGCAGTCTGTTATACGCTGAATCGGTGATACGATTCGGCGTGCTCGTTCTACGGCTGGATTGCCGTTACCGAAGTCGGTGGAGACCTATTCTACTAGGAAGATGGGCTCTTCTTGGGCGTATGCCCGAGGAGTCTCGGCGGTGCAACTTTGCCGAGCGCCTACTTGGTTGGGTTCAAACACTTTTGCTATGCTCTACAAGTTTGATACCCTGGCTGATGGGGACCTTTTGTTGCTCAATCGGTGCTGCAGAGTCATCCGCACTCTCCCGCCCGGTCTGGAGCTTTGGTATAAACCCCATGGTCCTTACGGAGTCCCCAGCATCCTCTAGGACGTATGAGAAAATAGGATTTTAATACCTACCAGTAAATCCTTTTCTCTTAGTCCGTAGAGGATGCTGGGCGCCCGTCCCAGTGCGTACTGTGTCTGAAGTTATTGGTTATGGTTACACTCTTGTGGTGTTTCTTTTCTGTCAGGCTGTTGCTGACGTTGTTCATGCCATGGCATGCGGTGTCTTATTATTGGTTGTGTTGACACACAGGTTGTGTTACATATTCTCTCAGCATGTGGTTGTGTATTAGTTGTCTGGTATTCTATTGAATGCCACGTTCTACGCTATGTTCGTGGTGTGAGCTGGTACGACACTCACTGTGTTTACACAATAAATTCTTTCCTCGAAATGTCCGTCTCCCTGGGCACAGTTTTCTAACTGAGGTCTGGAGGAGGGGCATAGAGGGAGGAGCCAGTTCACACCCATTCAAAGTCTTATAGTGTGCCCATGTCTCCTGCGGATCCCGTCTATACCCCATGGTCCTTACGGAGTCCCCAGCATCCTCTACGGACTAAGAGAAAAGGATTTACCGGTAGGTATTAAAATCCTCTTATTTAAATCCTGCTAGCAGACCCGTGTGGTGGACATTGATTACAGAGGAGTCTGTGTACCAATCTGATTCTGCTACAGCAGTGACTGTAATCATTTATAAACAGCTGAGTTTAGATAATTTGCAACAAAGTTTCCGTCCTATGGGGGTCATTCTGAGTTGTTCGCTCGCAAGCTGCTTTTAGCAGCTTTGCACACGCTAAGCCGCCGCCTACTGGGAGTGAATCTTAGCATATTAAAATTGCGAACGAAAGATTAGCAGAATTGCGAAGACACTTCTTAGCAGTTTCTGAGTAGCTCCAGACTTACTCGGCATCTGCGATCAGTTCAGTGCTTGTCATTCCTGGTTTGACGTCACAAACACACCCAGCGTTCGCCAAGACACTCCCCCGTTTCTCCAGCCACTCCCGCGTTTTTCCCAGAAACGGTAGCGTTTTTTCACACACTCCCATAAAACGGCCTGTTTCCGCCCAGAAACACCCACTTCCTGTCAATCACAGTACGATCACCAGAACGAAGAAAAAAACTTGTAATGCCGTGAGTAAAATTCCTAACTGCATAGCAAATTTACTTGGCGCAGTCGCACTGCGGACATTGCGCATGCGCATTAGCGACTATTCGCTCCGTTGCGACAAAAAAATAACGAGCGAACAACTCGGAATGACCCCCTATATGCTACAGTGTATTAACACTGAGTGGTAAACTACCAGCTATGAAGCGGAAACACTTCTGTTACAATCAATGTGAAACTGACATTTACTTACTTTTATTTTTATATTTATATGTGTGCTGCATTTTAAACTATGATAATTGTGGAGCATGTATAATTTAAAAACCGGCCGGTGGATGTAACTTTTATGTATTCTAGGGAGATAGTATTTTAATAAATTGGTTATTAATTCCTGAGCGCTGTAATAACTTCTCTTTTTTGGGGTTTTAGTACTTAGTGACAGTCCTGCAGTGCAAACCGTAGATAACAGTTCCAGGCCCTACCCTTTGGTCTCTCCACGGCACTGAGGGTGTTCACCAAGGTGATGGCAGAGATGATGTTTCTCCTTCGCAGGCAGGGAGTGAACATAATTCCGTACTTGGATGATCTTTTGATAAAGGCTCCGTCCAGGGAGAGGTTGTCAAACAGCATTGGCCTCACAACCAAACTACTCCTGGATCACAGCTGGATTCTAAATCTTCTGAAATCTCACTTAGAGCCAACTCGGAGGCTCCCATTTCTGGGAATGATACTAGACACACAGTCGCAGAAAGTTTTTCTTCCATTGGAAAAGGCATTGGTAATCCAGTCGATGGTTCGGGATGTCCTGAAGCCAACCCAGATATCGGTGCACCTATGCATTTGCCTTCTGGCAAAAATGGTGGCCTCTTACGAGGCTCTTCAATACAGAAGGTTTCATGCACGACCCTTCCAGCTCAATCTGTTGGACAAATGGTCCGGATCGCATCTTCACATGCAACAGAGGATTCATCTGTTGCCAAAGGCCAGGATCTCCCTTCTGTGGTGGCTACAGACTTCTCACCTGCTTGAGGGCCGACGGTTCAGGATTCAAAATTGGATTCTGGTAACCACGGACGCAAGCCTCAGAGGTTGGGGAGCAGTCACCCAGGGGGTGCAGTTTCAAGGAAGATGGTCAAATCAGGAAGTCGTCCTTCCAATCAACATTCTGGAACTCAGGGCTATATACAACGCCCTTCTCAGGCCTATATACAACGCCCTTCTGCAGGCCTCATATCTTCTTCACGATCGGGCCAGTGACGTACATAAACCGACAGGGCGGAACGAAAAGCAGAGCAGCAGTGTCAGAGGTGTCAAGAATTCTCATCTGGGCAGATAAACATGCTGCGGCGTTGTCGGCGGTCTTCATTCTGGGAGTAGACAACTGGGAAGCAGACTTCCTCAGCAGACACGACCTGCACCCGTGGGAGTGAGGCCTTCACCCGGAGGTGTTCAGGTGCTTGACAAGTTGATGGGGATGTCCACAAATAGACATGATAGCCTCTCGTCTCAACAAGAAGCTCAAGTGGTATTGTTCCAGGTCGAGAGGCCGACAGGCAGTGGAAGCTCTGACGACTCCATGGGTCTATCAGATGGTGTACGTGTTTCCTCCACTTCCTCTGATCCCAAGAATTCTGAAAAGAATAAAAAGGGAAAAGATTCAAGCAATTCTCAGTGCTCCGGACTGGCCAAGAAGGGCCTGGTACGCGGACCTCCTGGAGGTGCTCCTCGAATATCCGTGGCCTCTACCTCTTCACGAGGATCTTCTGCAACAGGGCCCGTTCATCTATCAAGACTTACCACAGCTACGTTTGACGGCATGGAAGTTGAACGGCAAATTCTTGCCAGGAGAGGCATCCCAGACAAAGTCCTCCTGACTATGATCCAACCCAGGAAGGGGGTAATGTCTAAACATTTCCACCGTATTTGGAAGAAATACATCTCTTGGTGTGAGAGCAAAAAATATTCTGCGGTGGAATTTCATCTGGGATGTTTCCTGCTTTTTATGCAGTCGGGTGTGGATGTGGGCCTACGTCTGGGCTCCATAAAAGTCCAGATTTCGGCATCGCCCATCTTTAAGAGTGGTAAATATTGTGGAACATATCATCCCATTCAAAAGGCTATAACATCTTCTTATAATATTATATAGTCCTATATGTCCTAATCTACCAGAGACTGGTTATTATGCACTTTTATGAATAGCTCCATTTTTAATATTTTATTTTATTTTTTGGTTTATTGAACAATATATGTTTAAATAAATTTTAATGGTATATATCATCTACACCTGTCTGCTTATACCTTTTATAGCGCTGTATACTTTGTGTGTATATATATGAACTCAGAACTTGTCAGCAATTCCTTCCCAAGGTGGTGTCCGCATTTCACATCAACCAACCGATTGTGGTTCCAGCTGTTACGGACACTTCTGCTACTTCAAAGTCTTTGGATGTTGTGAGAGCTTTGAAGGTGTATGTAAAGAGAACTGCTCGTCACAGAAATCTGACTCGCTGTTCGTTCTTTATGATCCCAATAAGATTAGGTGTCCTGCTTCTAAGCAGTCCATTGCGCGCTGGATCAGGCTCAGGCTGGATCAGGATGCTTATTCCACGGCTGGCTTGCCAGTTCCGAAATCTGTTCAGGCCCACTCGACTAGGTCGGTGGGTTCTTCTTGGGCGGCTCCCCGGGGTGTCTCGGCTCTACAGCATTGCCGAGCAGCTACTTGGTCAGGTTTGAAAAAGTTTGCTAAGTTTTACAAATTCGATACTTTGGCCTCTGACGACCTTCAGTTTGGTCAATCAGTTCTGCAGGAACATCAGCACTCTCCCACCCGGTTTGGGAGCTTTGCTACTTCCCCATGGTACTAAATGGAACCCCAGTATCCTCTAGGACGTAAGAAAAATAGGATTTTAATTACCTACCGGTAAATCCTTTTCTCATAGTCCGTAGAGGATACTGGGCACCCGCCGGTGCTTCGTTCTTCCTGCACTGTTACTTGGGTAAGTATTATTGTTTGGTTCAGCTGTTGCTGTTCCTGTTTCAAGTTTGGTTAGCATAGCTTTCCTCTTGTTTGTGTGTGATGGTTCGGAATCTCACCACTATCCTGTTATATTCTATACTTCTCTCAAAGTATGTCCATCTCCTCGGGCACAGTTTCCTAGAGTCTGGTAGGAGGGGCATAGAGGGAGAAGCCAACCCACAATATCAAATTCTTAAATGCCCATGGCTCCTAGTGGACCCGTCTATTCCATGGTACTAAATGGAACACCAGTATCCTCTACGGACTACGAGAAAAGGATTTACCGGTTGGTAATTAAAATCCTATTTTACGATTGGCAGCTACTAGTACTGGCTTTACCTATCACTTTGACCAGAAATAATTTGATTTGGTGCTGGACCACCAACTCGAGGCACCCCTGCAAGAGCCTTGCAGCACCCTATGGTGCTTAAGCACACAGGCCCAATTGTATTAAGCTTTAAAAAGTGATAAAGTGGAAATGGATAAAGGGGGGAATCTAATAGACAGGAGAAAACAGACACCCAACCGACTTTTCAAACATTTGAATTCCCCCCAAAGAGTTATAAATGACCAGCCAAGCAGCTTCCTAACTGCCATGTAACAGGCTGTGTTTGAAAAATGACAGGAGCTGGTTGGATAGTCATTTATCACTCTTTATCGAATTATGTAAAGAAAGACTAATCATGATAACCTACTTAAAAATGGCTACTCTAAAAACCAGTAAATTACACCTTATGAAATGTGGAAAATCCAGTATGAGCATCTGTGTCACGCTCGCATCGAATCTCACCTGTTTACTGGTCGGCCTGGCACCTGGCTCCTAGAGGTGTCTGCTACGGATGCTCTCCAGACCCTCACTGTGTAACTACATATTCCCCGTAATCCTGCCCAGCTTCACCATTCCCTGGGTGGTAACAGGGAGAGAAAGAGGGAGTGGGGTGGAAGAGAGAGGGAGGGGGAGCGAGAGAGGGTAACAGGTAGGGAGACAGAGAGGGGGGGGGGGCAAGACAGAGAGAGGGAGAAAGTATGTTGGAGAGAAAGAGGGAGATGAGAGAGGTACAGATAGAGGGGTGCAAGAGGAAGAGAGAGGGGGAGGGGAGTGAGCAGGAGAGGTGAGAGATAGCATCAAAGATAAAGATAGTGAGAGTACGTCAAGGAGAGAGAGTGTACATCAGGGACAGAAAGGGTGAGACAAAGAAAGGGAGAGGAGTAGTGCAAGAGGGAGAGACAGGGGAAGGATGGAAGGGACTGGGAGAGACACTACCCGCCTAGGCTTCTCGGAAGGGGGCGGGCACTTTGCGGTATTAGGCCCCACCCCCTTTCCGCCCGAGAATCACGGCAAAGCCGGCAGTGCAGTGTAGTACTTCTCTGGGTAGGGGTACAATGGGTCGACAAGGCCATGGAAATGTTTGACACAGTGGGGGCCCCCCCGGACGACCTTCAGTCCCACCCACTGTGCGGAGTGCTCACAAATCAGCCGCCAGCGTCCATGTCCATGGTGGGGTGTTCGTGACCGCGGTCAGAAGAAACGTCCCTGCCAATGATAGCCTTGGGTCTCCTCACAAGCGCAGGCTGTCCTATCGCGCTGCAGGAAAAGCAGGTCACAGCACCATGGGAGAGGGTGGAGGCGGGCAGAGGGCATACAGCGGGGAAGCGCAGCACTGCATACACCTTGCACACAGTGCTGTTGGTGGCCATACGTGGTCAGTCGGCTGGCATCAGGGGGGTGCCGGACATTACAGTGTGCAAGTGCAGTGCACAAAAGGCAAACCTGTGCACACTATGGGTACAGTGGAGGAGCCAGGTGCCCCCTTCAGGGCTGGAGCCCGGCGGCAACAGACTCCGTTGCCTCCGGGAGTTCCGCCCCTGCTGGGTGCTACCATCTTGCCTCTTATAAGCTGACCAATATCCCACCAACCAAAGACTCGGCTCCTGTCAGCTGACGCCCATAGCCAATCACAGGTGAGCAAGGAGGATAAAAGGAGAAGCCTTTCTTCCAGCAAATTGCTAAGTACATCACTTCCTTGTGTAACGGTGCCTAGCTCCAGGCTGTCTTATGTTTCCAGTAACTGTCCTATCTAGTCAGCAGTGCACTATTTGGTCACAAGGCTGGATATCCTGCTCTCTGGGTTTTACCCAGCAACTCTGCAGTTCCCATGTATCCTGCTCTTTGGGTTTAGCCCAGTAACTCTGCAGTTCCCTTGCATCCTGCTCTTTGGCTTTAGAACAGCAACTCTGCATTTCCCATGTATCCTGCTCCCCATAGGCGTGCGCAGCACATTTTATTAGTGGGTGCACCGTTGGAGGGGTGTGTCTAGCACCGCCTTTTGGGCGTGTCTAGAACCATCTATTGATGGTCAACGCAATATAAAATATCCACCCTTGTAGCAATCCTAATAAAGCAGATACATTGTCAGATGTTGTGGTGTGCACCAAACAAACACCCCTGATGGCACTCACTGCAATTACACTGCTCCTCCTCAGCCTGGTGTGGCTGCCCCTCTCTTTCCCCTGCAAGCTGCAGCAGCTTACTTACAAGTCAGTCACTCACTGACACTGACAGTCGCAGACTAGTACTGCTGCTGCTGGAAAAACGAGTGACGTGTCAATGCTGCTGCCGACCGCCTGCCAGTATTGAATTTGTCTTCCTAATAGGAACGCTGGCTGCATGCTGCTCCTCATCAGTGGCTGGCAGTGGCATAGCATTGAAGGAGAGAGGTGGGCGGGTGTGACGGGTGGGCGTGCGAGCCGCATTACGTAATAACGTCACACCACGCTGTTTTTGTACATGGAGGTGGAGCCAGGAGTTTGAAAGCCGGTGGCAGTGGCACCCTTGATTAACCCAGGCGTCCAGTCAGTAATGCAGTCCTGACAGGGTGCAGTGCAGAGGGGACAGTAATCAGCCTGCTCGGCGATCGCTGCATCAGGCATGTGAGATCGGGGTGCTGGATATTAGGGGGTGCCTGTGCGCACCAGGCACCCCCCCTGCGCACACCTATGCTGCTCCCTGAGTTTAACCCAGATACTCAGTATTCATTGTTCATAGCTCTCTGAGTTACCCCAGCATTACAGCTATTCACGAGTGGTCCACTATTGGCCAAGTCTGGCATTACAGATATCACTTTTTATGTATTTGTTTCACTGCCACGTACTGTCCAGATTCTAGAATTTTATGTGCAAGCCATAATACAACTCTCTACCTTCCTGCATACAGCACCACCTGTCTGACAGTCACTTTAGTCCAGCCCAGGTCTGCAATTATTCCATTTTGTGACAATCTGAGAATATTCAGCTGCAAGACTTATTGCACATGTAGGGGCGTATTCCGAGTTGCATGCAAAGTTGATGTAGCTGCTGGCTGCTATGGTAACCTGATGTACTACCTTATGATAATCCAAGTATCTAATAAAATAATGTGGGGGGTTTGTGCGCGTGAAAGCTGAAACCCATGCTGCCCATTGATTTTGAGCCAGCCACTGCACTCATCATCATTTATATCTGCACTTGCACCATCCCCATGCAAGATACGTCAGAAACAGGATTCCCTTCCATACACACGACTGCTCAGAGCTTTTGACACACACCCGTGACACTCCCTCAAGTCAAGGTGGTTACGTGTGATCACATTGGCACTGCTCAGTTAACTCCCTGAAACAGAATAGAACAGATATATGCAAAGATTCATAAATTCATATCTGCACATATGTCGTGTGCAAAAAGCCACTTTTTGCATCTGTGAGCAGAGATCTGTGCGACTCAGAATCAGCCCCTAAAAGTGCTCCAAGCTAGGAGACAGAGAAACAGCAGGTGGTGGAACAGAAACTATAATCCTAAAAGCAGCCAAGTGATTGTAATCTGCAGTGCATATTCAGATGGCTCCAGTAACCTCTGGTACCTTCATTTTTATATAGTGAGACAGGGTAACTGGTCTATAGATCTACAGTGTCTATATAATCAATAGGTCAACATGCATTAGGTCGACTGTGCTCATGGTCAACATGTACAAAAGGTCAACATGAGTTTTTTTTAAAAGGTTTTTTCTGCTGCGGGGTACACTGGGCTCCACAAGGATAGACATAGGGGTGTAGAGTAGGATCTTGATCCGAGGCACCAACAGGCTCAAAGCTTTGACTGTTCCCAGAATGTACAGCGCCGCCTCCTCTATAACCCCGCCTCCCTGCACAGGAGCTCAGTTTTGTAGTTGGTGCTGCAGTAAGCAGGCACATAACAGAGGGGCTGCTCCAGGCAGCCCTAAGGAGAGCTTTTTTTGAAGAAAAAAGTGAAGACTACAAGGGCAGCAGCGGTGGTAAATGTCTTGTGACATTCACTGCTGCAGCTCCAGCTCTCCCCAGCGGCGCTGTACACTCCCGAGCCCTGGTTGCCGTGTAACTACAGCAGGAGGCTCCGGTTTTCTTCCTGTTAGACACACACGACGGGGGCTCTCCGGGATCGTGTGGCCGCGCTTCGGGAGGTGGTGAATGGGTCCCGCTTGCGGGACCTGGTCTTTATCGCGATCCGGCGTGGTCAGTGGGAGCCGGGCCGCGCGCGCTGGCGGTAGACACTGTGGCAGTACAGGCGATCCCACTAGATCACCAGGGCATGGGTGCAGGTCAGGTTTTCTCTCTAAACCATTTTCAGTAGCCCACAGTACCCGGTGGTTTTGCCAGCAGGGGGATAAGGCTTAGACCTGAAGCCCCTCCCCCAGCCCCAGGGAGCCATTTCCCGCAAATGTTCCCGCCCTGGAGCTGCATATCTGTCTCTCCCTCACTCCCTGTCAGTGTCTGGGCGCCATTTCTCTCAGCTTCACTGTTCCTGGGACTGCTTGGGAAAATCCTCCTGTGTAAAGCCGCCTGGTTGTCAGTGCTGTGACTTTACATGACACTTAAGTATTCTACCTGCCTTTTTAGACAGTGCTAGTTAAGAAAAAGTGCATTTATTCAGGGTCTTCTAGTACAATTACCCTGTGATATACATCCAGTTCTTACTGTGTAGTGTTAGATCTATTGACTATATATATATATATATATATATATATATGTAAATAACAAGAAAAAATAGCGCCACTTGTGGTAGGTTTGACCTCACTGCAAACGTAAGGTATATGTCCAAATTTACACTCCCTTGGTACAAAGGGTGTCAGCTGGACCCAAAAATAAAAACAGCAGTGGTAAATTGCTGTAAAAAATGTTATAGAAAGCCAAGGAATTGGGTGCAAGCGACCAATGGTGTCTATATTAAAGGAACTTAAAATGGATTATATATAAAAAAGGAGGACTTTATATATATAAAAAAAAACGTATTTATTTTTGGACAATAAAAAAGGGGGGGATAGTAATACACTGTGGTTTATAAATATTCATAAAACACAACAGTTGGTATAAAATGGAGTAAAAAGTCAAAGGAATAAAAAGGTACAAGGTGCATATCAATTGGTAGTAAATATATAAAAAAATGCTTATCTTAGGTACAGGAGGTAGGTCTGGGAAAGATCATAGAGTGCCCAACGCGTTTCGTCCTTCAGGACTTCATCAAGGGTGGTGTGGTACTGAGACAGAGCTCCTATTTATACCACTATCAATTTAGACTATGTGTGACATCACTTCCTCCCACAGTGATATTAAGGGAAACCACATATTTTGTGTGTGTTTAAATTTAGACCAATTATATATAGGCAATAAATATCTTAGGAACAAAGCTAGTTGTAAACATCAATTTAAAAAATTGGTTCAAATGAAGTCCATTACAAAACTCTGGTAATTCATATATATATATTCTTTATTTCTTCCATATGTTTTCTGGAAGCTTCATACTTATATGCAGTATAAATGAAGAAGCCACAGACTGTACTTCAAAGAAGCAATAATCCGCCGCTGGAACCCATTACAAATGGTGTCAGAGACAATGTTTGCGTTCCACGTGCGTTCCAATACAAGCCTCCGGAGCTCACCCACTGAATTATGCTCCCACAGGAAGTGACGCACAAAGACTTCCTATTCCAGATTGCGGTTCACGATACACCACGCTTCCGGGTTCCTGTATACAACGCGATGTCCGGTGGAGTGTGCGGCGGCTTCCGGGACGTGACGTTTCGCGGGGGTCGGCGCAGGCGCAGAAGGGCCACTGAAGAGACATCCGTCACCCGAACGTGTACTCGGGAGTTGACGCATGCGCAATAGTACCCGTCTCACTACAGGAAGTGGGGCGGAAGTCCGGGATGCCAGTACTTATATGAACAAACTAATAGATTACACTCACCAAACTGCTCGTTTTTTTAAATTGATGTTTACAACTAGCTTTGTTCCTAAGATATTTATTGCCTATATATAATTGGTCTAAATGTGGTTTCCCTTAACATCACTGTGGGAGGAAGTGATGTCACACATAGTCTAAATTGATAGTGGTATAAATAGGAGCTCTGTCTCAGTACCACACCACCCTTGATGAAGTCCTGAAGGACGAAACGCGTTGGGCACTCTATGATCTTTCCCAGACCTACCTCCTGTACCTAAGATAAGCATTTTTTTATATATTTACTACCAATTGATATGCACCTTGTACCTTTTTATTCCTTTGACTTTTTACTCCATTTTATACCAACTGTTGTGTTTTATGAATATTTATAAACCACAGTGTATTACTATCCCCCCCTTTTTTATTGTCCAAAAATAAATACGTTTTTTTTTATATATATAAAGTCCTCCTTTTTTATATATAATCCATTTTAAGTTCCTTTAATATAGACACCATTGGTCGCTTGCACCCAATTCCTTGGCTTTCTATATATATATATATATATAGATATAAGCTAGTCCAGTGCAGTATTATTGTTAGTAATAACCTCTGCATTGTACAAACTGTGACTATCTGTGTGTGCATTAGCTTGCTGAGTGGTTTCCATTTCGTGTCTTTCACTCAACTTGCTATCCCTATATTCTATAACCTGAGGGGGCTTGGTGCGTCAGGTTTTATATTGATATAGGATTTTCACAAAGATATACTTTTTTTTTTTTTAATAAAGTAATTTTTATTCAATAGAATGGAGATTAAGTTACAGAAATTGCACATCAACGGCATATCACATATATCAAACAAATCAGATCCTCATTTATGAGATAAGTTTACAGCAGTGGAGTAACAGGCTGTGTCCATGAGGAAATTAGCAAAGACATACAATTGTTCGGACCATTTGGACCTGCAAGATCCGCAACTAATATATAAATCCCCATTAACCTTTTTGATTTTCGCCTTTAAACTAACCAAGAAAGAAAACAAAAAATAAAAAAAGACAAAAAAATAAAAAACACATAGAAAGAAGCATAGTGAGGAGGAATCATCTGATTCAGGACCTCATCAGTCATGCATATAATTAGGCGAACACGCAGAGCTCAACCGCCAACCATCTTAAACGAACATCATTAAACATTAAGTCATTGACACAATAGCACTTCAGTGCTCACTATGAGTGAGGGACCAGGTGGGAATGGGGAGAGTCCAGCCATGGAGACCAGACTCTTTCAAATTTGGCTGATGCGTTTTGTTTCATATATATATATATATATCTTTCCTTGAATATTGTATCGTTAACTAGGGTCTTGAGCGCAGAAACTAAAGGGCCACTAGGGGCCATCCAGAGCCTTGCAATGCAAACCTTAGCCAAGGCACATACATTGCGAGCATATAGACCCACCGGAACAGACAGAGAAGTAGAGCATCCCATCCCCAAAATACAGAATTGTGGGGTAAGCAGTCCGCCAGTCACTCCCGTACTCTCCAGAATCGACCTGACCCCCGACCAGAACACCCGCAGCCTCGGGCAGTCCCACACTAGATGCCAAAATGTTCCCACCTCCACCTCGCACTTAGGGCAGAGGCTAGATCCGCCAAGTCCCAAAAGTGGCCAAGAGTCATATATGTTCTATGTAGAATGAAGAATTGAATTTGTTGATACCTGAGAGACTTGGTAACTGTAGCAGGATTTTCCAGAGCAAGGGCCCAGTCCTCCTCAGTTATTAGACCTATATCCTCCTCCCATTTTCCACGGAGACGTGTCAGAGGGTCCGTATGGAGTTTGGTAAGAAGATATCCATACGCAAGGGAGACCATCTTAGCTCGACCCAATGTAGCCACAAAGGTCTTGATGGGAAATGGGAGGATTCGTGGGGGGGACTCAGCAAATTGGGACTGGAGGGCATGATGAAGTTGAAGGTATCTGAAAAAGTAGGAGTTGGGTAAATCAAACTCATCTTTCAGTTGCTGAAAGGATTTGAGTACACTATCTAGGTAAAGTTGGGAAATAGAAACCACAGATCTAGGGGCCCATACCTCCCGTCCCTCAAGCGCATGCAATTCAGGAAGCCAGTCAGAGTACCAAAGGGGGGTATCTGGGTCCAGGTCGTCGTACCCCAAGAGGTCTCTCAGGGCCCGCCATATCTTTAAGGCCTGGAAAATAATAGGGGGAAGAAACCGAGCTATGCTCCCACTCAGCAGCACCTGCATAGGAGAGAGGTGAGGAAAATAGCAGCGAATAAATTCACAATGTAAAAAATCAGCGCCAGAATCCTGCGCCCATACACTAATATGAGTCAGCTGAGCAGCGTAGTAATATATCTGAAAATTAGGCATAGCCAGGCCGCCATCAGAGCGCTGCCTGGTGAGGGTATTTAACTGTATCCTAGGTCATTTGTTAGTCTATATCAGTGAGGATAAAACGCTATTCAATTTCCTAAAGAATAATGGATAGATATATACAGGGGACTGGAGAATAATATATAAAAGTTTGGGCAGTATGATCATTTTAATGAGATTAACCCTGCCAGACACCATCAGTGGAAGCTTACACCAAGTTTTAGATTTGCACATGACCCGCTGCATGGTCGGTTCCAGGTTCAGAGGGATAAAATCAGAAGGGTCGTTAGTTATTTGGATTCCGAGGTATTTAAATTGTATTGTCCAACATAATGGCAGGGAGATTTTGGGAACAGTAGGAGGGGGGCCTATGACTGGCATAATGTATGATTTAGACCAGTTGATTCGAAGACCCGAATGAGCACCAAAGCTCTCAATCACACGCAGCAGAATGGGCATTGACTTGGTGTAATCTTGCAAAAACAACAACATGTCGTCGGCGTAGAGAGCTATTCTATCCTCATGTGAGCCCGTACAGATTCCCACAATATCTGGGTGCGATCTTACCAAACAGGCCAAGGGCTCGATGGCCAAGGCAAACAGTGTGGGGGATAGGGGGCAGCCCTGCCTAGTACCACGGGACAATTGAAAGGAGGGGGATACATAGCCATTCACCAAGATCATGGCACTCGGATGTTGATACAGTAATTTAGTCCATCTGATAAAGTTGGGCCCAAAGCCCATACAAGCCATCACCTCCCATAAATAAGCCCATTCAATGCTGTCAAAGGCCTTGGCCGCGTCCAGCGAGACCACAGCCGAGTCAGAAGGGGAGTCATGTGGGAGTTGTAAAATGGTATATAATCTACGTAGGTTAATAGACGTGGACTTCCCTGGCATGAAGCCAGTCTGGTCCGGGTGAATGAGGGAGGTGATCACTGTGTTAAGCTGTACTGCCAATATTTTTGCCAGGATCTTAGCATCGGTGGGAATCAGAGATATCGGCCTATAGGAGTCTGGAGACCTAGGGTCCCTACCGGGCTTTGGAATCAGTATTATAACTGCCTCTGACATAGAGGGGGGAAGTTCGTTATTGGCAAATATATCTAAGTATAAGGCATGGAGCCTGGGCCCGAAAAAATCAATATGAGTTTTGTATACTTCGGAGGGAATTCCGTCACACCCCGGAGCCTTGCCATTAGGGGACACACCAATAGCCGCAGTCACCTCCGCGAGCGTCAGAGGCGCCTCCAGTACCTCACGGGCCTCAGAGGAGAGTGCGGGCAGCGGAATACCCCCCAGGTAATATGAGAGATCTAGAGTAGAGCATGTCAACTGTGAGCTATAAACCTCAGAGTAATAAGATCGGAATAACTGCGCAATGTCCGGCGTGGTGTCAACAAAGGAGCCATCACTGTCGGACATTTGGGTGATCGTAGTCCCAGGACGATCATGATGTATCAGACGGGCCAGGAGGCCACCCGTCCTATTAGCCTGCATATAAATATTAGTAGCCCTAAAGAGGAGTGATAAAGCTGATTCTTATACTCTACAACACAAGCTATTAAATCTATACCGTGAAGCCGTAATGACCATGAACCTCGTGCACGTGCTACGCACTCCGTACGCTATTTGCGTTAGAATACCTTGCACGTGGTACGCAAGTCACGTACACACGCTGCGCTGGGTGTACTGAACACACAGCGAGCGTACACACAGATAATAACCTTTTATACCTTACACAGAGTATGCTTTTACTGTAAATCTTAGTGTTAGACACTGTAATGATATAATGCTGTTTAACCTTGGTTTGTAAGCTAGTTGTTTGAGCGATTGAGATGCTCCGATTACCCTCAGTAATGTAATAAACACACAATACCTGGCTAGGGTTCCAACACCTTTACTAACAATATTTAACTAAGTAAAAGGGAAAAGAAAACAGTGAACAGTTCATACACTACAGGCTAACATTAAAATCTAACAGAATAACTAAACCGAAATATACACAATAGCGAACGATCGCAAACACTAATACAACAAATAAGAATGAATGACTAACATTTAAACGGGTAACAAAGTGGCCACAGAGTAACATACCATACGGGGAACACTCGCAAGCGCAACCGGAATCCAGTCCTCCAATTATCTGAGATAAATGTTGAAGAGTGAGAGTACTGGCCGGTCTGGGGACAGTGACCTTTATATACACAACATACAGTGTACTACAAAGGGCCCTACAATCTTATTGTTCATTGGACACAGGAATGTCTCTCTGCACTGTAACAAAAGGTCATAGGTGGATTTGAACAGGTGGGCTGTGGCTATTACAAACTGCTCAGGTGGGAGGGAATCGCCGGATTCCCGCCGCATGGATAATGAACTGCAAATATATGAAATGTCCAGAAACTACTAATGGCCATAACTACACGCAGGAGCGATTAATCTTTACCTAACCAACACCGGATTATTGCTATTAAAATACTCTTCGGTTAGGTACCAGACACCACTGTTCAACCTTAATCAGACCCTTTGTACCACGTAAAGAGGGATTCCCAAGTCCGTGAACAAGTCACATTAAACAAACTTACAGTTATCACTAAGGGGAACATTATCTATAAAACATACTATTTGGTTTTATTATTTAATGATTGAGTCGCCCGCTAGACGCACACAAACTCTACCGTAAATGCACATACCATGCGCTCAAGCGCACGCCCGTAGGGGCGCCGTCACGCAACTTGCGAATATGTGCACGCACGTCTGAGAAAGTTATCACTAAGGGGAACATTATCTATAAAACATACTATTTGGTTTTATTATTTAATGATTGAGTCGCCCGCTAGACGCACACAAACTCTACCGTAAATGCACATACCATGCGCTCAAGCGCACGCCCGTAGGGGCGCCGTCACGCAACTTGCGAATATGTGCACGCACGTCTGAGAAAGTGCATGTGCAGCGGGCAAGCGCATGAGGTGAATATATGGCAACGTGTAGCATGATATATTTCTGACTTTGACAGTCCACCCTTTGGCAGTCATCAATAACTGCCACTTCCTAAAACAGTTCAAAAAGAGAAAAATATATGTCATGTGTAAATACATTTCTATGATTGGGTAAGGGAGAAGAGAGGAAGGTGGGAAAAAGGTATGACCTAGTGAGATAGTAGAAGCATGTGTGTATGAATCCATGTTTGAGGGGTCATGTATCATCGTGCCGTACGTGTTTTAAATCAAGCTTCGAGGTATTGCGAAGTATACATTTGAATCCTTCTTATCCCGTATTACGGGTCTGTGGATGGGCTGTCAAACTTTACCGAGCTCTTTTCGGCTTTTGGTTGCAACAAATGGGGGAGCACATTTAGTTGATGATACATGAATGGGGGGATATGTGAGTGCTGATATCTGTGTCTATATTCCCTATCGACTATGTGTGTCATTACCTGAAGGTTGTAGAAATGAAGATAAGAAGCAATTATGGTAAATGCAGTCATAAACTATGTGAGTTTAATATACATTTGCCGATTGAGGTCTTGTCTTGTGTCTTGTCTCGATGTACATGTTGACTGTAGTCTCCCGATGCTTTTGCTATAAATGCTGAGCAAAAAGCTTTCTCAATGTCCATAGACTTACAATCTTTAAAGTATTGGGCTATCGTAAAAGTTAAAGTCACTAGGGATATTGGGGGTCTATGGCATTGTCCATCAGTGGTCTGTGTAAAAGGTTGTCAAATTCTTCTTCCAAGCGGATGTCTTTGTACCTTGGAGGAAAACAAAGGAGAAACGGGTGAAAGAAACGGACCGTGGAATCACATTTTCATCACAACATTGTCTCTATCGTTGGGTCATAAATCAAATTAGTTGTTGTTAGTACAGTGTCCTCGCTCCTTAAACTCATCACCCTGGTACTGCTTTTACGCTTCGCTAAAACCCGAACGCATCTAAATATCAGGCCAACCAATATGACGACCCCCAGAATACACAAAATAAATTTCCCTACACCCATAATAATATCTTGGGCCCATTCTCCTAAACCCGAGAACCAATTTCGTGGGTTCAACCATGACACCCAACTGGTCAGCTCATTACCCACAGTAGCGAGTGTGAGATTGTGTTTCCTTCGAAACTCCCATTTTAATTGTAAAATGTCATCCATCTTTTGGTCTATGACCTCGGCTGGGTCCTCCGTGCTGTTTGTAATGTACGTGCAGCACTTTATTCCATATTGAGTTGCAAGGGTAACACAATACCCACCTGTCACTGCTGTGAGGTAATTGAGAATCATCCTATGCTGAACCAGTTCTGTTTTGTAGGCTTGTAACTCTTTCCCAGTGTACCTGAATGTGTCGTCATACATTTCGGTGGTATTGTCTAATAAATTTGCAAGCGCAGATATATATTTATAATTTATCACTCCTCTGGCGGTACGAGTGATATCTAACGCGAGTAGGAATTGAATCCCGGTGGATTCATGGATCAGATCAGAGGCTGAATGCTCTGTCCTCTCTATCAGGTGCCGTTTAACGACGTGCTCGTAATGAGTGTGAGTATAAGGAGCTTGGGCACTGCGGTGAATATCTTTCATTTTGTTATGGGATACAGTCATTACTTCAGGCAGTACTTTTCCAATATAGCACAATCCCTCTGAGTTTGGGGCAAGCCACTTATACGCCTTTCTCCCGCATATGAAATATGCATCATCGGGGAGAACAAATGGGACGGAGTATGACATTATCATGTTACAAATTTTCCATGTGAAATCTCCTAACCCTAACTCTCCCATCTGTTTAGTACACGTATCTGTTTGTACGATATGTGCACAGTATCCTGGTGATACTTCTCCAACTCGCATGGTTCTACTTCCTAGAGTGTACCTATACCGGAAAAATCTTCCATGGTCAGCTATCTGGCGTATAAGTTCTGTGTCTATGGGCATTCTGTCGGCTCTGTATGAAAAGGTCATGGTTTGATTACTCCATGACACTTCCCAATTTCCCGGCTTTCGGGGGTTGGAAATGTTAAAGCATACTAAGGACCTATCCACATGATATTGGTGGAGCTTCAAACTAGGAGGACTAGAGATATTAAACCTCTTGTCCACTGGCCTCCCACCACTTAGCTCAAGTACCTCTCTTACAGTTAAAGGGAATGGTACTAGTCCTGATTTGCTATGACCTTGAGGTACTTGAGAGCATACCCAACAGTCTGTCTGGTTTAACACTTTACCCACTAGGGAGTGATAGTCACTCAATGGATGCCGGTCCATGTGGACATTAAAACTGGACTGACATTTCTTGATGCACCCATCCTCAACTATATTGTCACAATGCCTACAAATGCAGTTCTCTTCAGCTAACAATCCTTCACAATTTCTTCTATTGTCAATGCTACCAGATCGTTTTCTGATACTCGCCTTTGCTCGGAGATTATGTTGCTCTTGGAAATTTACGCCTGCATCCTGGTCATCAGAACCCATTCCAGATCCTTTCTCGACCTCCATGGTACTCTCACCGAAGCAGACTGCTCTGGTCAACATCATGGTCAACAGGAAAATCCGGATCACAGTCTCTTGGGGCAAGTCCATCTTAGAGGAGTAAAAGTAGAAAAATAAGAAGGGGGAAAGGAAATAGGAGGGAGGTGGGAACTGGAGAAAATAACAAATGGGAAAAAGGAATCTGGCTCGACAAGCTTCTGGTCTTATTATTCTCAGCGCTCAGGTGTCGTCTCAATCCTCCCTGAACAGACACTCTAGTGATACAACCTCTACCGTCTGTTCTTTATCACGGGACCTCTCTGGGTCAGTGACCTTTTTGCAATGAGACGAATGGACCCAAGTCTCTCTCTCGGCAACCTTCAATGCTGTTGTGCTGGTCAATAAGACTTGATATGGTCCTTCCCATCTGTCAATAAGGCAACCTGAGCGTAGAAAATTCTGTATCATTACATAATCCCCAGGTTCAATGTCATGACAATTACTGTCTGGCAGATCAGGAGTCACCAACTTTAGATTATCATTCTGATTCCTCAATTGCTTACTCATCTTAACCAAGTACTTTACGGTTACTTCATTGTTACATTTCAAATCATCCTGGGGGTTAATCATAATATGGGGTTGTCGACCAAACAGAATTTCAAAAGGAGACAGATTAAGAGGGGACCTGGGAGTGGTTCTGATGCTGTATAATACAATTGGCAAAGCTTCGGGCCATAACAGTCCTGTTTCAGTCATTACCTTGCTCAATTTATTTTTAATAGTGCTGTTAACTCTTTCCACCTTCGCGCTCGCCTGGGGGCGGTACGGAGTGTGCAGCTTACTATTAATTCCCATCAACTTACACATTGTTTGAAAGACTTCACCTGTAAAATGGGTACCCCTATCACTCTCAATGATTCTAGGGATACCGTACCTACACACAAATTCCTGCACAATTTTCTTTGCAGTAAATACAGCGGTATTTGTGGCCGCGGGAAATGCTTCAACCCAATTTGAGAATACATCAATACAGACCAAAACATACTTTAAATTTCTACACGGTGGTAATTGTATGAAATCAATATGTATTACCTGGAAAGGGCCATCTGTCGGAGGGATATGGGATGGCTCTGTCGGTATTGCCTTTCCGATATTCTTCCTCAAGCAGGTGGGACATGTCATTGCTCTTTTACCCGCATGGGAAGAAAATACTGGGGCGCACCAATAAGCTCTTACTAGCTTACACATTCCTTCTTTGCCTAGATGAGTCAGCCCATGTGCCGCTTCCGCTAGACTTGGAAGGTATGCTCTGGGTGCCACTGGTTTACCATGTCCATCTGTCCAGAGTCCTGAGGACTCCTGGCCATATCCTTTTGACCTCCAAACTGCCCTTTCCTGTGGGGAACACAAATTTTGCATTTCACACAATTTCTGTGTGTTTACAGTATTAAATACCATCAGTCGTGTACTATCTGTTTGTATGGGGTTACCGGCTGCCGATTTAGCAGCTTCGTCTGCTCGGCTGTTACCAAGTGATACCGGGTCTTGGCTATATGTGTGAGCTTTACACTTGATAACAGCCACTCTGTCGGGTTCCTGTATCGCTGTTAGAAGTCTTTTGATGTGGGCTGCATGCGCTACGGGTGTGCCAGCTGCCGTCATGAAATTTCTGAGGCGCCATAGGGCTCCGAAATCATGGACTACTCCGAAGGCGTACCTAAAATCTGTGTAAATGTTGGCTGATTTGCCCTTAGCCAATTCACATGCTCTGGTTAGGGCAACCAGTTCAGCAACTTGTGCTGAGTGTGGTGGGCCTAGCGGTTCTGCTTCTATGGTACCTTGGTCATCTACGACTGCGTATCCAGTACACAAGTCTCCCGAGTCCGTCTGTCTGTGACAACTACCGTCAGTGTAGAAAGTAAAATCTACATCTTCCAGTGGGTTGTCACTGATGTCAGGCCTTGCCGTGAAATTTTGGGTCAAATATTCCATACAATCATGCATGTCATCCCCTGTACTAAATCCGCCTTCACCATCACCCTCATCCTCCACCCTTTGTGGCTGTCCAGGCACACCTGGAAGATATGTTGCAGGATTTAGTGCGCTGCATCTCTTTATGGTGATGTTTACGGGGGCCATCAATGCCAATTCCCATCTTGTAAACCGCGCTGATGAGACGTGTCTGGTTTGGGCAGAATTCAGTAAGGCTGACACTGCATGTGGTGTATGAATTGTGAGGTTGTGTCCTAGCACTACATCTTCGTTCTTTGTGACTAGCAATGCTATTGCTGCAACGCTTCGCAAGCATGTGGGGAGGGATCGCGCCACCGTATCTAGCTGAGCGCTATAGTAGGCTACCGGCCTGCTGGCATCACCATGCTTCTGGGATAAGACACCTGCTGCGCACCCAGCCCTCTCTGTTCCGTACAGCTCAAAGGGTTTCCCATAGTCTGGCATACCCAATGCCGTTGCCTGCGTTAGGCACTGTTTGAGTCTCTCAAAGGCCATCTCGGATTCGTCTGTGTGCGAAATCCGATCAGGTTTGCTTGATGAAACCATTTCCTGCAAAGGTAAGGCCAGTATGGAAAAACCTGGGATCCAGTTACGGCAATACCCACACATTCCTAAAACGTTCTAATCTGTTGCTAGGTTTGTGGCAGAGTCATGTCACGAATTGCTTGAATTCTATCAGCGGTGAGGTGTCTCAGTCCTTGTGTCAGACAGTGTCCCAAATACTTCACCCGGGCCTGGCATAATTGTAACTTATCTTTGGAAACTTTATGTCCTGTGTCTGAAAGATGAAACATGAGTTGTTTCGTATCTCTCAGGGACGCTTCCAGTGAATCTGAACACAGTAGTAAATCGTCCACGTACTGGATCAATACTGATCCACTCTCTGGTTGGAAAGACTGTAAACAATCATGCAGGGCTTGTGAGAAGATACTTGGACTGTCTATGAAACCTTGTGGTAAGCGAGTCCATGTGTATTGAACTCCTCTGTATGTGAATGCGAATAAGTATTGACTGTCAGGGTGCAGAGGTACCGAGAAGAAAGCGGAGCAGAGGTCAATCACAGTGAAAAATTTGGCAGTGGGAGGGATTTGCATAAGGATAACAGCTGGATTTGGCACTACGGGGAATTGACTCTCAACTATTTTGTTGATCCCTCTTAGATCCTGCACTAATCTGTAACCCCTCCCCCCACTCTTTTTAACAGGGAAGATGGGACTATTGGCAGTGCTGGACGTTCTTACCAGAATGCCCTGTTGTAGCAAGCGCTCTATTACAGGGAAAACTCCTAACTCCACCTCTGGCTTCAGAGGATATTGTGGGATTTTTGGAGCTATCCTACCCTCTTTTACTTGCACAACTACTGGGGCTACGTTTGCCATCAATCCAGTGTCTTGTCCATCCTTGGTCCAAAGTGATTCCGGTATCTGGGAAATCACTTCCTCTACCTTGGACGGACACCTATTTACAACAACAGTGTGTGACATTAATCTTGTTGGGGAGTCTAGCATATTCTGCGCTTCCTGAGCGTGGTTTTCGGGTATGTCCAAGAACACACCTTCAGGAGTACAGTATATGACGCATCCCATTTTGCACAGTAAATCTCTCCCTAAGAGATTAGTCGGAGCCGATGCAGCCAGCAGAAAAGAATGCTTGGTCTGCAAAGGCCCTATCGTAACCTCTGTTGGTTTGCTTAAAGGGTATTGTCGCACTACTCCTGTTACTCCCATGGCTGGAATGGTTTTACCAGTGGTTCTCATGCCCACGGTCGAATTTATCACTGACTTGGCCGCCCCCGTATCTACAAGGAAAGGTAGAGATCTACCAGCTACATCAATTGTAACCTCGGGTTCACTTCCAAGGCTCGCAATTAATTTCACTGGCTGCAGACTACAGGTGTGGCCCCACCCCTATGGTGCGTGGCGAACTCCCTGCATTGCGCTGGCAGCTATTACCTGTGAAGGAGGTAAATGGGAATTATCAGAGACTTGCCAGTCTCTTCTTGCGGGATACCTTCTTGTTTCCCCTGCGTGTGGCTCATAACTCCGTCTCTGCGGTCCTTGATCCCAATCTCGTATGTCATGTCGTTGTCTAGGGTTTTTATATGCATTGTGTGGATTACTGGTGCAGTTACGTGCAAAATGACCTTCCCTATTACAATTGTAACATTTTACCGTATGTGGCTTACCACCAGGGGTCTGAGATTTAGACTGAGGCTGCCTTGTTGTAAGGGCTTGGATACTTATAGCCATCAGTTTATCACTCTGTGACTCCCTGCGTCTTGTGATGTTCCTGTCGTGCCCAACAGCAGTCTCTCTTAAGGCGGCCACCGACATACCTCTCCAGTTAGGTTGAGTGGTTTGTACCCTATTCCTTAATACCTCCTTTAAACCGTCCATCAAGACGGACACCGCTACCTCTCTATGGTGTATATTTGCCTCAATTTCCACGATCCCAGTGTATTTAGCCATTTCCTCCAGTGCCCGGTGGAAATAGTCAGCGGCAGTTTCTCCTTCCATTTGTTTGATGGAGAAAATTTTGTTCCATTTTACCACAGCTGGGAAGTATACTCCCAGCTGCAGATTGATCCTGGTTACATTATCTTGATTATACTCATCCGTAAGGGGTACTTCTTCATCTAATTTACAGTCAGCTAAAAATTTCACAGGGTCAATACTAGAGGGCAGGCATGCCCTCAGTAGTGTCCGCCAATCTTTGTTATTTGGTTCAGTGGAGTTACCCAGGTCCTTAATGAACCTCTGACATGCGGCTAAATCTTTTCTGGGATCAGGAAATTCAGACAAAATTGTTCTTAATTCTGCTCGGGACCAGGGACAGTGCATTGCAATATTCCTGATGGGTGTGACCCCATTTGTGTCGGTCTTTCCATTGGGGACCGCTATCACTCTAACAGGATTAATATTAATTACTTCACTCTGGGTTGATTCTACAGTGGGTGGTGCAACAGTTTCAGCATATTGTACACTGCCGTACTTACCTTTAGATACAACCTCCCCTGTCCCTGAACTATGTGCCTTTGATACCAATCTTACTGGTTGGGCGATGCCTACTGAAGTATCGTTTATGGTGGCCGCTAGAGAGAGAGCTGAAATCGTAGTGGGCTCATCTTCCTGGTCGTATTCCTGGGGGAAGTTTAAAATGGGATACAACTTGCATAGGTTAGCGTTAGTCTCAACATTTGCATTAACTTTCATTTTACTCTTATCATTACTACATTGGTTAAGTGCACCCTTATCGTACACCCGCATGTCATTCTCTGCAGCCACTTTGTCCCCTACTGTATACGGTGGTGGTGCCGTTGCTATCAGACTCCTACCAGGATTTGAATTTGCTTTCTGAGCTAATTCCTGTTGTATTTCACTTTCCTGTTGCCATATCTGTAAACAATCATAATGTCTAATCCTCTGCTTTGCAGATTTTATTTGACCTATCCTTTTTCTTAGATTCTGCAGTACCTCAGGGTTCAAACTGCCTACCCGGGGAAACTGCTCCCCATCATCCTCTGTCATTCGTTCCCATTCTTTGCAAAATACCTGTGTGTGTGATCCGTATTTCTCACACATTATATACCGTGCTGACCCTTTGGGCCAACAACTACCAACGTGAACCCTTGTTGGACGTCCCTTCTTTGAACAACTGGCCCCCATTGTTTGCAGATATTGCTGTCTCAGCAAATTCTTACAAAACAAACCAAGTTGCCCGCGGTAAGGCGACGGTGAAAGTTCCACTAGTGCCTTCACTCACTCTGCGCCCCAATTGGCCAATCCAATCCGTGGGATCTTTTGTAACCTCTACTTACTGGGGCGTGTGGGAGTATGCTACCCTCCCCAGTAAGTATTGGTTGTTGGAGATTTCCTGAGTGAACAGCGAAACTCCCTTAAAATAACAAAAACCTACACAAATCACGTTAGAATGTACAAATAGCGTTTATGATCCCACAGTAAATTTTAATGGGTATCAAGGTAACAAACTAATGCACACAATTACGTGTGGTCCAGTCGCACTGCGCATAAGTAACTTAATATTTATACGCTGTACGACCAACGGAATCAGTTGTTTATGCTGCGAAACCTTCAGCCGGAGCTTAACTCTATATGGGTAATACGCAAAAGCCCCCGGGCTGCGCTTAAACCTTCGCAGTCATTTTGTCTGCGGATACTACTTGCTCCTTTTACCTTGTATAATGTTAACGCGGGCAAGCCAGTCCCACGCCACCAAGTGTCCACTCACCTGATGTGGTCTCCGACGGGATCCCGATTTGTGGGTTCACAGAAAATAATACCTTTATTTCCACACTCACTCCTACTCACTCATATACACACTGATCTTTCTGTACAGAAATTCCTTTCATACAGGCAGTAGTTCAATCCCTGAGTATTGCAATGGAAAAAGGTTCTCTTTTAACTAAGCTTTTTGGAAAACTGAACAAACCTGTGCTATTATCAGGTGGCTATACTATACCGCCCCCACTAAAACAATGTTATCGTGTGATTTGAGTCTCGGTGGGCGTATCCGTACGCTCCGCTGCGTAAACACGCCACGTGCGTATGCCTTTGTGTTGCGTACGTAATCTCGCACATTGCCCGAGACACGTATGCACAAAGTCCAGATATGCTCACAGCAACGCAACCAACACGCTTCTATCAATGTAAACGATGTTCAACTGTAATCGCTTACCGTACACCACACAGTATTTGCTATGCTGTGTGCGTGTCCTTTACAATTATTTCCTTAAAAAAAATTATCCTTCATAATCTCAACTAAATAGCACCAGATTTCCTCAGCACGTTTCTAATGGCAACAAGAGAGTGAGCCGCAACAATGCAGGTGTGTGCGTGCGTGCGTGCGTGCGTGCGTGCGTGTGTGCGTACGCAAAAAACAGAAATAAACAGTTTTAAAAGATAATAGCGTATTGTTCTTACCTCCGGTTCCGGATTCCACCCCAGCACTCCTACAACGTAGCGAAACAGACTCTTATCTAGCAAGCACTACTGCCTTCCCAACCTTGCTGGCAGATAACGTTTGTTTTCGTTAGTGCGGATATGTGGAGGACGGACGAGCCCTCAATTGATAAAGCTGATTCTTATACTCTACAACACAAGCTATTAAATCTATACCGTGAAGCCGTAATGGCCGCTGAACCTCGTGCACGTGCTACGCACTCCATACGCTATTTGCGTTAGAATACCTTGCACGTGGTACGCAAGTCACGTACACACGCTGCGCTGGGTGTACTGAACACACAGCGAGCGTACACACAGATAATAACCTTTTATACCTTACACAGAGTATGCTTATACTGTAAATCTTAGTGTTGGACACTGTAATGATATAATGCTGTTTAACCTTGGTTTGTAAGCTAGTTGTTTGAGCGATTGAGATGCTCCGATTACCCTCAGTAATGTAATAAACACACAATACCTGGCTAAGGTTCCAACACCTTTACTAACAATATTTAACTAAGTAAAAGGGAAAAGAAAACAGTGAACAGTTCATACACTACAGGCTAACATTAAAATCTAACAGAATAACTAAACAGAAATATACACAATAGCGAACGATCGCAAACACTAATACAACAAATAAGAATGAATGACTAACATTTAAACGGGTAACAAAGTGGCCACAGAGTAACATACCATACAGGGAACACTCGCAAGCGCAACCGGAATCCAGTCCTCCAATTATCTGAGATAAATGTTGAAGAGTGAGAGTACTGGCCGGTCTGGGGACAGTGACCTTTATATACACAACATACAGTGTACTACAAAGGTCCCTACAATCTTATTGTTCATTGGACACAGGAATGTCTCTCTGCATGTTAGGCGCCGGGGTCCGCTCGTCGGTGCGGCCCGGCGCCTAGCAACCAGGGACGCCGTACGCGAACAGCCGCCGGCTCCCTGGCAACGCTGGACGCCGGGCGCGCTGAGCCGCACGGACCCTAGCAACGGGGACGCCACTGGCGGACCGTGTTCCCCGTTGCTAGGCTTTAAGGGTTAATGTTTTCTCCTGCTCTCTGGCCGGGCAGCAAGGCAGCTGCACGGCATTTATTCTAATCAGCCTTTTGGCAGCTGATTGGAGGACTCCTTGTTAAATACACTCCCAGGGCTTCTCACAGACGCCGGTAATAGCTTCCTGCATGCTGTCTTTGTTTGCTGAGAGTCTGTTCCAGTCTTGCTGTATCCGGTCATTCCAGTATTGGAAGCTCTGAACTCGGAAGTTTGTCATCTAATTCCTGGAGTCCTGACTAATCACCTTATAACATCCAGTGGTGTTCGTGAGTCACGGCCTTGCCGTGTGTTGCGGCTTGTCCGCTTTATTATTTATTATTTATGTTTTGGTGCATTTTGCGGAGGGTTCCGCTTCCACAGGTCCACTCTGGTATCCGGCGGTGCCGGGTAGGAGTATTGGACAAGTGGATTTTGGTTGTCCTTTTCCCTGGCGGGTTTCCGCACATACTTTAGGTTTTGTCAGTTAGCTTGTAGCCCCTGGCCTGGTTGTTTAGTCAGAGGGCCCCTTGTTATCACCCTGTCTCGGATTTCCCTTTGTCTCCCATTAAGACCTGAGGGGGCATCGGAGTTGGGCAGACTTAATCCGCCCTTCAAACGCAGCTGCCATGGGCTCAAGCAACCATAGTCTCGCAGGGGATTTCTGACAGCACGGGCGAGACAACGGAGTTAGGGCGCCAGGGGCTATTTTCTATTCCCGCTCCCATAACCAGCATTCCCTTCCAGTACTCTGACCATTGCCATGAGATCTCCTCCGGTCAGGAGTACTGGAATCATAACACTGCACTGTAACAAAATGTCATAGGTGGATTTGAACAGGTGGGCTGTGGCTATTACAAACTGCTCAGGTGGGAGGGAATCGCCGGATTCCCGCCGCATGGATAATGAACTGCAAATATATGAAATGTCCAGAAACTACTAATGTCCATAACTACACACAGGAGCGATTAATCTTTACCTAACCAACACCGGATTATTGCTATTAAAATACTCTTCGGTTAGGTACCAGACACCACTGTTCAACCTTAATCAGACCCTTTGTACCACGTAAAGAGGGATTCCCAAGTCCGTGAACAAGTCACATTAAACAAACTTACAGTTATCACTAAGGGGAACATTATCTATAAAACATACTATTTGGTTTTATTATTTAATGATTGAGTCGCCCGCTAGACGCACACAAACTCTACCGTAAATGCACATACCATGCGCTCAAGCGCACGCCCGTAGGGGCGCCGTCACGCAACTTGCGAATATGTGCACGCACGCCAGAGAAAGTGCATGTGCAGCGGGCAAGCGCATGAGGTGAATATATGGCAACGTGTAGCATGATATTTTTCTGACTTTGATAGGAGGGACAGTGAGTTTTTATCAGACAGGCGGGCCAACCAAGCCGACTGAGCCACCAGCCAGCGTGCCTTTGTCGTGGGGGTACCCTCCAACAAATATTGGGACTCCAGATCCCTGGCGTCACTTTCAAGGGCCTGTTCCCTCTCCCTAGAGGATATTTTAGGAGCTGCTATGCGTCCAATATATGAACCCCTGAAAAACGCCTTAAAAGAATCCCAAACCATCGTCCCCGGGGCAGACCCTGTATTGTCGTTAAAGTAACCCCCCCACTGAGTCTCCAGGTCACTGCAGTCACCCAGCTGAGTCAGCCAAGAAGGGTGCAGCTTCCAATAAGAGTGCCCCCTCTGACTTTCCACAGCAAGAGTCATCAACAGAGGGGAGTGGTCAGAGACCCCCCGGGCCTCGTAGTGGACGTCAATGATCACAGGGACGAGGGCGGGGGACACCAGTATCAGGTCAATTCTGGAAAAGGAGCCATATGTGCTGGAGAAACAGGAGAACTGACGGGCCGCAGGGTGACGAAGCCTCCACACATCTACCCACTGCAAACTATCCAAGAAATCAGCAAACTTGGTAGAACCACTACCCACCACCGCAGCATTCGGGGAATGCCATCTATCTAAGGATAAATCTAGTATATTATTAAAATCGCCCAGACATATCACCGGGGTGGTAGGAGAGGGAGCAATAAAAGAGGCAGCTTGCTGACAACACAGCATATGAAAAAGGAGGGGGGACATACACCGCTAAAATGTAATAGGGCTGGGAACTCAGTTTGCATTCCAGGAATACAAATCTTCCATACGGGTCAGTTTTGATCGATATTAACTCAAATTGCACCGATTTTTTAATCAGAACCGAGACACCCCTGGAGAAGGAGGAATGAGAAGCATGGTAAGCCCATCCCACCCAGGCCCGTCGTAAAGATAACAACCTATTTCCCTCTAAGTGGGTCTCGCTGAGGCATGCAATATCTGGGTCATATTTCCTAATCATATTTAGAACCAAAGAGCGTTTGATTTTGTTATTCAAACCTCGGACATTCCATGCAAGAAATTTCAGGTTAATCATGACCCCAGGTAAACTCTATGTGCCACACGGATAGACATCTCCCAAAATATACCTGAGAATCAGCACTATTAGCAACAGCAACATATATCCTATACAAGCCCTGCGTTGTAAGCCATAGCATCTGGTATATTAAACATCCCTGCTTCAGAAAATACATAGATATGAAAAATAACAAACTAAAGAAAGAAAACCGAAAACAGCAAGAGGAGCAGCTCCCCAACCATCCTTCCCCTCCCCGTACACCACCCCGAACACCGGCATACTTATATCCCAAACAACCAACCCCAACTACCAAATGCTAAGAAGGCCTAGATTCTCAGCTAAACCTCTTTAACCAGTACCACTTGAACATGAAAAGTCTTGAGCCACCAATGCAAAGGGGGGGGGGGCTCCCCGAACTATGGTCGTCCCCTCCGGTAGTCAAGATCCCAGCATCTTCAACGCAGGGAGTCAGTCCGGAGCCAGCTGACGAGCACCCGGCGCAAATCTGTCCAGCCGTTGGGCCGCCTCTCTAGGAGAATTAAAAAACTTGGTCTCCCCATCCGCCACAACCCGGAGCCGAGAGGGAAACAGCATGGAGTATGAGAGGTTGAGGTCTCGCAGACGTCGTTTAATAGGCATAAACTGGGCTCGGCCCTTCTGGACGTCTGCGGCAAAGTCCGGGAAGGCCGACACCCTGACTCCATTACGGACCAACGGGCCCTTCGTACGACCCAGGCGGAGAACCGAGTCACGATCCTTATAATGCAGGAATTTCGCGATGAAGGTGCAAGGAGGGGCACCAGGAGGTAGCGGCCGAGATGGTATCCTATGTGCACGCTCCACCGTGAATTGGGCCGTAAAGGACTCAGCGCCATACATCTCTTTAAGCCAAGATTCGAGGAAGTCCTCCGGCTGCGAGCCCTCTTCTCTCTCAGGCAGGCCCACAAATCTTACATTGTTTCTGCGCAGCCGACCCTCCATGTCTAGAAGCTTGGTTTGGAGGGAGGAAACCTGCTGGGTCACCGTGGACACGGATTGCCTGAGGGGGCCACACATATCTTCCAAGTTGGAGACCCGTGTCTCCGCCTCACCCACTCTCTCACGGATACATTGAACATCTTGTCGGAGTAAGGAGAGGTCGCACTGCACCTTTTCAATCTTATCGGAGAGACGCTGTTCACTGCCAGCTATAGCCTCCAGCACCTGCTGAATAGACGGCGCCTCTGCTGCCGCTGGGAAGTTGGCAGCAGACGCAGAGGGGGAGCTTGAGTGTGTTGGAGAGGCTCCCTGAGGAGGAGCCGATGACACCCTGGGATTGGGTTGCCTAACAAATCTCTCTAGTTTGGCCGCGGCCGCACTCTGGCCGTTCCTAACCATATTGGACAAGGAGCAGTCACACACACCCCCGGGTAGGGTTGCAATATAGAAGTGCAATTAGAAGGCGGCAGCAGCAAGTGTCACAACTGAGGGTTTTGTCTGACAGGAAAAAGCCTCAGTTGTAGGGGCTGAGAGGAACTTAAACCGGGGAGGTTTAATCAGACCCCTGGACATGTAAGTGTTAAAAGGAAACCCGAAGGTGTGACCATGACAACCAGGTAAAAGTCAAAATAAAAGTTTATTAACAGACTCCGTGTAAACAAACAGCATTCAAAGTAAATAATGGCAATGATAAATAATATGATTCCTGGAGCACTCTGACCATGAAATGGTTACACAGGACACTGGTAGGTAAGAACAGCTGTTACAGTCCTTAGATGGAATAACCTTACCAGGCCTGGCTGTAGTAGTGAAGATATCCAAGGAACATGCCAGTAGATGGAACAGATGAAGTTGGTAACTTGAATCAGCTGTTGTAATTGCTGGATGGAACCAGCCAGGTGGTAAGACACGGAGTGGATGCGGAATGGAATCAGCCAGATGATAAAGTCACTGAATGAATGCTGGGGAGAACCAGCCAGGTGATGAAACACGGAGTGAATATAGTAAGATGCTAGGGAGCGTGGAAACAGAGGAATTGAAGGATGATTACCGGTGGTAGTGGATACTGCTGGAAGCAGATGAAATAGCTGGAAGCTGGAAACTGGATCAGCCACGGAGGACTGCAGAGTCAGGCTGCATCGCAGGATGGTAGGCAGGTGCGGGTCTCTTTGGTGGATGCTGGAGACAGGAGCTGGAACCTGGAAACACAACCACAGGAGAGAGACTGGAACAAGGTATGACAAACAAAGCACTGACCATTTCCTGGCCCAGGCACAGGATACTTATACCTGCAGCAATGCAGGTATTGGCTGGGCAATTATGCAGATTTCCAGGCAGTGGATTGGAGGAACTGAAGCATGTGATTAGATCCAACATGGCTGCGCCCATGTTAGAACTTGGAGGGAAAACTGGCTTGGGAAACCATGTGGAAACATAACTGTAATGGCGGCGCCGGCCACAGAGGACAGGAGACGCCAGACTGACAAATGTATGCTGAGACTCGTGGATGACAACAGAGGCCGCGGCAGGCATGGAACACCACACTGACAACCTGCACCTATAACACAGGAGCAGCGGCGGAGGCCGCGGAGAACGGGAGACGCCATGCAGGATTCAAACATGGCGCCGCTGTGACAGCATCTCAGCGTGACAGGAGGAATGTGCAGTATGTGGACACAGATGAGATCCGGCCTTGGAACGCTGAGCGAGCCTCAGGAGACATCTGAAAGGCAGGTAATGGCGTCCAGATACCCGGATCGTGACAGCACCCCCCCCCTTTAGGAGTGGCCCCAGGACGCTTCTTAGGCTTTAGAGGAAACTTCGAGTGGAAATTCCGGACCAAGGCAGGAGCATGGACATCAGACGCATTGGTCCAAGAGCGTTCTTCAGGACCATAGCCCTTCCAGTCAATAAGATACTGCAACTGACCGTAACGGAAACGTGAGTCCAGAATCTTGGCCACCTCATACTCGATTCCCCGTTGAGTCTGAACTTTAGGAGTTGGAGGAAGTGCAGAATGAAACCGATTCAGGATCAGCGGTTTCAACAGGGAAACATGGAATGTCCTGGGTATTTTCAAGAAGGGAGGTAACAGGATTGATGACTTGTTCAATTTTAAAAGGACCGATGTAACGAGGAGCAAATTTCATGCTGGGAACTCTCAACCTCAAATTCTTCGTGGACAACCATACTCGATCACCCACCTTGAGAGCAGGAACCGCTCTACGCTTCCTATCGGCAAACTTCTTGTACCTAAATGAGGCTTTAAGCAGGGCTGCGCGGACATTCTTCCAGTTGTTTGAAAACTGACGCAAGGTGACATCCACTGCTGGAACAGAAGTTGCTGGAAGCGGTTGGAATTCTGGAACCTTAGGGTGAAATCCATAGTTGATGAAGAATGGTGTTGAGGAGGATGAGGAATGGTATTGATTGTTGTGGCTAAACTCGGCCCAAGGAAGGAGTTGAACCCAGTCATCTTGGGAGGAAGACACATAAATGCGGAGGAAGGCCTCCAAGTCCTGATTCACCCTCTCGGTTTGACCATTGGTCTGAGGATGGTAAGCTGTAGAAAACTTTAACTTGACTTGGAGGGCTTGACACAAACTTCGCCAAAATTTGGCTACAAATTGTACTCCACGTCGACCGTGAAGTCGGAAGATCTCTTGGATAAACACTTGGGCCAACTTGGAAGCTGACGGGAGACCGGTGAGGGGTATGAAATGTGCCATCTTGGTGAACCGGTCAACTACCACCCAGATGGTATTAAACTTATTGCATATAGGCAGATCTGTAACAAAGTCCATCGACAAATGGGTCCACGGTCGACTGGGAACAGATAATGGAACCAGTTGCCCCGCAGGAGACTGGCGGGGAACTTTGTGTTGGGCACACTTTGGGCAAGAGGCAATAAACTCCTTGACGTCCTTCTTCAGAGTTGGCCACCAGTAGGACCTAGAGATAAACTCGAGGGTTTTCTGAATGCCTGTATGTCCGGCAAAACGGGAAGCATGGGCCCAATGCATGAGCTTCTTCCTTAACACCGGCTTCACAAAACTTTTCCCTGGTGGGGGCGTAGAGTCCATCCCTACCGTGGAGAATGCCATCGGATTAATAATAGGATGCTTGTCTGAAGACTCTGACTCGTTTTCTTGCTCCCAAGAGCGGGAAAGGGCATCGGCCTTGCGATTCTGAGACCCCGGACAGAACTGGAGTTTAAAGTCGAACCTGGAAAAGAAAAGTGCCCATCTGGCCTGACGGGGATTAAGACATTGTGCGCCTTTCAGGTATAAAAGATTCTTGTGGTCGGTAAGTATCGTGATTGAATGAGAAGCTCCCTCCAACAGATATCTCCACTCCTCAAGAGCGAGCTTGATGGCTAGCAACTCCTGGTCGCCAATGGCATAGCTGCGCTCAGGTGGGGAGAACTTCCGGGAGAAGAAACTGCAGGGATGTAGATGGCCATCTTTAGCCCTCTGGGATAACACCGCTCCTACTCCAACGGAGGAGGCATCCACCTCAAAGATGAAAGGAGAGTCGGTGTCGGGCTGTTTCAGAACTGGTGCAGAGATGAAACGTTGTTTTAGAAGATGAAAAGCTTGCGTAGCTTCTTCAGACCACTTGGACGGGTTAGCACCCTTCTTGGTTAATGCAGTGATAGGCGCCACAATGGTGGAAAAGTCTCGTATGAACTTTCTGTAATAATTGGCAAACCCTAAGAACCTCTGGACCCCTTTGAGGGTTAAGGGTATCGGCCAATTCTGGATTGCTTGTAGTTTCTCAGGATCCATCTCTAGTCCGGAACCGGACACAATGTAACCTAGGAATGGAATGGATTTAGCTTCAAAGACACATTTCTCCAATTTGCAATAGAGATGATTGACACGGAGACGGGACAGAACCTCCTTTACCCAGAAACGATGTTCCTCTAGATTATTGGCAAAGATGAGGATATCATCTAGTTAAACCACGACATGGCGGTATAAGATGTCTCTGAAGATCTCATTCACGAAATGCTGGAAGACAGCTGGAGCGTTGCTCAATCCGAAGGGCATGACGAGGTACTCATAATGTCCATCACGGGTGTTAAAAGCGGTCTTCCACTCGTCACCTTCACGGATCCGGATGAGATTGTAGGCACCCCTCAAATCCAACTTTGTAAAGATGGTTGCTCCGCTGACTCTATCGAAGAGCTATGTAATCAAAGGTAAAGGATACCGGTTCTTGACGGTAATGTCGTTCAGACCTCTGTAATCGATGCACGGTCGCAGACCACCGTCCTTCTTCTTAACGAAGAAGAAGCCTGCACCAGCTGGAGAAGAAGAAGGTCGGATAAAACCTTTTGCCAGGTTCTCTTTGATGTACTCCTCCATGGAGTGCGTCTCAGGCAGAGACAACGGGTAAGTTCGGCCTCGAGGTGGAACCTTCCCTGGAATGAGATCAATTGGGCAGTCCCATTCTCTATGAGGAGGAAGGATATCAGCAGAAGCCTTACTGAACACGTCCGTGTAGTCTTGATATGGAGGAGGTGGTACATCAGACGACCTGGGGAAAGAAGAACAAACAGGAAGCACTTTGGACAAACAAGTCTTAGCACAGGAGGGACCCCATGCTAGTATTTGCGTAGTCGTCCAGTCAATCGACGGATTGTGGAGACGGAGCCATGGAAGGCCCAAAACCACTGGATGTGTGGCTCTTGGAATCACTAGGAAGGAAATAAATTCTGCATGAAGAACTCCCACTCTCAGACGAACTGGTAGAGTCCTTAGAGAAATAACTGCGTCAAAAATCTTGCTGCCATCTACTGCAGTTAAGGAGATGGACGAAGGAAGTCTCTCGGTGGGTAGGGACCACCGTTTAACATAAGCTTCGGTTATGAAATTCCCAGCTGCTCTGGAATCGAGGAGGGCAATGACGTTCCTGTAACGTTGAGCAATTTGGAGCGAGACTGGGAGATTACAATCATGAGGAGATGGAGAGGAGATCATTACTCCTAGCCGGCCCTCTCCTTGGCGAGCTAGGATTTGGAGTTTCCCGGACGTTTGGGACAGGCATTGATAATGTGAGACGGAGCTGCACAATAGAGACAGAGAGACTCAGAGAGACGTCTTCGGCGCTCAGTGGGAGATAGACGGGAACGGCCAATTTGCATGGGCTCATCCTTGGATGGAGACGGTTGACGAAGAGGAGGAGCAGAAGATTTTGGAGCAGACGATCTTCCTCGCTCGGTTGCTCTCTCTCTGAAACGTAGATCAACCTTCGTGCAAAGAGAAATTAGCTCATCCAACTTAGAGGGCAAGTCTCTGGTAGCTAACTCATCCTTGATGCGTTCTGATAAGCCATGCCAGAATGCAGCATACAGGGCCTCGTCGTTCCATGCCAGTTTGGATGCCAGGATTTTGAACTGTATGAGATACTGTCCCACAGTACGTGTTCCCTGGCGTAAACGGAGAATCTCAGATGAAGCAGAGGTTCCCCGGCCTGGCTCGTCGAAGATGCGCCTGAATGTTGCCACAAAGTCCGTATAGGAGGACAGCAGGGGATCAGACTTCTCCCATAAAGGTGATGCCCAGTCAAGGGCTGAGCCGCTGAGAAGGGAAATGATATAGGCAATTTTAGTACGGTCGCTGGGGAAATTGCCAGGCTGAAGCTCAAAGTGGATTTCGCATTGGTTAAGAAATCCCTTGCAGAACCTTGGAGATCCGTCAAACTTTGCTGGCGTTGGGAGATGAAGACGTGGAATGGAAATGGGTAAGGTGGGTGGGGTTACAGCTGGTGTCACTGTAGTGGACGCACCGGACGTGCCAGGTCCACGGAGGGTCGTTTGAATCCCATCCAGCCACGTAGAGAGATCCTGGAGACAGCGGATGATGTGGCCTTGTGCAGCCTCCTGATGTTCGAGTCTGGCTGCCAGTTCTTGCATCGGCCTAGCCGCTTGATCCTGGTCTCCGGCTGGATTCATATGGTCAGTGCTTACTGTCACAATTGAGGGTTTTGGCTGACAGGAAAAAGCCTCAGTTGTAGGGACTGAGAGGAACTTAAACCGGGGAGGTTTAATCAGACCCCTGGACATGTAAGTGTTAAAAGGAAACCCGAAGTTGTGACCATGACAACCAGGTAAAAGTCAAAATAAAAGTTTATTAACAGACTCCGTGTAAACAAACAGCATTCAAAGTAAATAATGGCAATGATAAATAATATGATTCCTGGAGCACTCTGACCATGAAATGGTTACACAGGACACTGGTAGGTAAGAACAGCTGTTACAGTCCTTAGATGGAATAACCCATACTTGCCTACCTGACCCTCTCCATGAGGGAGAAAATGCTCTGTTCCTGGACTTTCCTGGTAATGTATGATTGCCATCACCTGTGGTGAGCTAGTTAATTGATAAGAAAGGTGTTTCACCACAGGTGATGGCAATCATACATTACCAGGAAAGTCCAGGAACAGAGCATTTTCTCCCTCATGGAGAGGGTCAGGTAGGCAAGTATGGAATAACCTTACCAGGCCTGGCTGTAGTAGTGAAGATATCCAAGGAACATGCCAGTAGATGGAGCAGATGAAGTTGGTAACTTGAATCAGCTGTTGTAATTGCTGGATGGAACCAGCCAGGTGGTAAGACACGGAGTGGATGCGGAATGGAATCAGCCAGATGATAAAGTCACTGAATGAATGCTGGGGGGAACCAGCCAGGTGATGAAACACGGAGTGAATATAGTAAGATGCTAGGGAGCGTGGAAACAGAGGAATTGAAGGATGATTACCGGTGGTAGTGGATACTGCTGGAAGCAGATGAAATAGCTGGAAGCTGGAAACTAGATCAGCCACGGAGGACTGCAGAGTCAGGCTGCACCGCAGGATGGTAGGCAGGTGCGGGTATCTTTGGTGGATGCTGGAGACAGGAGCTGGAACCTGGAAACACAACCACAGGAGAGAGACTGGAACAAGGTATGACAAACAAAGCACTGACCATTTCCTGGCCCAGGCACAGGATACTTATACCTGCAGCAATGCAGGTATTGGCTGGGCAATTATGCAGATTTCCAGGCAGTGGATTGGAGAAACTGAAGCATGTGATTAGATCCAACATGGCTGCGCCCATGTTAGAACTTGGAGGGAAAACTGGCTTGGGAACCCATGTGGAAACATAACTGTAATGGCGGCGCCGGCCACAGAGGACAGGAGACGCCAGACTGACAAATGTATGCTGAGACTCGTGGATGACGACGGAGGCCGCGGCAGGCATGGAACACCACACTGACAACCTGCACCTATAACACAGGAGCGGAGGCCGCGGAGAACGGGAGACGCCATGCAGGATTCAAACGTGGCGCCGCTGTGACAGCATCTCAGCGTGACAGGAGGAATGTGCAGTATGTGGACACAGATGAGATCCAGCCTTGGAACGCTGAGCGAGCCTCAGGAGACATCTGAAAGGCAGGTAATGGCGTCCAGATACCCGGATCGTGACAGCAAGGTTGTATGTATTCAGTGGCGGGAAGCAACCGTGCCCGATCTTTAGGTCAATATATCAATGGATAGGAAGCACAGGCTTTGTGTAAAAGTAAAAATAATAAAGGTAATATTGAGGAGAGAATATCGTGCAGCAAATTCCAGGAGGCAAAGGTAGGATATTGGTGTGTAGTACACTGTGAACTGTGAAATATTAGTGCAGCACAGCAGTTCAGTCAGTTCCAAGCTATATGCAGCCCCTGTATGGTAGACTGGGAGAGCTGTGCAGTGGGAGTAGCTGACTTTGTTGTCCAACAAGGTGATTATTTAGCATAGAAAATGAGAACAGGTGAGAGCAATCTGCAGTATGGTCCCAGAAAGCAGAATCAATTCACAGGACACAGCAGTATCATATCAGGCAGCCCTTCAGATGAATATAACCTTTCCAGGTATGGATAGCAGACCAGAGCAGTGGGGCCCTCTGTGTAAGCTGCTTCTAAAATGGCCGCAGTGCCCCTTCCCCTTCCCCAGGAGTACCTGCTTCTCCTCCGGGCATCAGGGCTCCGGGCCGCAGCCTGTCAGGGAGAGGAGAGGCAGCCGCCTCCTCCCAGTCGTCCTGCGGCGTTTGGCGGCAGCGGCAGCCCGCCGCTCGAGCTCAGGGCGTCACGCGGCCGAGGGCGCTGAAATTGAGGCCGGGGATCCGGAGGAGGCACAGGCCGCAGGACGGAAGTCAGCCGTCGCAGCTCCACGGACCACGGAGATAGCGGAGGAGGGTGCCCGCCGGTGCCCAGCAGTATGAGGAAAGAATCCGGCCGGGTAAGCACACCAGAGGGAGTCAGGATAAGTTATAGGAGTAATGTAGCCGGGGAGCTCCAGAGACTTGCTGCCTACTCCTTAGCTGCCGTGGCCACGCCTCCAATCCTCAAAGATATACTTTAATACGTATTTTTCTCTGTGATTTAGTCACCATATCTCTCCTTTATCTCTGCTAGTGCTGACTACACTGCGCAGGGGTTTGGGTAAGAGGTATTGTGCTGCTGCCAATTGTACTGTGTTACCTGATACTGCAAGTTATATCATGTCTGCTTCTGAAGGTAACGGTTCTGGGGCTGAACACACTGCCGGTGTTGCTGAAGACACAGATCCCTATGAGGAAAATATAGCAGCTGTTGGATCTGGTTCTGGGGGCTCCTTGCCCCCCAGTGGGACTGTGGCAACGGAGGTACATAATGACCCACCGTGGGCCGCTTTTTCCACGCTTCTACATACGCTAGTTAATAATCTAACACCCCCTATGGGACGCCCAAGGCCGGTACAACCGTATGTGGTCCCCGCAGCTAACCCGCCGTGGGCGGACGATTTATCTGCTCAATTGAAGAAGTTGAACCAGTCCCTGACTACTAAAAAGTCTGACCATCGCTCGCCTAAGCCCAAGGGGTCCTCTAAGCGAGCGCTTGTCTCCTCACAATCCACTGCTGTCACTGACACCTCGTCTGATGAAGACGGCACTTACACTGACCCCACAGGTTCTGACTCAGATACTGCTGATGGGGAGGGTATTTCACATGTGGATGTTCCTGATCTTTTGGAGGCTATTAAGTTAATTCTACAGATTACGGAAGAAACCAGATTGGTTCAAGCGTCAGAAGGTGGTTAAACAAGTTTTACCTCACTCTGATCACCTAGTGGATATACGTCAGGAACCCTGGGAAAACCCGGGTACGAAGTTTGTACCTCAAAAGAAGATGCTGGCTCGCTATCCCCTCGCACCAGAGCTGTCTAAGAATTGGGAAACGCCTCCTTCAGTAGACTCACATGTGGCTAGGATGGTGGTTTCCTCAGCTCTACCTGTCACTACCGTCACGTCTCTAAAAGAGCCTACGGATAAACGTGTGGAGGGATGTCTTAAAGCGATTTACACCCTCACGGGTGCTGCACAAAGGCCCACTATTGCAGCAACATGGGCTGCAGAGGCTATTGAAGCATGGGCCTTGGAGTTAGAAGCTGAAATCTCTTCTGACCATGCTAGACAATGCTTGTCATATATTGTCACAGCTTCTCACTATATTAAAGAGGCGGCTTCTGATGCCGGTATCCTAGCAGCCAAGGCCTCTACTACATCAGTCCTGGCTCGCCGGATATTGTGGCTGAGATCCTGGTCTGTGGATCTGGACTCTAGAAAAACCCTGGAGGTACTCCCTTTCAAGGGAGATATTCTGTTTGGGGAGGACTTAAATAAGATAGTGGCTGACTTGGCTACTGCCAAAACTGCCTATCTGCCAAGTACCGCTCCTTCTGTGTCGAAGGCTAAAGGTACGTCCTTTCGCCCCTTTCGTCCTTCAGGTAAAGCAAAAGGTCAGGCGTACAACAAGCAGGCCCGCACTTCCAAACCTGGTAAGCCCATGCCCAAAAGAGCCTGGGCAGCCCGTCAGCCAGCTTCCAAGACCGATGCCTGCCGCATGACGGGGCGGGCCTCCCCCTGGGGGATCCCAGGGTGGGGGGCCGGCTTCTAGGGTATACCCAGGAATGGTTGAAGACCACTTCAGATGCCTGGGTACAGGAAGTCGTCACTCGAGGTTACGCCATAGCCTTCAAAAACCGACCCCCTCATCGATTTTGCCAGACAGACGTCCCGTTGGACCAGACAAAGGCAAACACTCTGCATTCGGTGGTACAGACCCTCCTGGATACAGGAGTCATAGTTCAAGTGCCTCTTGCGCAAAGGGGCCGGGGGTACTATTCTCCGCTGTTTCTAGTCCCGAAACCGAATGGGTCCTCCTGGCCCATTCTCAACCTCAAGGCATTGACCAGGTTTGTGAAGGTTTCCAAGTTCCGTATGGAAACCCTTCGCTCTATAGTTCTGGCCTTGGAACCTGGGGACTACATGGTCTCCCCGGACATACAGGATGCTTACCTGCATATTCCTATAGCAGTGTCACATCAGCAATACCTGAGGTTTGCTATTGGCAACCTCCATTACCAGTTTCGGGCGTTACCTTTTGGTTTAACAACGGCTCCGCGAGTCTTCACAAAAGTTATGGCGGTGATGACGGTGGTACTCCACCGTCAAGGGGTCAGGATACTGCCGTATCTGGATGACTTGTTAATCCTGGCAAATTCCCCAGAACTTCTCCTACGTCATCTAGATATGACGGCCGGTTTCTACAAGCCCACGGGTGGCTCATCAACTGGAAAAAATCCTCCCTGATCCCTGCTCAGAGCATGGTGCATCTGGGAGCGCTATTGGACACTCACAACCAGAGGTTGTTCTTGTGTCAGGAGAAAGTCCTGAAGCTTCAGGACAGGATTCGTTGCTTCCTTTCTCATCCGCAAGTGTCGATACATTTGGCGATGCAGGTGCTGGGCCTCATGGTATCAGCATTCGACATGGTGGAGTATGCTCAATTCCATTCTCGCCCCCTCCAGAGGCTGATTTTAGCCAAGAGGGATGGCCTGCCTCACCGGATCAGGTCTCAAATGATCTCATTGACTCCGGAAGTCCGTCTGTCGCTGCTCTGGTGGCTCCGGGACCAACAATTGTGCAGGGGCCGTCCCTTCTGGATATCCAACTGGGTCCTGTTGACGACAGATGCCAGTCTAAGAGGTTGGGGTGCGGTGCTGGAGCAACACTCCTTTCAGGGTCGGTGGACCAAGGAGGAATCCCTCTTCTCAATCAACATTCTGGAATTGCGGGCGGTCTTCAATGCATTGAACTTAGCCCAGCATTTAATTGAGAACCGTCCTGTTCAAGTGCAGTCAGACAACACCACCACAGTGGCTTACATAAATCATCAAGGCGGCACTCGAAGCCGTCTGGCAATGAAAAAAGTCTCACGGATTCTACATTGGGCGGAACACTATCTACCGGCCGTATCGGCAATCTTCATTCCGGGAGTCCTGAATTGGGAAGCGGACTTTCTCAGTCGTCAGGACATACATGCCGGCGAGTGGGGCCTCCATCCAGAAGTGTTTCAACTCCTAGTGGAAAAGTGGGGTCTTCCAGACGTAGATCTGATGGCGTCTCGACACAATCACAAGGTTCTGGTCTTCGGAGCAAGGACAAGGGATCCTCAAGCAGCATTCGTGGATGCGCTGGCGGTGCCGTGGAGGTTTCGGCTGCCGTACATGTTCCCTCCGGTGTCACTCCTGCCCAGGGTAATTCGGAAGTTCAAGCAAGAAAAAGGAATTCTGCTTCTCATAGCTCCAGCGTGGCCCAGACGGCACTGGTTCTCAGACCTGCAAGGCCTATCGTCAGAGCTTCCAATTCTACTTCCACAATGCCCAGACCTCCTCGTTCAGGGCCCCTGTGTCTACCAGGACCTAGCCCAGCTGTCTTTGACGGCGTGGCTCTTGAAGCTTCCGTCTTAAGGGCTAAAGGGTTTTCTGAGGCGGTCATTCAAACTAAGTTGCGGGCCCGGAAACCGTCTTCGGCTCGGATTTACTATAGGGTCTGACCGTCTTCGGCTCGGATTTACTATAGGGTCTGGCATTCTTACTTTGTTTGGTGCGCATCTAACGATTATGACGCTTCCAAGATTAGTATAGCCAAGTTGTTGGCTTTTCTTCAGCAGGGCCTGGACTTAGGCCTATGTCTGGCCTCCCTCAAGGTTCATATTTCTGCCTTGTCGGTGTGGTTTCAGAGGAAGATTGCGACCGTACCTGATGTGCATACCTTTACTCAGGGTGTGTTGCGTATCCAACCTCCCTATGTCCCACCTGTGGCTCCTTGGGACTTGTCGGTGGTTTTAGAGGCATTACAAGAGTCTCCGTTTGAACCTCTTGGTTCAGCTGATCTTAAGTGGCTTTCCCTTACGGTGGTGTTTCTGCTGGCTATTGCTTCAGCTAGAAGAGTGTCGGATTTGGATGCCTTGTCCTGTAGTTCCCCATATCTGATATTTCACCGTGACCGGGCGGTTCTTAGGACTCGTCCCGGATATTTAGCTAAGGTAGTTTCCTCGTTCCACCTTAACCAGGAGATTGTGATTCCGGCATTTGTTTCTCCTGATCTGTCTCCCAAAGAGAAGTCTTTGGATGTGGTACGGGCTCTCCGTATCTATGTGAAGAGAACTGCTTCCATTAGGAAATCTGATTCTCTCTTTGTACTGTTTGGATTTCACAAACGGGGATGGCCTGCTCACAAGCAGACTTTGGCCAGATGGATTAGAATGGTGATTGCACATGCTTATGTGAAGGCTGTTCTGTCGGCTCCTGCTCACATTACCGCCCATTCTACTCGGTCCGTTGGACCTTCTTGGGCGGCCTACCGTGGTGCGACCCTTGAACAATTGTGCAAGGCGGCTACGTGGTCCTCAGTGAACACGTTCATAAGGTTCTGTGCCTTCGATACTGGCGCTTCCCAGGATGCTTCCTTTGGACGCCGGGTTCTTGTTCCCGCTACAGTGCGTCCCCTCCCATAATGAACTGCTTTAGGACATCCCCTATGTCTATCCTTGTGGAGCGCAGTGTACCCCGCAGAAGAAAACGAGATTTATGGTAAGAACTTACCTTTGTTAAATCTCTTTCTGCGAGGTACACTGGGCTCCACAAGGCGCCCACCCTGACACACTTAGCTTCTTTGGGTTGGTATGGCATTAGCCGCTGACACTTCTCTTGTCGTGAGAGTGTGGTGTATGTGGCTACTAACTGTTGTCGTCTCTTTTCCTGCTACTGCATTGGGCTGGTTAACTAAAAACAGGGCTCCTGTGCAGGGAAGCGGGGTTATAGAGGAGGAGGCGCTGTGCATTCTGGGAACAGTCAAAGCTTTGAGCCTGTTGGTGCCTCGGATCAAGATCCTACTCTACACCCCTGTCTATCCTTGTGGAGCCCAGTGTACCTCGCAGAAAGAGATTTAACAAAGGTAAGTTCTTACCATAAATCTCGGGGGTTTTTTACTTTTTCATACTTTACCATCCACATGGAGTACGATTGGGAATAGTAACCTGTGCTAAGGGGTGGTCTTCAGTTTGCCGGCTGTCGGGATCCCGGCGCCGGAATCCCGGCAGCCGGCATTCCGACACTTTTTCTCCCTCTTGGGGGTCCACGACCCCCCTGGAGGGAGAATAAATAGCGTCACCGTGCCCGCAAGGGGCTCATTTGCGCTTGCCACGCTGTTGGTATGCCGGCACCGGTATGCTGGTCCCCGGGAGCCCGGCCGCCGGCATACCATACCACAGCCGTGCTAAGTGCAGTGCTAGGCACCTTACCCAAATCATAGCGAGCAAAGCAATACACTAATTAGGGTATAAAGTACTGTGACGGCGAAGGTGACACCAACATTTTTTAAAAATGTGTCAACCTTTTCTACTGTCTACCATTGACTGAATGACCCTGTCAAACTTTTCCATGTCAACCTATTGACTGTCGACCTTTTGCTTGTAGATATAATGATAATCACCCGTGAAACAGCTAATGAGCTGTACATGGAGTATCCACCAGGAGGGTGAGGTTAAGATGCCGGCTGTCGGGATCCTGGCAGTCGGAATACCGACACCCGTCAGAATGTCGACAACGGAATAGCGACAGGGTCAGGGGACCAACACCAGAATCCCGACAGCTGGCATCCTGACCGTAAATATAGTGGGCGGGTTGGGGGAATGGGGGAGAGGTTAGGTTTAGCCGCCACCTTGGGGAGTTAGAGTTAGGCTGCGGGGGATGGGGGAGGTTAAGTTTGGTCACTACCTGGGGGGGTTTAGGGCTAGGCTACAGGGGGGTTAGGCACCACAGGAGAGAGGCTAGGTTTAGGCACTAAGGGGGAGGGTCAGGGTTAGGCATGGCTGTTTTAAGGGCCAGACAAGCTGTGTGTTCGCACGGAGCGCCTATGTCCACTGTTTGGTCTGGCCATCTGCATGAAATACTATTCAAAATGTCCCTCCCAAAACGGGCACCGCCACAGAGGAGACAGTTTTCAAGGATGCTAAAGGTGGCGGCGGCCATTTTGAGTGGGACATTGATCCCCTGAAGTGCCGGCCGTGACCACGTGACGGCTGCAGCATGCAGGCAGCTAGAGGGAGGAGGCGATGGTGGTGTGAAACCCCCGACAATGAGCAGGTATTGGGGCTGGCAATGGTGCAAGGGGCATGTACTGTGTGGGGCATGGTGCAAGGGGTGTCAAAAATTGTTCCATAGCACATGTAATCTTAATATACAACAACAGATGACTGTAGGCAGGGGCATAACTAGAACTTTGTGGGCCCCATAGCAAAATTTTTAAGGGGCCCCCAACTCAGGTCTCCAGAGAGAGTGGTGAAAAGGGCAAAGAGACAGAGTGGCGGGAAGTATACAAAAAATGACAGCAGAGACACAGAGACAGAGAGAGTGCTGGCAAATACATGAGAAAGAGGCAGCAGAGGGACAGGAAGAGGCAGCAGGGATGTAGGGACAGAGAGACAGCAGGTATGTAGGGACAGAGAGAGACAGCAGGGATGTAGGGACAGAGAGACCGCAGGGACAGATAGGAATGCACCAGGGACATAGGGACAAAGAGATAAGAAGCAGGTAAATAGAAACAGAGGCAACAGGGATGTAGGAACAGAGAGAGAGGGGCAGCAGGGACGTAGGGACAGAGAGGGGCAGCAGGGACAGAGAGAGGCAACAGGGAAGCAGGGACAGAGAGAGGCACCAGGGACGTATGGACTGAGAGGGGGAGCAGGGACATAGGGAGATAGAGAGGCAGCAGGGACATAGGGACAAAGAGAAGCAGCAGGGACATAGGGATAGGGAGAGGCAGCAGGGACATAGGGAACAAGAGAGGGGCAGTAGGGACAGATAGAGAGGCATCAGGGACATAGGGACAAAGAAAGAGGCATCAGGGACATAGGGACAAAGAGAGAAGCAGCATGGACATAGGGATAGAGAGTGGCAGCAGGGACATAGGGACCGAGAGAGGGGCAGTAGGGACAGAGGAGCAGCAGAGACCGATAGTGAGGCAGCAGGGATGTAGGACAAAGAGAGAGGCAGCAGGGATGTAGGAACAGATAGCGGCACCAGGGACATAGGGAGAGAGAGAGAGAGGCAGCAGGGATGTAGTTACAGAGAGAGAGAGAGGCAACAGGGATGTAGTTACAGAGAGAGGCAGCAGGGACATACATTAGGGACAGAGAGAGGCAGCAAAGAAATAGGGAGAGAGGAAGCAGGGAGTAGGGACACAGAAAGGCATTAAAAACCACCTCCATAGTGGAGCCTGTGATCATTATGGGGAGCATCCCCCCCCCCCCGCGTACCTGCATAAGGAGCACCCCCTGGGTCTGGGCCCCCACATACCTGCATAGGAAGCAACAACAGCTCCTCTGTGGACAGCCTCTTCAAAGCAGGAGGTAGCGCAGGTGCACAGGTGGGCGGCCAGGGAGTGGAGAATGAGAGCAGACGGAGGACAGCCCTCTCCCCCGGCCACATGGCTTTCTGCAGCTCTGGCATTGGGGTGGCGGGTGGGCTGGCTGCTGTGAGCCCACCACTTCTTCTGGGGGGCAGCATCTGCAGAGTTCTTCACAGGGGAGGGGGTGGTAGCAGTGAGTTGGGGATGCACCTGCAGCTGTTCTTCGCAGGGGAGGAAGCGGCCGCTGTAGTCTGGGAGTGTAGATTTCACGCACCACTTCTACGGGTGGGGGGGGGGCGTGTAGGTGGCCACGAGCCATACAGTTTGCTGGGTACAGGGGGAGCAGCTGTGGGCCCTGGAAGCAGCTCGTACCCCATAGCAGCTGTACCCCCTGCACCCTCGGCAGTTACGCCACTGACTGCAGGGAAGGAAAATGGTTGTTATGTACAGTGGGGCAAAAAAGTATTTGGACAGCCACCGATTGTGCAAGTTGACCCACTTAAAAAGATGAGAGAGGACTATAATTTCCATCATAGGTACACTTCATCTGTGAGAGACAGAATCTGGAAAAAAAACTAGGAAATCACATTGTATGATTTTTAAACAATTTGTATATTCTTGCGGAAAATAAGTATTTGGACAATCAAAAAGTTTAACTCAATACTTTGTAATATGTCCTCGGTTGGCAATTACAGAGGCCAAACGTTTCCTATAGTTCTTGACCAGGTTTGCACACACTGTAGCAGGTATTTTGGCCCACTCTTCCATGCAGATCTTCTCTAGATCAGTCATGTTTTGGGGCTTGTCGCCGGGCAACACGGACTTTCAACTCCCTCCACAGATTTTCTGTTGGGTTGAGGTCTGGAGACTGGCTAGGCCACTCCAGGACCTTGAAATGCTTCTTACGGAGCCACTCCTTAGTTGCCCGGGCGGTGTGTTTGGGGTCAGTGTCATGCTGGAAGACCCAGCCACATTCCATCTTCAATGCTCTTATTGAGGGAAGGAGGTTTTTGCCCAAAATCGCACGATACATGGCCCCATTCATCCTCTCCTTAATACGGATCAGTCGTCCTGTCCCCTTTGCAGAAAAGCAGCCCCAAAGCATGATGTTTCCACCCCCAGGCTTCACAGTGGGTATGGTGTTCTTGGAATGCCATTCATCATTCTTCTCTCTCCAAACACGGCGAGTGGAGTTTATACCAAAAAGTTAGATTTTGCTCTCATTTGACCACATTACATTCTCCCAATCCTCCTCTGGATCATCCAGATGGTCACTGGCAAACTTGAGACGGGCCTGGACATGTGCTGGCTTAAGCAGGGGGACCTTTCGGGCGCTGCAGCATTTCAATCCATGATGACGTAGTGTGTTACTAATGGTAACCTTTGTGACTGTGGTCCCAGCTCTCTTGAGGTCATTGACCAGGTCCCCCCATGTAGTTCTGGGCTGATTCCTCACTGTTCTCAAGATCATTGATACCCCATGAGGTGAGATCTTGCATGGAGCCCCAGGTCGAGGGAGATTGTCAGTGATCTTGTATTTCTTCCATTTTTTAATAATTGCACCAACAGTTGATCTCTTCTCACCAAGCAGCTTGCCTATTGTCGAGTAGCTGATCCCAGTCTTGAGCAGCTCTACAATTTTGTCCTTGGTGTCCTTAGACAGCTCTCTGGTCTTGGCCATGGTGGAGAGGTAGCAGTCGGACTGTTTGAGGGTGTGGACAGGTGTCTTTTATACAGATAACCAGTTCAAACAGGTGCCATTAATACAGGTAACGAGTGGATGATAGAAGAGATTTTTAAAGAAGTAGTAACAGGTCTGTGAGAGCCAGAAATCTTGCTGCTTGGTAGGTGTCCAAATATTTATTTTCCACAAGAATGTACAAGTAAATTGTTTAAAAATCATACAATGTGATTTCCTGTTTTTTGGGGTTTTTTTCAGATTCTGTCTCTCACAGTTGAAGTGTACCTATGATGGAAATTATAAACCTCTCTCATCTTTTTAAGTGGGTCAACTTGCACAATCGGTGGCTCTCCAAATACTTTTTTGCCCCATTGTAAAGTGGCTTCAGTGCGCTAGCTGTGACTCTGTGCTTTTACCTATCTGTTTCTTTGTTATGTTTCATTTTTTCTGGATATGTCACAAACTCAGACATACATATCTACCCTCGCAGAACGGTCAGGAGACTCCCCAATAAAATTGTGTGGCACTTCTGGCCCACCCACATCTGCTGCCAGCCCCTCCGCACTCCAATCAGGAGCTCCTCAATCATCATGTGCTGTGCGCATCCAATTAGAGCTCAACACATGCTCCTCTGACCTCTATGCTGTGTATTATAGGTCTGGGACTGCTGACTGAGCAGTGAGTGAGAGGCTGTAGGGAGGGGTGTAGTATGGTTTGCCGGCAGTCGGGGTCCCGGTGACCAGCATACCGGTGCCGGAATCCCGACCGACAGCATACCGACAGCTGGGCGAGCGCAAATGAGCCCCTTGCGGGCTCGCTGCGCTCGCCACGCTATCTATTCTCCCTCCAGGGGAGTCGTGGAACCCCAAGAGGGAGAAAAGATGTTTGTATGCCGGCAGTCGGGATTCCGGTGCCGGTATGGTGGTCACCGGGAGCCCGGCCGCCGGCAACCTGCAGACCACCCGTAGGGAGAGACTACTCCTGTCGCTCTCTGCAGAGTAACAGTTCCTGAGTCAGATGCTGATGCCACCCTGATTGAACAGATAGCAGTGGAGCGGACCAGGGAGAGCGCCCATCCAGCCCTGCAATGATGACCCCACTTACTGCATCATACCAGCACTATGTTTGATGGCCCCAGGACGACCACTTCTGTCGCCTACCCCCCCCACCATTAATCCGGTCCTGTGGACCACCTTGAAGAAGAATTCATCTGGGGCAGGGTGCTCACTCACTTAAGTCTGGTCTTCTTTTGTTGCTATATCAATGAACTGGGGGGGTTTTTTGGGAAGGGGCTGTTAATTCTGTCACTAATTTTGTAAATTATATAGATCACAATACCTATAAGGTTATCCTTCGCTGTCACATACAATCCAGCACATAGTAATTATTTAGATATTGCTTTGGAATTGGTAGAGAATATCAGCTGTACATCTAGCTACAGAACATCTGTTGCTGTATATAGTTTTATTCCATGCTCTCACATAAAAAAAAAAAAAAAAAAGTTTAAAAAAAGATATGCTTTTGAACTTATCATCGCTTTTAGGGGGCGTGTTTATCCTCGAAGTCTTAGATCAAGGTCTGGATGATTCTGTGGCCCTCATTCAGGTTGGATCACAAAGAGCAATCCAACCGAAAAAATTACAAAGACGATGTGGGCGCATGCGCCAGGCCCGTCCTGCACATGCGCCCGCATTTACTGCGAACGCCTCTTCCTGTCAATCAGGCAGAGGCTTTGTGGGGCAGGAGGGGGGCGGCAACGCTCCGCTTCCTAGGCGGAGATGGAGCATTGCGGGGGTGGCATCTGGGAAATGAAGGTGGCATCAGATGATGGGGGGCGTGGTGTTGACGTGAACACTCAAATTCACACATCAAACTCTATTAAGGAAGTTGGGAGTAATGCATATTTGAATTACAATAGTGCCCATCATGTTCCCTGGAAGAACAATATTCCCAAGGGTGTAGAAATTGTTCTGCTACTGAGTCTTTCCTGAGTCATGCCAACATTTTATTAGAATCATTTAAAGATAAAGATTATACACAGTATCTGTTAAATAGGGCACTACAAGAAGTGGTTGAGATACACAACTTTTCCATCCAAAAGAAAAAAATCTTTCCAAATCCAGTAATAAAGATTGGGCCATTATCTCAAAATTTAATTCTAGATCATATGAGATTAAAGGTATAGTAAAACGCAATTTCCATATGCTTAGAAGCAATCCAGTTTTCTGTAATATATTACCACTTAAACCAGATTGTCTAAGACAATGTTAGCACCAAGTCAATTAAAAACTAATGGACCCAATTAGTATCAGACCGAATGTGGTTAAAAATAAAAACGAAGGGCTTCCTTAAATGTGATGCAAATAGATGTACCACATGCACACATGCATGTAACAAATCACAGATAATAGCTTTACCTATGGAGGGAAGGACCATCAATATTTCTAGCTTTATTAATTGCAATACCCCTTGGGTGGTGTATCTTTTACAATGTGGATGTAAACTTAACTATGTAGGGAGAACTACAAGGACGCTCAAAATGCGATTTAAAGATCAACGACCTCCAAGGATCACTGGTTTGGAATACATTCCAAAAAGAAACGGGAGGGGGGGTGGGGGGTAGAGATATATATGATTGTGTAGACAGGAAGTATTTTGGACATTTCAACTCAAAATAGTGATGTATTTCTATAGATATAAATTTCTACAATGGTTTGGGTGCAAGTTTTCTTGTATAATATTGATTTATTGTCCTAACTGGAACCATAAACAACGAGTTAGATACTTACCTATATGATAGCTTGCAGCCTATGACAAAACTTGAATAATAATAATAGTCTCCCTATATATGCTTGATCTCTGGTATATGGAGAAACATGTTTAGGGAGACTAAATGGGATATATATATATATATATATATAAATTTGGCATCGTTTGCATTGCACTATGGATCACGCAATTTACATCATTGTGTGCCCCTGTGGCTCCTATTACGTGGGGATGACAACCAGGAATTTCTGCGATAGGATGGCCAATCATCGGGCCTCTATTAGGGCTGCTTTGTTGACGGGTAAATCGGACAAACCCGTAGCTAAACATTTTATAACTAATGGACACACAAGTTGGAGCTTGAAGTGTATGCTAATCGACCATGTCCCAAAGTTACTACGAGGAGGTGATCGGGAGAAGCTATTACGACAGTGTGAGGTCAAATGGATACATACCCTGGACACTTTGGTCCCTCGTGGATTGAATGAAATTAATCCGTTTAATATTTTTTTGAGATAATATTATTAATACTATATGTTTTGGGCTGCTGTATGTGCACCTCTTTGGAGGTTCATTCAGTCATTCAGTATTAGGGTGTTGCTAGGTGTTTTAAATAAAAAAAATTCTGACAATGGTCAGTATTTCTTCAGATTTATTTATGTTGTTGTTATGAGTTGTCTTTTGTATTTGTGGTATGTTAATTAGCCTTACACACCTTATATATGGACATGTATGCCCACTGATATCCTATATACCCACAATATTATGGGCGGGGCTTAGCGCGCTCCCACTGGTTGTACATCAATGTTAATATTAGTGTGGGAACACATATGATGCGCCTCTGTATCCTACAGTGGTCTGGGCAGCAACATCCCTGCTTCCGTCTGTGCTATGGTGTTGTGACCAGCGGTAGAACGCACGTGACGCGTTTCCGTGTTCCACTGGGTTTTGTTTGGGTAGCGTCATTTCCGCTTCCGTCCGGGATATGCGTTTCACTGCGGGTGGAACGCAAGCCGCGATTGGGACCAACAGTAATTGAGTGGAGCGGCGGTTTATATACAATTTGGTAAGCTGCTGTTGGCATTGTTTGTATGACATTGGATGTTTTGATTCCTGAGAAGGTGCGCTATTATAGATAAATGTGTGTAGGACATAGGACATAAGTATTTAGCACCAACAGGTGTTTCACTTCCTGATAGCTAATTTGATGGGCGGGTCGGTGTGGCTTGTGTCTGCTATATAAGGTGGTTTAGGCTCATTAGGCATTTGTACCGCTGGGTGACCTGATTTCTGAGATTTGCTGGTCTTGACAAAGGTCAATGAAGGACCGAAACGTCGACACGCTGCTGTGATGTTGCTATTGACTGCCACTGTTTGTAACATGCAGTGACGTGCGGTGGGGTGAGGCAGGTAAGGCAGAGCCTTTTCTGTCATACTAACGTTTATGCCAGAGTTTTGACTGTATAAAGTATATCAAAAATACAAATAATTTGTTTGAAATATCTTCTTTGCATTATTCTAATCATTTTTATAGCCAAAACTCTGGAGTAAAAAGTCTATGGGGTATATGCAATTCCGGCCGAATTGCGGCACTTTTTCGCCCGTTTTTAAATTCGACACAATTCGACCGTCGAATTCCGGCAGGTGGGTGCCGGAATTCGACATATTCAATAAAAAACGAATTCGACAGTCCCGCTGTCGAAAAAAACGGCTGATTTGACGGATTTTGATTAGATTTTTAAAAATGTTTAAAAAATGGTAAAAAACCCGAAAAAAATTTGCGTGGGGTCCCCCCTCCTAAGCATAACCAGCCTCGGGCTCTTTGAGCCGGTCCTGGTTGCCAAAATATGGGGGAAAAATGACAGGGGATCCCCCGTATTTTAACAACCAGCACCGGGCTCTGCGCCTGGTCCTGGTGCAAAAAATACGGGAGACAAAAAGAGTAGGGGTCCCCCGTATTTTTTGTACCAGCAGCGGGCTCCACTAGCTGGACAGATAATGCCACAGCCGGGGGTCACTTTTATACAGCGCCCTGCGGCCGTGGCATTAAATACCCAACTAGTCACCCCTGGCCGGGGTACCCTGGAGGAGTGGGGACCCCTTCAATCAAGGGCTCCCCACAGCCACCCAACGGCCAGGGGTGAAGCCCGAGGCTGTCCCCCCCATCCAAGGGCTGCGGATGGGAGGCTGATAGCCTTGTTGAAAATGTAAGAATATTGTTTTTTGCAGAAGAACTACAAGACCCAGCAAGCCTCCCCCGCAAGCCGGTACTTGGAGAACCACAAATACCAGCATGCGGGGGGGAAATAGGCCCGCTGGTACCTGTAGTTCTACTGCTAAAAAAATACCCAAATAAAAACAGGACACAGACACCGTGAAAGTATAACTTTATTACATACATGCCGACACACATACTTACCTGTGTTGACACGCCGACTCTGGCCACGTCTCCAATGTCGATGTCCGGGGTACCTGAAAATAAAATTATACTCACTTGATCCAGTGTCCGGTTCTTTTATTGTAATCCACGTACTTGGCAAAACAAAAAAACGCATTTACCCGAACCAGGCGGACTGAAAGGGGTCCGATGTTTACACATGGGACCCCTTTCTCTGAATGCAGAGACCCCCCGTGACTCCTGTCACAGAAGGTCCCTTCAGCCAATCAGGAAGCGCCACTTCGTGGCTGTATGCGCGTCGGAGCTGTCAGACGCGCATCGCACAGCCGCCTCCATTATCTTCAATGGTGGGAACTTTGCGGTCAGCGGTGAGGTCACCCGCGGTCAAAACTATACTAACAGTCTGCTGAGTGACGCCGATACCAACCTTGTCTATATATATACAGGTTGAGTATCCCATATCCAAATATTCCGAAATACGGAATATTCCGAAATACGGACTTTTTTGAGTAAGAGTGAGATAGTGAAACCTTTGATTTTTGATGGCTCAATGGCCCTCATTCCGAGTTGTTCGCTCGCAAGGCGAATGTAGCAGAGTTACACACGCTAAGCCGCCGCCTACTGGGAGTGAATCTTAGCTTCTTAAAATTGCGACCGACGTACGCGCAATATTGCGATTACAAACGAGTTAGCAGTTTCTGAGTAGCTTCAGACTTACTCTGCCTGTGCGATCAGTTCAGTGCTTTTCGTTCCTGGCTGACGTCATAAACACACCCAGCGTTCGCCCAGGCACTCCCACCGTTTCTCCGGCCACTCCTGCGTTTTTTCCGGAAACGGTAGCGTTTCCAGCCACACGCCCCTAAAACGCCGTGCATCCGCCCAGTAACACCCATTTCCTGTCAATCACAATGCGAACGTCGGAGCGATGAAAATGCCGTGAGTAAACTTACTTTCATCATAGTAAAGTTACTTGGCGCAGTCGCAGTGCGAACATTGCGCATGCGCACTAAGAGAATTCTCACTGCGATGCGATGAAAATCTCCGAGCGAACAACTCGGAATGAGGGCCAATGTACACAAACTTTGTTTAATACTCAAAGTTATTAAAAATATTGTATTAAATGACCTTCAGGCTGTGTGTATAAGGTATATATGAAACATAAATGAATTGTGTGAATGTACACGCACTTTGTGTAATGCACAAAGTTATAAAAAAATATTGGCTAAAATTACCTTCAGGCTGGGTGTATAAGGTGTATATGTGACATAAATGCATTCTGTGCTTAGACTTGGGTCCCATCACCATGATATCTCATTATGGTATGCAATTATTCCAAAATACGGAAAAAAACGATATCCAAAATTCCTCTGGTCCCAAGCATTTTGGATAAGGGATACTCAACCTATATATATATATATATATATATATATATATAACATCACATGTCCACGCAATAACATAGACAGGACCAGCACACTGTAGTTTTGTCAAGAAATGCTGTATTGATACTTTAAATGTGAATAAAGTTACAAGGCTCGTCATATACTCATCGTTTGGTCAGCACAGAGAAACACAGTAGACCACCCAAACAGCCGTTTTCGGACTTAATCCTTCATCAGGGGAACAGTCATCAAAGTGCCATAGTGCCATGTGCAAAATAAGCCTGTATAAAGTGCACTTTATACAGGCTTATTTTGCACATGGCACTATGGCACTTTGATGACTGTTCCCCTGATGAAGGATTAAGTCCGAAAACGGCTGTTTGGGTGGTCTACTGTGTTTCTCTGTGCTGACCAAACGATGAGTATATGACGAGCCTTGTAACTTTATTCACATTTAAAGTATCAATACAGCATTTCTTGACAAAACTACAGTGTGCTGGTCCTGTCTATGTTATTGCGTGGACATGTGCTGTTATATTTACCTGCTTGACCGGACACCTGGACTATACTTCTGAGAGTGTCAGTGCGGCTTCCCGGATTCTCATTCTGTGATAATCTTATATATATATATATATATATATATATATATATATATATATATATATACATACAAACAGAAAGTTCAGCACTCACCATAGCAAGCTCACTTATCCTCACAACATCAATAAATAAATGATGGGGGTTTAGTTAGTGAATTGGCCAATGCACGGAAGCCTGCAAACCGCTCGACAAGGTACCCCACCTTCTTGCAGGTCCTACACTATCACAGAGTCTCAAAAATTAAAACCTGGCAACTGTATCGCACATAATATAACTGCACACATGCCCACTAGGTTTAATGTGTATCTGCCATACATCTTATGGCTTTTAAAGGTACACTAGTCACCTGACTCTGGCTGATAAATTACTAAGGAACAGCTGACACAGGTTTAGAACAAAAGAGATTACACAGGGGTGCATGAAAAGGCCTGTGACCACGGTTAATAAGAGTCAGGTGACTCAATACCGAGGCCAGACACGCAGGTGCCGTTACTTCCACAATACGCGACCACGTGATGGGAAACAATGAAAACAGCCGGTCACGTGATCGCGTCACACTAGTAATGTACCCAATCACCAATGGAGTGCATTCCAATTACAGGAAACGGCGCCCGCTGGTCATGTGACCATGAACCGGATACAAGCTTAGCAGCTTATTTTTAGTATTTAGGCCAGAGGTTCCCAAATGTGGTACTCAAGGCACCCCAACAGTTCAGGATTTAGGTATATCCATGGCTCAGCACAGATGTTTAAATCAAATTGACTTAGGTGTTAATTAAATCACCTGTGTCCAAGTATGGATACATTTAAAACCTGGACCGTTGGGGTTCCTTGAGGACTGCATTTGGGAACTTCTGATTTAGGCTAATAATAAATTGTGTATATTATTATACTACTCAAATGTTTTGTCTATCATTAAATTATTGAGCTGGATATAAGAAGATTTTTAATGTTGGTTTGATATGTGTAATGGGTGTCACCTGTAAATCATGGGCAATTAGCACTGCTATAAAAAGGGCATTTGGGCACTGAGTTTGATCATCTTGACAAAGCTGTGGCATACAGCGAAACGCATTGGTGAAGGAGCTGGGTACTGTTACCATTGAAGTTACCAGGAGGAGAGTCTAGGTTTCCGCAAGTGGGATTACTATTGCGATTTGGATTCATGCTTAACGACCGGAGCTTACAATAGGACTATTTTGGGTCCATAATCAAGCCGCAAGAGGTCACCATTTCCACTACAAGTTGGTAATTACCACTTTTGCACTTCGCAGGACTGTGGCCATTCTCCACGGCTGAACTTTGTATGTAAATCCCAGCCTATGCTTTTTCTATTGATTTAATAAAAAATAAAAAAATTCATTGCAGTGCTATTGTATGCCCTCTTTTTTAGGTACTTTTTGGAGTACGTTGCAATGCTAAATTTTATGAATATTGTGTATATATAAATGTAATATCTTTACTATATCCAGCACTGTAGCGCTGATTTTAGATTTCCCTATTGTCTTACTGGGATTGACTATCCCTTTATTTACCTGCCTACAGTAAAATTAGCTTAAAATCAGCGCGAGACCAATTACTTTGGTAATACATTTCTACATCTTTCTCAATAAGGGGCCTATTTAACACCATCCGCATCCAGGATGCGGATGACAGGTGATAAAATCGCCCCAACTCGCACTGCGATAATTGACTACATCGCAGGGATGTATCAATTATTGCGTGGAGGGACAGAGCTTGCGGACACCCCCCTCCTATGAGAAATTATGCAACATGTGTTAAGATTATCATTCAGTGCCGTTAAGTAGCAATTAGCACTGACCTCACCCTCTACAGGAATGATTGCAGTTCCCCTGCCGCAAACTGTTGGATCCAAGTGGGCACGAACAGGAATGAATGACAGAAAACGTCAAGAAATGAATTAACAAAGTTCCTAATCTGAAATATCAGAATAATTGGCTCCTTAGTACTCCATGGGTCTCTCTCACTTTATATCCATATAATAAAAACAATTGGTTTCAACTTCAAGCCACAGCACGCCACAGCACTCAACCTACTGCGGTGCCAGTGGTATGCGACCACATTAAAAATTAATAAAAAATACATACTCAGCACTCAACTAATTCAATTCCTAACTGTAATTCATTTAAAAACAGGTTGTTAGTTTCCAAAATACTGCAATAATTTGGCAATGCTTGGGGCAGTCTTTTCGTATAGGCTCAATGGGCAGTTGCCAAAGGGCCCAAAGATTATAAGGACCCTAGGCTGATAGCTGAGGGTCCCCTTTTTCCAGGGGTACCAGATTTTTTAAAATCTGTTATGGGCAGCCAGAGATAACAGACTTCAAAGCAGTGATCTCCATCCGAGCCTGTTCATTGCTCTTCCCAGCCAGATATCTTGGGTTCTGTCTGACTGAAGGGGCATACACACGTTGAGATTTGTGTGTAACTTTTGTGCTAAGCGATTTAAACTAGACGATGTCCCTTGAACTTCCACGTGTCTAGAACGCCCATACATACGTAGCGATGTGTGCTAAGCGATATGTGAAAAGCCCCAAAAAAACAAACGGTTATTTTAAATAGTGGGTTGGTATTACAGGAGGGATGTACATTGCGATCTCTCATTCTATACACACGGAGCAATTTGAACTCACTTGCTAAGCAATCTGATTAGATTTTGACTGGATGCACACAAGATCTGAGCCTGTAATGGCCTATGGGGTGTACACATGGAACGATTTGTGCTTAATTTCTAAGCGATCTAGACCAATCGCTTAGTAGAGGAAAAAATTGCCTGTGTGTATGCCCCATTAGTTTTCTGAGGGTATACTCCAAAAGATGGGACTCTACCCTTTCGGTGGACACTGGCAGCCTGTCTCTACTATGCCCAGAACCAGAGACATCAGCCTTCCAGCAGCTGGTCCCTGCTCCAGCTCCACACGCCTGGTATGCAGTTTTATATTTTCGTTTGTAGATTGCTCTGGCTCCTGAAATCTAATCTCCAAGTCCCCATTACCTCCTGAAAGGTGAGACGCTCTAGTTTTTTTATACAGTTGAAAGGAAGAAATCTACTTCCAGGAACTCGCGATATCTGCAGTCAAACAAGGTGCCCTCCCACCAGCAAATGTATACATTATAGTAAGAACTTACCGTTGATAACGGTATTTCGCCTAAGTCCACAGGATAACATTGGGATATGATGAAGCGACATTGGGATATGATGTGGCTGCCTTACATATCTGTTCTGCTGAAGTACCACGTTGTGCTGCCCATGATGGACCTACCTTACAAGTTGAGTGAGCAGAGACATTCAGAACAGGGAGATCAGCTTGAGAATATGCTTCTGAAATAGTCATCCAAAGCCACATCGCCAGTGTCTGCTTATCAGCAGGCCATCCTCTCTTGTGAAACCCATAGAGAACAAAGAGAATCTGGCTTTCTGATAGCACTGGTACGATCTACGCAGATCCTTAAGGCACAGACTACATACAACGATGCATCTCCTGCAGAAATAACCAGCCCTTGGAAAGCCGGGACTACAATTTCTTCATTAAGGTTGAATTTATACACCACCTTAGGATACCCAGATTTAGTTCTGAACTAGAGAACTGCTCTATCTGGATTTAAAAATATCAGAAATGGAGGACGACATAACAATGCTCCTAAATCTGAAACTCTTCTAGCTGAATCCATGGCGAGTAGATAGAGAACTTTAGCTGTCAACCATTTAAGATACACCCTTTTGAGTGGTTCAAATGGGACAACTTGAAGGTCCTTTAGAACTAAACATAAGTCCCAAGGAACTGTAGGAGGAACCAAAGGAGGTTGAATGCGCAGCACTCCCTAGAAAAAAGTGCACACATCCTGTAGGTTGGCAATTTTCTTTTGGAACCATACAGTCAGTGCTGACACTTACACTCTCAAGGAAGCCACCCTTAAACCTTTATCCATTCCTGCCTGAAGGAATGGTAGGACTCTGGAAAATCTGAAAGACCTAGGGTCAAATTTCCGTTCACTGCACCACTGAATATAGGCTTGCCATATTTGGTGATAAATGCAAGCTGAGGAAGGTTTCCTTGCTCTGAGCATTGTTTGAATTACCTGTTGTGAGAATCCTCTTGACTTCAGGATAAAGGTCTCAAGAGCCACGCCTTCAAAGACAGTCATTCCAGGTGTCTGATAACAACGACCTTGAGTCAGTAGATCTGGACATTGAGGGAGTAGGAATGGAGCATCCATTGACATCCTCTGCAGATCTGTGTATCATTGTCTTGGCCAAGCCGTAGGTATTAGTATCACGGCATTCTTTCCATGCTTTACCTTTCGCACTACCCTGGGTTATAAGGCGATTGGTGGAAACACATAGGCCAGATGAAAGTCCCATCTTAACGACAGGGCATCCACAAAGATCGCTTTGGGATCCTTTGTTCTTGACCAATAAGTGGGAACTCTGTTGTTCTGACGGGACACCATGAGATCTCTCTCTGGCAACCCCCATCTGTTGACCAGGGTCTGGAAGACCTCCGGGTGTAAAGCCCATTCGTTTGCATGAATGGTGTGTTGACTGAGAAAATCCGCTTCCCAGTTTAGGACTCCCGGAAAGAACACTGCGGACAAGGCAGGAAGATGAAGTTCTGCCCACTTTAACGTGTGACTTACCTCCTTCATTGCTTTCTGGCTGCAAGTTCCTCCCTGATGTTTCAGGTACGCTACTGCCGTTGCATTGTCTGAGCGGATATGAACTGGTTTCCCCTGAAGGTTGTCCTTTGCCTGAATCAGCGCCATATATATGGCCCAGAGTTCCAATATATTTATTGGCAGGCAACTTTCTTCCTTGGTCCACTGCCCCTGGAAACAGATCCTTCCTGACACCGCTCCCCAGCCCTGAAGACTGGCATCCATTGTCAGAATTTCTCAATCTGATATCCGAAAGGGTCTCCCTTTGTCCAGATGGGATGGCTGTAGCCACCAGGCTAATGACCTCCTTCCATCCAGAGTAAGGACCATAGTCTGCATTTTTATTGTCTGATGAAAACCATTCCATTTGGTAATGATCAGATGTTGCAGAGGTCTCGAATGGAACCGAGCTTACTCTACCATGTCGAATGTTGACACCATCAATCCCATCACATGAATTGCTGCGTGAATGGATACCTTCCGACTGTGTAGCAGCTCCTGAATCCTTGACTGAACTCTGGATATTTTGTTCAGAGGTAAAATTACTCTCTGAAGGCTGGAATCCAATACAGTCCCCAAGTGAGTCATCCTCTGTGATGGAACCAGAGATGATTTCGCCCAATTTATGAGCCAACCGTGCTTCTGCAGACACTCTATTGTCTGTTGCAGATAACACAGAAGCAACTCCTGAGACTGTGCGAGGATTAAAAGATCATCTAGTTGTGGAAAAATTCTTATCCCCTGCTGGCGGAGATAAGCTGCCATTACCACCATAATTTTGGTGAATACTCCGGGGGCTGTGGCCAATCCGAATGGCAGACCCTGGAGCTGAAAATGTGGAGGAAAGTAAATCTGATATAGTGCTGATGGGACAGGGCTATAGGAACATTTAGGTAAGAATCCTGGATATCCAGGGACACCATAAAGTCCCCTGGCTCCATGGCCAAAATTATGTAACGTAAAGCCTCATAAGAAACAAATGTACTTGTTCAGCACTTTTAGATTGAGTATGGGCCGGAACGACCAATTTGGCTTCTGGACTAGAAACAAGTTGGAGTAGAAACTAGAGATGAGCGCCGGAAATTTTTCGGGTTTTGTGTTTTGGTTTTGGGTTCGGTTCCGCGGCCGTGTTTTGGGTTCGACCGCGTTTTGGCAAAACCTCACCGAATTTTTTTTGTCAGATTCGGGTGTGTTTTGGATTCGGGTGTTTTTTTTAAAAAACACTAAAAAACAGCTTAAATCATAGAATTTGGGGGTCATTTTGATCCCAAAGTATTATTAACCTCAAAAACCATAATTTACACTCATTTTCAGTCTATTCTGAATACCTCACACCTCACAATATTATTTTTAGTCCTAAAATTTGCACCTAGGTCGCTGGATGACTAAGCTAAGCGACCCTAGTGGCCGACACAAACACCGGGCCCATCTAGGAGTGGCACTGCAGTGTCACGCAGGATGTCCCTTCCAAAAAACCCTCCCCAAACAGCACATGACGCAAAGAAAAAAAGAGGCGCAATGAGGTAGCTGTGTGAGTAAGATAAGCGACCCTAGTGGCCGACACAAACACCGGGCCCATCTAGGAGTGGCACTGCAGTGTCACGCAGGATGTCCCTTCCAAAAAACCCTCCCCAAACAGCACATGACGCAAAGAAAAAAAGAGGCGCAATGAGGTAGCTGTGTGAGTAAGATAAGCGACCCTAGTGGCCGACACAAACACCGGGCCCATCTAGGAGTGGCACTGCAGTGTCACGCAGGATGGCCCTTCCAAAAAACCCTCCCCAAACAGCACATGACGCAAAGAAAAAAAGAGGCGCAATGAGGTAGCTGTGTGAGTAAGATAAGCGACCCTAGTGGCCGACACAAACACCGGGCCCATCTAGGAGTGGCACTGCAGTGTCACGCAGGATGGCCCTTCCAAAAAACCCTCCCCAAACAGCACATGACGCAAAGAAAAAAAGAGGCGCAATGAGGTAGCTGTGTGAGTAAGATAAGCGACCCTAGTGGCCGACACAAACACCGGGCCCATCTAGGAGTGTCACTGCAGTGTCACGCAGGATGGCCCTTCCAAAAAACCCTCCCCAAACAGCACATGACGCAAAGAAAAAAAGAGGCGCAATGAGGTAGCTGTGTGAGTAAGATAAGCGACCCTAGTGGCCGACACAAACACCGGGCCCATCTAGGAGTGGCACTGCAGTGTCACGCAGGATGTCCCTTCCAAAAAACCCTCCCCAAACAGCACATGACGCAAAGAAAAAAAGAGGCGCAATGAGGTAGCTGTGTGAGTAAGATAAGCGACCCTAGTGGCCGACACAAACACCAGGCCCATCTAGGAGTGGCACTGCAGTGTCACGCAGGATGTCCCTTCCAAAAAACCCTCCCCAAACAGCACATGACGCAAAGAAAAAAAGAGGCGCAATGAGGTAGCTGTGTGAGTAAGATAAGCGACCCTAGTGGCCGACACAAACACCGGGCCCATCTAGGAGTGGCACTGCAGTGTCACGCAGGATGTCCCTTCCAAAAAACCCTCCCCAAACAGCACATGACGCAAAGAAAAAAAGAGGCGCAATGAGGTAGCTGTGTGAGTAAGATAAGCGACCCTAGTGGCCGACACAAACACCGGGCCCATCTAGGAGTGGCACTGCAGTGTCACGCAGGATGGCCCTTCCAAAAAAACATTCCACAAACAGCACATGACGCAAAGAAAAATTAAAGAAAAAAGAGGTGCAAGATGGAATTGTCCTTGGGCCCTCCCACCCACCCTTATGTTGTATAAACAGGACATGCACACTTTAACCAACCCATCATTTCAGTGACAGGGTCTGCCACACGACTGTGACTGAAATGACGGGTTGGTTTGGACCCCCACCAAAAAAGAAGCAATTAATCTCTCCTTGCACAAACTGGCTCTACAGAGGCAAGATGTCCACCTCATCATCATCCTCCAATATATCACCGTGTACATCCCCCTCCTCACAGATTATCAATTCGTCCCCACTGGAATCCACCATCTCAGCTCCCTGTGTACTTTGTGGAGGCAATTGCTGCTGGTCAATGTCTCCACGGAGGAATTGATTATAATTCATTTTAATGAACATCATCTTCTCCACATTTTCTGGATGTAACCTCGTACGCCGATTGCTGACAAGGTGAGCGGCGGCACTAAATACTCTTTCGGAGTAAACACTTGTGGGAGGACAACTTAGGTAGAATAAAGCCAGTTTGTGCAAGGGCCTCCAAATTGCCTCTTTTTCCTGCCAGTATAAGTACGGACTGTGTGACGTGCCTACTTGGATGCGGTCACTCATATAATCCTCCACCATTCTTTCAATGTTGAGAGAATCATATGCAGTGACAGTAGACGACATGTCCGTAATCGTTGTCAGGTCCTTCAGTCCGGACCAGATGTCAGCATCAGCAGTCGCTCCAGACTGCCCTGCATCACCGCCAGCGGGTGGGCTCGGAATTCTGAGCCTTTTCCTCGCACCCCCAGTTGCGGGAGAATGTGAAGGAGGAGATGTTGACAGGTCGCGTTCCGCTTGACTTGACAATTTTCTCACCAGCAGGTCTTTCAACCCCAGCAGACTTGTGTCTGCCGGAAAGAGAGATCCAAGGTAGGCTTTAAATCTAGGATCGAGCACGGTGGCCAAAATGTAGTGCTCTGATTTCAACAGATTGACCACCCGTGAATCCTTGTTAAGCGAATTAAGGGCTCCATCCACAAGTCCCACATGCCTAGCGGAATCGCTCCGTGTTAGCTCCTCCTTCAATGTCTCCAGCTTCTTCTGCAAAAGCCTGATGAGGGGAATGACCTGACTCAGGCTGGCAGTGTCTGAACTGACTTCACGTGTGGCAAGTTCAAAGGGCATCAGAACCTTGCACAACGTTGAAATCATTCTCCACTGCGCTTGAGACAGGTGCATTCCACCTCCTATATCGTGCTCAATTGTATAGGCTTGAATGGCCTTTTGCTGCTCCTCCAACCTCTGAAGCATATAGAGGGTTGAATTCCACCTCGTTACCACTTCTTGCTTCAGATGATGGCAGGGCAGGTTCAGTAGTTTTTGGTGGTGCTCCAGTCTTCTGTACGTGGTGCCTGTACGCCGAAAGTGTCCCGCAATTCTTCTGGCCACCGACAGCATCTCTTGCACGCCCCTGTCGTTTTTTAAATAATTCTGCACCACCAAATTCAAGGTATGTGCAAAACATGGGACGTGCTGGAATTTGCCCATATTTAATGCACACACAATATTGCTGGCGTTGTCCGATGCCACAAATCCACAGGAGAGTCCAATTGGGGTAAGCCATTCCGCGATGATCTTCCTCAGTTGCCGTAAGAGGTTTTCAGCTGTGTGCGTATTCTGGAAACCGGTGATACAAAGCGTAGCCTGCCTAGGAAAGAGTTGGCGTTTGCGAGATGCTGCTACTGGTGCCGCCGCTGCTGTTCTTGCGGCGGGAGTCCATACATCTACCCAGTGGGCTGTCACAGTCATATAGTCCTGACCCTGCCCTGCTCCACTTGTCCACATGTCCGTGGTTAAGTGGACATTGGGTACAGCTGCATTTTTTAGGACACTGGTGACTCTTTTTCTGAGGTCTGTGTACATTTTCGGTATCGCCTGCCTAGAGAAATGGAACCTAGATGGTATTTGGTACCGGGGACACAGTACCTCCAACAAGTCTCTAGTTGGCTCTGCAGTAATGATGGATACCGGAACCACGTTTCTCACCACCCAGGATGCCAAGGCCTCAGTTATCCGCTTTGCAGTAGGATGACTGCTGTGATATTTCATCTTCCTCGCAAAGGACTGTTGGACAGTCAATTGCTTGGTGGAAGTAGTAAAAGTGGTCTTACGACTTCCCCTCTGGGATGACCATCGACTCCCAGCAGCAACAACAGCAGCGCCAGCAGCAGTAGGCGTTACACGCAAGGATGCATCGGAGGAATCCCAGGCAGGAGAGGAATCGTCAGAATTGCCAGTGACATGGCCTGCAGGACTATTGGCATTCCTGGGGAAGGAGGAAATTGACACTGAGGGAGTTGGTGGGGTGGTTTGCGTGAGCTTGGTTACAAGAGGAAGGGATTTACTGGTCAGTGGACTGCTTCCGCTGTCACCCAAAGTTTTTGAACTTGTCACTGACTTATTATGAATGCGCTGCAGGTGACGTATAAGGGAGGATGTTCCGAGGTGGTTAACGTCCTTACCCCTACTTATTACAACTTGACAAAGGCAACACACGGCTTGACACCTGTTGTCCGCATTTCTGTTGAAATACTTCCACACCGAAGAGCTGATTTTTTTGGTATTTTCACCAGGCATGTCAGTGGCCATATTCCTCCCACGGACAACAGGTGTCTCCCCGGGTGCCTGACTTAAACAAACCACCTCACCATCAGAATCCTCCTGGTCAATTTCCTCCCCAGCGCCAGCAACACCCATATCCTCCTCATCCTGGTGTACTTCAACACTGACATCTTCAATCTGACTATCAGGAACTGGACTGCGGGTGCTCCTTCCAGCACTTGCAGGGGGCGTGCAAATGGTGGAAGGCGCATGCTCTTCACGTCCAGTGTTGGGAAGGTCAGGCATCGCAACCGACACAATTGGAGTCGGACTCTCCTTGTGGATTTGGGATTTCGAAGAACGCACAGTTCTTTGCGGTGCTACTGCTTTTGCCAGCTTGATTCTTTTCATTTTTCTAGCGAGAGGCTGAGTGCTTCCATCCTCATGTGAAGCTGAACCACTAGCCATGAACATAGGCCAGGGCCTCAGCCGTTCCTTGCCACTCCGTGTGGTAAATGGCATATTGGCAAGTTTACGCTTCTCCTCCGACAATTTTATTTTAGGTTTTGGAGTCCTTTTTTTACTGATATTTGGTGTTTTGGATTTGACATGCTCTGTACTATGACATTGGGCATCGGCCTTGGCAGACGACGTTGCTGGCATTTCATCGTCTCGGCCATGACTAGTGGCAGCAGCTTCAGCACGAGGTGGAAGTGGATCTTGATCTTTCCCTAATTTTGGAACCTCAACATTTTTGTTCTCCATATTTTAATAGGCACAACTAAAAGGCACCTCAGGTAAACAATGGAGATGGATGGATACTAGTATACTTATGGATGGACTGCCGAGTGCCGACACAGAGGTAGCTACAGCCGTGGACTAACGTACTGTGTCTGCTGCTAATATAGACTGGATGATAATGATATGAAATCAATATATATATGTATGTATATATAATATCACTAGTACTGCAGCCGGACAGGTAGATAATATATTTATTAGGTAATGATGACTGATGACGGACCTGCTGGACACTGTCAGCTCAGCAGCACCGCAGACTGCTACAGTAAGCTACTATACTATAGTAGTATGTACAAAGAAGAAAGAAAAAAAAAACCACGGGTAGGTGGTATACAATTATGGATGGACTGCCGAGTGCCGACACAGAGGTAGCTACAGCCGTGGACTAACGTACTGTGTCTGCTGCTAATATAGACTGGATGATTGATAATGAGATGAAATCAATATATATATATGTATGTATATATAATATCACTAGTACTGCAGCCGGACAGGTAGATAATATATTTATTAGGTAATGATGACTGATGACGGACCTGCTGGACACTGTCAGCTCAGCAGCACCGCAGACTGCTACAGTAAGCTACTATACTATAGTAGTATGTACAAAGAAGAAAGAAAAAAAAAAAAACACGGGTAGGTGGTATACAATTATGGATGGACTGCCGAGTGCCGACACAGAGGTAGCTACAGCCGTGGACTAACGTACTGTGTCTGCTGCTAATATAGACTGGATGATTGATAATGAGATGAAATCAATATATATATGTATGTATATATAATATCACTAGTACTGCAGCCGGACAGGTAGATAATATATTTATTAGGTAATGATGACTGATGACGGACCTGCTGGACACTGTCAGCTCAGCAGCACCGCAGACTGCTACAGTAAGCTACTATACTCTATAGTAGTATGTACAAAGAAGAAAAAAAAAAAAACACGGGTAGGTGGTATACAATTATGGATGGACTGCCGAGTGCCGATACAGAACAGAGGTAGCTACAGCCGTGGACTAACGTACTGTGTCTGCTGCTAATATAGAGTCTAGACTGGATGATAAATTATTGATAATGAGATGAAATCAATATAATATCACTAGTACTGCAGCCGGACAGGTACTATATATATTTATTATGTAATGACTGATGACGGACCTGCTGGACACTGTCAGGTCAGCACAGCACCGCAGACTGCTACAGTAAGCTACTATAGTAGTATGTATAAAGAATGAAAAAAAAAAAACCACGGGTAGGTGGTATACAATATTATATATATATTATATACAATTATATATATATATATATATATATTAAACTGGTGGTAATTGATTATTAAACTGGTGGTCACTTCAGGTCACGTTGCAACTTGCAACTAGTACTCCGAGGCCTAAGCAGACAATCACAAAATATATTATTATACTGGTGGTCAGTGTGGTCACAACAATGGCAGTGTGGCACTGACTCTGGCAGCAAAAGTGTGCACTGTACGTTATATGTACTCCTGAGTCCTGCTCTCAGACTCTAACTGCTCCCCACTGTCAGTGTCTCCCCCACAAGTCAGATAATACACTTACAGTCACACTATCTATTATCTAATCTAGTATAAATATCACTTCAGCAAGTAGTATAGTAGTATACAGTATAGTAGTACTCCTCCTAATAATGCTCCCCAAAATACTGTGTCTCTCTCTTCTCTAAACGGAGAGGACGCCAGCCACGTCCTCTCCCTATGACTCTCAATGCACGTGTGAAAATGGCGGCGACGTGCGGCTCCTTATATAGAATCCGAGTCTCGCGATAGAATCCGAGCCTCGTGAGAATCCGACAGCGTGATGATGACGTTCGGGCGCGCTCGGGTTAGCCGAGCAAGGCGGGAAGATCCGAGCCTGCTCGGACCCGTGTAAAAAACCTGAAGTTCGGGCGGGTTCGGATTCAGAGGAACCGAACCCGCTCATCTCTAGTAGAAACCCTGTCCTCGTTGTGCAGGAGGAACTGGAATGATTACTCCTGACTGAAGCAATTTCTGAACTGCCTCTTGCAAAGCCTTGGCCTTTGTCTTTACCAAAGATGGGCTGGTACAAAAAAACCTTTGAGGAGGGTTTTTCTTGAAAACAAACATATAACCGCGAGATACTGCTTCTTGCACCCAGGCATCTGTGGTAGACTGCTGCCAGATCTGTGCAAATTGAAGAAGTCAGCCACCCACCCTGGGATCCCACAGGTGGAGGCCCACGCCATCAGGCTGATGGCTTAGCTTCTGTTTTAGAAGCCGGTCCTCTGGTAGCCCAATGCTTTTTAGTGTTACCAGACTTCTTGTATTGGGACTGTTTATCATCACCTTTTGCTTTCACTGGAGACCAAAAGGGCCAAAAAGCTGGTATTTTAGGCCTGAATTTGTATGTGGAAGGAAACTTCACTTTCTTGGAGTCTGCTTCTGACTCCAAAATACTGTTTCATTCTTTACCAAAAAGAATATCTCCAGTAAAAGGTAAAGACTCCAAAACCTTTTTGGATTCTGAATCAGCTTTCCATGTATGAAGCCAAACTGCATTGCAAGCGGCTACAACTGAAGCAGATGCCTGAGAGGCAATTGTACCCATATCCAAGGCTGCTTCTTCCAAGAACATTGCAGCCTGTTGATATGTGCAACATGGGATTTTTGCTCTCTAGATGCCATTGAAAGATCCCCTTCCAATGCATCAGCCCAGGCAGCCACTGCTTTTTCCATCCAGGCTGACGCCATGGCTGGTCTAATGATTGCCCCAGACAGGGGGAAAATGTTTTTTAAAAAACCATCCACTCTCCTATCCGTGATATCATTTAATGATGTTAAAGGCAGAAGTAATGTAGATTTTTGCACTAATCGAATAACATGCGTATCTACTTTGGGGGCCACCTCCCTCTTTAAACAGTCCCGAGCCGAAAGAGGATAATTGGAATTCCATTTCCTAGGAATTCTAGATTTCTTTCTGGGCGTAGCCCAAGCCTCTTCCATAATTTCCGTCAGCTGCTCAGACCCAGGAAACTCAGTCTTAACTGTTTTGGGACGTTTAAACACAGGTGCCTTGGATTTTAACACAGGCTCTGCTGATTCTTCTAAGGATAGAATGGCTTTCATTGTATTAATTAACTCAGATATGTCCACTGAGCTGAAACCTTCTGCCTCGTCTTCGTAAACAAAACCAGAGTGTATTGAGTCTTCATCCTCCGACGAATCCTCATCTGAAACGTATAGACTGTGAAGATGTTGTTTCATGTCTATGTGATTTACTTACCACTGACTTTTCAGTCTGTTTATGTTGAGAGGCTGCTGCTTCCCCTGCTGGAAGTGATAAACTGCAGGTGGAATGCTGTATGTAAGGGTTAATAGTGTAACCTATTCCTGGTACAGAAGTTGGAATTATCTGCTCAGCTATACAGGATAATGTCTGTGCAAACATAGCCCATGGGGGATCAACTTGCACCTGTGTCTGCCTTGCATTTTTCAAGAGACCTTTGTGAAAGCTAAAACAGTTTGCACACAAATCATCCTGAATCAGATCCTGAGAGGTTAACCCAGCCTTGCATGACAAACATGATGAGTGTTGGTCCTGCTGTGAGTGTATTTTCCTCACCTTTGACACTCTTAGACATGATAAATAATCACACACTTGTACAGTGTACTACTCAATTTGTGACTGTAATCACTTTAAGTTTGTTAAAGTGACATACAATCCGACCCTACCCTGCTTTGCACCAGCATTGAGGATCGGAATAGACAGAAAAATTGACAGAATTATAGTAAAGTCAGCAATCACACTAGCAATAAGTCACAGGTATTAGTATAATAAGCAATATGAGCACATAATTAACTACAAAAACATTTCAAGTATGTAGAAGAAACATTACTGCATTACCTTATATAAGATTTTAACTGTATTCAGACACCTAGCGAAAGAAAACAGTAATAATTATCAGACTCGTATGCATTAGGCACTTATCCAACTATTCGTACTCAAAAGGTAGATAGAGGCTTAGTGCTGTATTGCCCAACTCCGTAGAGTGGGATACAGGGAGACTCACCCTGCTTCCAGGACCGATCAGTAGGTTTGCGAACACTGAGTGGATCCAGACGCTAATAGTGTACACCACCACTCTGTGAACCTACAGTGAACAGACGCCTAAGTGAACACTGACGCACCAGGCACACAGCCGCCTATGCTGCTATTGGGTCCCCTTAGATACACAGTGTTTCAGACGGAAGCGGGAAAAACAGTTCATGGCGGGAGACTCGGAAGAAACTGGTCATGAACCGGGGGAAAGGGGCGACCAGTGGAGCGTCTGACTCCCCACTGCTGACATCAACCCTAGGGATCACGGCCTCATTCTACCTGTGGAGCCTATGATCACAAAGGCCTAGCGCTGGTGCACCCTAGGGGGCAGCCGACTCAGCAACTGTTTGGTAGTCTCCTCCTAAAACAGTGCGGCTGTGTCCGCATTCCCCCTCTAAGCGGAACCTTTGCCTTACCTTCTCTCCGTGCTCCGGCCACAGCCTGGTAATGTCTGCTGGACTGCTAGTATATCCGACAAAGACGCCCACTGAAACAGCACTGTACTCGTGGGTAAGAATTGTCGCGACCCAGTGGGGAGGTGTTGGAGCGACTCTTTCTAAGGTACGTGTAAGACGCTTTTTAGAAAGATCACTCAAGAAAAACATAGTAAGACTATAAAAATAAAATAAGAAAGCTTAGGGTGCTAAAACAGCAGCCCTCTTGACCATGGTCCGGCTCCTGCCACACCAAACAAAAAACTGATTTGCCTGAGCCAGGAGGCGGGGATATATGGACGGGCCCATTGCATGCTGGAAGGCCGAAAATCTTTGACCATTTGGTGCAAATCCGCTGTCGCTTCATTATATCCCAATGTTATTCTGTGGATAACCTGTGGACCCTGCAGGAGAAAATTAATATTAAGCCCACTCCAGTATCCACCCCTTCCCTGTATATTAAACACCCCCTATCACCCTGGAAGTAATGTACCAGGGCTCCTTCATTCAGCCCAATGCCCCCTTCTATAGTTTAGTGTTCTCCCACCTTCCCCATCTCCCACTATCTGTGCAGTAAAGGAGTAATTAGCAGAAATTACTGCTCCAGGTCCTACATGCTGAGCAAAAGATAGAACAGCCCCTACCGCCCGCGGGACATCAAAGCTGCCTCTGATAGCACCCCCAACTGATAGCACCCCTAGACGATGGGTAGGGGCCCTTGGGCATTGCTTTGCCCAGGGTCCGACACTGCTGTTAAAACGGCCCTGTCAATGCTCACCAACCACTTAACGTCTTCCCATACTGGCGAGTCTCTACGCTGATGCTCAAAAAATGTGAGCTTTGCTCTGCATTGTTTGGCTCAATTTATTGCAATTATTTTAGAAACAACATATGCTCCCCAAATGGCATTATGTACTGGCTCACTGGTTTAAAAAGAAAGAACCACACCCAAAGCATATTAACTGCACTGTAAGGCAGTTAATATGCACATTAACTGCACCTATTTTGTTATCTCCCTTCTTTTCTAATACACTGCTCAAAAAAATAAAGGGAACACTTAAACAACACAATGTAACTCCAAGTCAATCACACTTCTGTGAAATCAAACTGTCCACTTAGGAAGCAACACTGATTGACAATCAATTTCACATGCTGTTGTGCAAATGGAATAGACAACAGGTGGAAATTATAGGCAATTAGCAAGACACCCCCAATAAAGGAGTTGTTCTGCAGGTGGTGACCACTTCTCAGCTCCTATGCTTTCTGGCTGATATTTTGGTCACTTTTGAAAGCTAGCGGTGCTTTCACTCTAGTGGTAGCATGAGACGGAGTCTACAACCCACACAAGTGGCTCAGGTAGTGCAGCTCATCCAGGATGGCACATCAATGCGAGCTGTGGCAAGAAGGTTTGCTGTGTCTGTCAGCATAGTGTCCAGAGCATGGAGGCGCTACCGGGAGACAGGCCAGTACATCAGGAGATGTGGAGGAGGCTGTAGGAGGGCAACAACCCAGCAGCAGGACCGCTACCTCCGCCTTTGTGCAAGGAGGAACAGGAGTAGCACTGCCAGAGCCCTGCAAAATGACCTCCAGCAAGCCATAAATGTGCATGTGTCTACTCAAACGATCAGAAACAGACGCCATGAGGGTGGTATGTGGGCCCGACGTCCACAGGTGGGGGTTGTGCTTACAGCCCAACACTGTGCAGGACGTTTGGCATTTGCCAGAGAACACCAAGATTGGCAAATTCGCCACTGGCGCCCTGTGCTCTTCACAGATGAAAGCAGGTTCTCACTGAGCACATGTGACAGAGACGTGACAGAGTCTAGAAACGCCAAGGAGAACATTCTGCTGCCTGCAACATCCTCCAGCATGACCGGTTTGGCATTGGTTAGTAATGGAGTGGGGTGGCATTTCTTTGGGGGGCCGCACAGCCCTCCATGTGCTCGCCAGAGGTAGCCTGACTGCCATTAGGTACCGAGATGAGATCCTCATACCCGTTGTGAGACCATATGCTGGTGCGGTTGGCCCTGGGTTCCTCCTAATGCAAGACAATGCTAGACCTCAAGTGGCTGGAGTGTGTCAGCAGTTCCTGCAAGACGAAGGCATTGATGCTATGGACTGGCCCGCCCGTTCCCCAGACCTGAATCCAATTGAGCACATCTGGGACATCATGTTTCGCTCCGTCCACCAACGCCACGTTGCACCACAGACTGTCCAGGAGTTGGCGGATGCTTTAGTCCAGGTCTGGGAGGAGATCCCTCAGGAGACCATCCGCCACCTCATCAGGAGCATGCCCAGGCGTTGTAGAGAGGTCATACAGGCACGTGGAGGCCACACACACTACTGAGCCTCATTTTGACTTGTTTTAAGGACATTACATCAAAGTTGGATCAGCCTGTAGTGTGTTTTTCCACTTTAATTTTGAGTGTGACTCCAAATCCAGACCTCCATGGGTTAATAAATTTGATTTCCATTGATAATTTTTGTGTGATTTTGTTGCCAGCACATTGTATGTAAAGAACAAAGTATTTAATAAGAATATTTCATTCATTCAGATCTAGGATGTGTTGTTTAAGTGTTCCCTTTATTTTTTTTGAGCAGTGTATATCGCCAGGTCTCCAATGGTGAAGAGACCAGATAAACATATAGACTTCTGTTATACATGCCTTGATCAGTGCCAAAGTGGTGTCTATTTCCCTGTTTTCTTTAAGTACACAAGGCTATAGGAGTTCTTTAGATTGATTAGAATATGGTAAAAGCATAATGAATCAGATTATACTGCATTCCTCCGGTGCTCTATAAATGTATTACCCTAGCAAACTAAATTTACAAATGTGCACTGCAACCGCACTTAATTAGCCCACTGTGCTTTCTATATTTTTTTTATTTGTGTTAAAAACTGGCTGCAGCATTTTGAATTTGCCAATTCATTGATTTGCGATAATTGCCTAGTCTGGATTAATTAAATTATAACATGGAGTATTCCTTTGTGACTACTCAATTCACTCTGCACTGGGCAAATTTACATAAATAATTATTTAAAAAATGTATCCCATCTCTTTCTGCTGCGGGGTACACTGGGCTCCACAAGGATTGGACAATGGGGTGTAGAGTAGGATCTTGATCCGAGGCACCAACAGGCTCAAAGCTTTGACTGTTTCCAGAATGCACAGCGCCGCCTCCTATATCACCCCGCCTCCCAGCACAGGAGCTCAGTTTTGTAAGTTGGTGCTGCAGTAAGCAGGCACTGAACAGAGGGGCTGCTCCAGGCAGCCCTAAGAAAAGCTTTTTATGAGGTCAAAAGTGAAGACTTCAAGGGCAGCAGCGGTGGTAAATGTCTTGTGACATTCACTGCTGCAGCTCCAGCTCTCCCCAGCGGCGCTGTACACTCCCGAGCCCTGGTTGCCGGGTACCTACAGCGGAGGCTCCGGTTTTCTTCACGTTAGACACACACGGCTGGGGCTCTCCAGGATTGCGTGGCCGTGCTTTGGGAGGTGGTAAGTGGGTCCCGCTTGCGGGACCCGGTCTTTATCGCGATCCGGCGCAGTCAGTGGTAGGCGGGCCGCGCGCGCTGGCGGTGGACACTGTGACAGTACAGGCGATCCCACTAGATCACCAGGGCATGGATGCAGGTCAGGTTTTCTCTCTAATCCAATTCTTATATCGCCCACAGTACCCGGTGGTTTTGCCAGCAGAGGGGATAAGGCTTAGACCTGAATCCCCTCCCCCAGCCCCAGGGCGCCATTTCTAGCAAGTGTTCCCGCCCTGGAGCTGCATATCTGTCTTTTCCTCACTCCCTGTCAGTGTCTGCGGCGCCATTATCCCTCAGCTCACTGTTCCTGAGACTGCTTGGGCAAATCCTCCTATGTAAAGCCGCCTGGTTGTCAGCGCTGTGCCTTTACATGACACTTAAGTATTCTACCTGCCTTTTTAGTCAGTGTTAGTAAGAAAGAGTGCACTTAGTCAGGGTTTTATAGTACAATTACCAGTTCTTACTGTGTACTGTTATATCTATTGTTATATAACTGTGTAAGCTAGTCCAGTGCAGTATTATTGTCTGTAATAACCGCTGCACTGTACAAACTGTGACTTTCTGTGTGTGCATTTGATAGCTGAGTGGTGTCCATTTTGTGTCTTTCACTCAAGCTGCTATCCCTATATTCTATAACCTGAGGGGGCTTGGTGCGTCAGGTGTTATCTAATATAGGATTTTCACAAAGATATAGTGTATTACGTATTTTTCTCTGTGATTTAGTCACCATATCTCTCCTTTATCTCTGCTAGTGCTGACTACACAGCGCAGGGGTTTGGGTTTAGAGGTAGTGCTGCTGATAATTGTACTGTGTTAACCTCATACTGCAAGTTATATCATGTCTGCTTCTGAAGGTAACAGTTCTGGGGCTGAACACACTGCCGGTGTTGCTGATGCCACGGAGCCATATGAGGAGAATATAGCAGCTGTGGGCTCTGGTTCTGGGGGCTCCTTGCCCCCAGTGGGACTGTGGCAACGGAGGCACATACTGACCCACCGTGGGCCGCTTTTTTCATGCTTCTGCATACGCTACTTCATAAACTAACTCCCCCTATGGGACCCCCAATGCCGGTACAACTGTATGTGGTCCCTGCAGCTAACCCGCCGTGGGCGGACAATTTATCTGCTCAATTAAAGAAGTTGAACCAGTCCTTGACTACTAAAAAGTCTGACCAACGCTCGCCTAAGTCCAAGAGGTCCTCTAAGTGAGCGCTTATCTCCTCACAATCCACTGCTGTCACTGACACCTCGTCTGATGAAGACGGCACATATACTGACCCCTCAGGTTCTGACTCAGATACGGCTGATGGGGAGGGTAGTTCACATGTGGATGTTCCTGATCTTGTGGAGGCTATTAAGTTAATTCTGCAGATTACAGATGATCCCGAGCCATCCGTCCCTCCTAAGAAACCAGATAGGTTCAAGCGTCAGAAGGTGGTTAAGCAAGTTTTACCTCACTCTGACCACCTAGTGGATACACGTCAGGAACCCTGGGAAAACCCGGGTACGAAGTTTGTGCCTCAAAAGAAGATGCTGGCTCGCTATCCCCTCGCGCCAGTGCTGTCTAAAAATTGGGAAACGCCTCCTCCAGTGGACTCACATGTGGCTAGGATGGTGGTTTCCTCAGCTCTGTCTGTCACTACCATCACATCTCTAAAAGAGCCTACGGATAAACTTGTGAAGGGTTGTCTGAAAGCGATTTATACCCTCACGGGTGCTGCACAAAGGCCCACTATTGCAGCTACATGGGCTGCAGAGGCTATTGAAGCATGGGCCTTGGAGTTAGAATCGGAAATCTCTTCTGACCATGCTTGTCATATATTGTCACAGCTTCTCAAATTATTAAAGAGGCGGCTTCTGATGCCGGTATCCTAGCAGCCAAGGCCTCTACTACGTCAGTCCTGGCTCGCCGGATATTGTGGCTGAGATCCTGGTGTGTGGATCTGGGCTCTAGAAAAACCCTGGAGGTACTCCCTTTCAAGGGAGATATTCTGTTTGGGGAGGACTTAAATAAGATTGTGGCTGATTTGGCTACTGCCAAAACTGCCTGTCTGCCTAATACCGCTCCTTCTGTGTTGAAGGCTAAAGGTACGTCCTTTCGCCCCTTTCGTCCTTCAGGTAAAGCAAAAGGTCAGGCGTACCATAAGCAGGCCCGCACTTCCAAGCCTGGTAAGCCGAAGCCCAAAAGAGCCTGGGCGGCCCGTCAGCCAGCTGCCGAGACCGATAAGCCTGCCGCATGACGGGGCGGGCCTCCACCTGGGGGATCCCAGGGTGGGGGGCCGGCTTCTAGGGTATACCCAGGAATGGTTGAAGACCACTTCAGATGCCTGGGTACGGGAAGTCGTCACTCGAGGTTACGCCATAGCCTTCAAAAACCGACCCCCTCATCGATTTTGCCAGACAGACGTCCCTTTGGACTAGACAAAGGCAAAAACTCTACACTCGGTGGTACAGACCCTCCTGGATACAGGAGTCGTCGTACAGGTGCCTCTTGCTCCGCTGTTTCTAGTCCCAAAACCGAATGGGTCCTCCCAGCCCATTCTCAACCTCAAGGCATTGAATAGGTTTGTGAAGGTTTACAAGTTCCGTATGGAAACCCTTCGCTCTATAGTTCTGGCCTTAGAACCTGGGGACTACATGGTCTCCCTGAACATACAGGATGCTTACCTGCATATTCCTATAGCAGTGTCACATCAACAATACCTGAGGTTCGCTATTGGCAACCTACATTACCAGTTTCGGGCGTTACCTTTTGGTTTAACAACGGCTCCGTGAGTCTTCACCAAAGTTATGGCGGTGATGACGGTGGTACTCCGCAGTCAAGGGGTCAGGATACTGCCGTATCTGGACGACTTGTTAATCCTGGCAAATTCCCCAGATCTTCTCCTGCATCATCTGGATATGATGGTCCGGTTTCTACAAGCCCACGGGTGGCTCATCAACTGGAAGAAATCCTCCATGGTCCCTGCTCAGAGCATGGTGCACCTGGGAGCGTTGTTGGACACTCACAACCAGAGGTTGTTCTTGTCTCAGGAGAAAGTCCTGAAGATTCAGGACAGGATTCGTTGCTTCCTTCCTCGTCCGCAAGTGTCGATACATTCGGCAATGCAGGTGCTGGGCCTAATGGTATCAGCATTCGACATGGTGGAGTATGCTCAATTCCATTCTCGCCCCCTCCAGAGGCTGATTCTTGCCAAGTGGGACGGCCTGCCTCACCGGATCAGATCTCAAATGATCTTCTTGTCTCCGGAGGTCCGTCTGTCGCTACACTGGTGGCTCTGGGACCAACAATTGTGCAGGGGTCGTCCCTTCTGGATATCCAACTGGGTCCTGTTGACGACAGATGCCAGTCTAAGAGGTTGGGGCACGGTGCTGGAGCAACACTCCCTTCAGGGTCAGTGGACCAAGGAGGAATCTCTCCTCTCGATCAACATTCTGGAATTGCGAGCGGTCTTCAATGCGTTGAACCTGGCCCAGCGTTTAATTCAGAACCGTCCTGTTCAAGTACAGTCGGACAACTCCACCACAGTGGCTTACATAAATCATCAAGGCGGCACTCGAAGCCGTTTGGCAATGAAGGAAGTCTCACAGATTCTACCGGCTATATCGGCAATATTTATTCCGGGAGTCCTGAATTGGGAAGCAGACTTTCTCAGTCATCAGGACGTGCATGCCGGCGAGTGGGGCCTCCATCCAGAAGTGGTTCAACTCCTAGTGGAAAAGTGGGGTCTTCCAGACATGGATCTGATGGCGTCTCGACACAATCACAAGGTTCCGGTTTTCGGAGCAAGGACAAGGGATCCTCAAGCAGCATTCGTGGATGCGCTGGTGGTACCGTGGAGGTTTTGGCTGCCGTATGTGTTCCCTCCGGTGTCACTCCTGCCCTGGGTAATTCGGAAGTTCAAGCAAGAAAAAGGAAATCTGCTTCTCATAGCTCCAGCGTGGCCCAGACGGCATTGGTTCTCAGACCTGCAGGGCCTATCGTCAGAGCGTCCAATTCTACTTCCACAACGCCCAGACCTCCTCGTTCAGGGCCCCTGTGTCTACCAGGACCTAGCCCGGCTGTCTTTGATGGCGTGGCTCTTGAAGCTTCTGTCTTAAGGGCTAAGGGTTTTTCTGAAGAGGTCATTAAAACTATGTTGCGGGCCCGGAAACCGGCTTCTGCTCGGATTTACCATAGGGTCTGGCATTCCTACTTTGTTTGGTGTGCATCTAACAATTATGACGCTTCAAAGTTTAGTACAGCCAAGCTTTTGGCTTTTCTGCAGCAAGGCCTAGAATTGGGCCTGCGTCTGGCCTCCCTAAAGGTTCATATTTCTGCCTTGTCGGTGTGGTCTCAGAGAAAAATTGCGACTTTGCCTGATGTTCATACTTTCACTCAGGGTGTGTTGCGCATCCAACCTCCCTATGTCCCGCCTGTGGCTCCTTGGGACTTGTCAGTGGTTTTGGAGGCGTTGCGGGAGCCTCCATTTGAACCCCTTGGTTCAGCTGACCTTAAGTGGCTTTCCCTTAAGGTGGTGTTCTTGCTGGCTATTGCCTCTGCTAGAAGAGTGTCGGATCTGGGTGCCTTGTCTTGTAGTTCCCCATATCTGATTTTTCACCGTGATCATGCGGTTCTTAGGACTCGTCCTGGATATTTACCTTAGGTGGTTTCTTCGTTTCACCTTAATCAGGAGATTGTGGTTCCGGCCTTTGTCTCTCCTGATTTGTCTCCCAAAGAGCGGTCTTTGGATGTGGTACGGGCTCTCCGTATCTATGTGAAGAGAACTGCTTCTATCGAAAATCTGATTCTCTCTTTGTTTTGTTTGGATTTCACAAATGTGGCTGGCCTGCTCACAAGCAGACCCTGGCCAGATGGATTAGAATGGTGATTGCACATGGTTATGTGAAGGCTGGTCTCTCTGCTCCTGTTCACATTAAGGCCCATTCTACTCGGTCTGTTGGACCTTCTTGGGCGGTCTTCCGGGAACACGTTCATAAGGTTCTATGCCTTCAATACTGCCGCTTCCCAGGATGCTTCCTTTGGACGCCGGGTTCTTTTGCCCGCTACAGTGCGTCCCCTCCCATAAGGAACTGCTTTAGGACATCCCCATTGTCCAATCCTTGTGGAGCCCAGTGTACCCCGCAGCAGAAAACGAGTTTTATGGTAACTTAACTTTGTTAAAACTCTTTCTGCGAGGTACCCTGGCTCCACAAGGCGCCCACCCTGATGCACTTAGCTTCTTTGGGTTGGTATGACATTAGCCGCTGACACTTCTCTTGTCGTGAGAGTGTGGTGTATGTGGCTACTAACTGTTGTCGTCTCTTTTTCTGCTACAGCATTGGGTTGGTTAACTAAAAACTGAGCTCCTGTGCTGGGAGGCGGGGTGATATAGGAGGTGGCGCTGTGCATTCTGGGAACAGTCAAAGCTTTGAGTCTGTTGGTGCCTCGGATCAAGATCCTACTCTATACCCCATTGTCCAATCTTTGTGGAGCCCAGTGTACCTTGCAGAAAGAGTTTTAACAAAGGTAAGTTCTTATCATAAAACTCATTTTTCCAGTGCACACAGTTAAATTATTTAAAAAATAAAAAGTTTAAAGTAACTTAATTTCATTGGGTGTGCTTCTGCTAACACCAACTGCAATGTGTGATATACTGTATGTACTGTATGTGCATTAACTCACAGTTCTTCCCACAAAGAAATAAGAACTAATGTAGTGCATTTGTTTTAGCTGTGCATCATGAACAGTATAGTTGTCACCATGTAACCCTATCTCTCAGTTGGCGTGCCTCCACCCAAGCTCATACAACCTGGCTTGCTTGGGAAAGCCGTCCAGTCGTTGGGTATGGGGTGTCAGTTATTATAAGTACTCATATATCAACAGTAGGGGTATACACAAATTCAGACAGGGGAAGGGAACTTCTCACCTTATTTAGCTGGTGGATTCATCTATTTCTGTGCCCTTCTTATTTTCCAGATCTCTCCTGACAATAATTCCCAGATGCCCAAGCTCTGCTTTAACAGGCAAGTTGTTTATTTACAGGTAACCGACCCCTTTACAATGAGGTCTGCTCTTTTGCTTTATACTCTATTCACACACTTTCTGAAACAATAACATTATATACCTATTTTACAATACAGGTGCATGCAATACAAAAAAATTGGAACCGGTTAAACCAAAAAAATGGGTGGAATAAATAATCGATATTCCTCACCGAATTACCTCAACCTAACTTCCGCTATGTATTAATTAACAGTTTATTATCACTGAATACAGACTATACCTGTCAGGTTGGTGCACAGTTGGGGCCCGTGATATTAATTGCGAGGCATAGGCACTCGCTAATAGTAGAATAGCAGTTCCTGAGTTCAGTTCTTCAGTTCCCGGGGAGGGACCTGAATCAGTATTGCTGGCACATAGGTCACTAGTCACTCCAACTTGCTCCAGTTTTCGGGTTAATGCCCTTGTTATACTTGTATCCAGTTGAGGAGGAAGGAGACCGTGATCACGGGTGTAGTAAGGCTCTTGAGAGTTAGATTTGGGTGGGGTGTGTTCAATCTGCAATCTAATTTGCAGTGTAAAAATAAAGCAGCCAGTATTTACCCTGCACAGAAACAGAATAACCCACCCAAATCTAACTCTTTCTGAACATGTTATATCTGCCTCCCCTGTAGTGCATATGGTTTTGCCCAATTGCTAAAAAAAAATCTTGCTGCGATCAACTTGGAATTACCCCCATTGTCCCTACGCTGCTATAGGAATACCGTACGTCGGCCCCACTCGTCACTGTATATAGATGTATAACAATAATGAGTCTCTGAATACAAAGCAGGCAGCTATGTACTGTAGTGCACTCTTCTTTCCATATCAGTCTGTCACTCTCCGTGGACTGATTGGGCTCCTATACAATGGGGTGGGTAACAGAGCTTTATTTGATGGTGTCCTTACTGATTTGAGGCGATTGTTACATAGTGGGACAGAAGTATTGCATAATTACTCATATCTGTCAGTGCCATGCAATGAGACCAGCCTCCTATTACTATATTTAATGAGTGGCTCCGCCTCCCGACCAGCCCCTTTATTCCGTTATAACACTGTGCCAGTTAGGGCAGCCTATCTATTCAGCGGTTGTCACTCACAGGGCTGGCTCCACCTTCAGGGCGGATAGGCAACACCTCCCCCTGTCATCCAGCTCTCTCTTCCATCTCTTCTCACGGCGCCTCAGTTCCCGTTCTGCCCGCGCCTATCCCATAACAGTCCTCTGCCTGCCTCGGTCCCGGGCTCCGACGGCTCTCGCCAGGTACTTTCTCCGTCGCCGTCCCAGCCGCTTCTCTCATTTTCTTCCTGCGCCACCAACCGCCGCTTTGCTTAGTGCGAGGTCCCGCTTCCCCCACCTCCGGGCAGTCCGCTCTACCGCACGCTCTCCTTCTCCTAAATGAGCTCGCGGGTAGCAGCAAAGTCCGTTCTCCCCTTGCAGGGCCCCACTAACAAGCAGCCAAATTACATATAGGTACACATATGTGCAACATACATATAGTATAGCATTATTATTATTATAAACCATATATTAATACATACCCTACAATCACAATTATTAACAGTATTATACAGGGTTACACTCTCCCCCTGGGGATCCCACTGATTACAACAGTGTTGATCACGACCTAGATGCATTGTAAATCATCCCCTACTTTTGAAAGCAATTTATCTGCCATATTCGAAATATGGCCACGTCATCACTAAACTAGGATGTAACACCAATGGAATACATTTGGGTTCTCCTAACTGCTCGTAGGTAAATATCTTCGGTGGCCGCCGTTCACGACTTTCCCGTTGTGGTCGCGGAATATCCTCCTCTTCCAATCCCCTATTGTTGCCTTCTCTGATAGAGGCATCTCTATTTAGTAACCTGTCCACACTCCCCCAATCTTCAACATTCTCCTCTTCTACCCACTCATCTGGTGAGCATGTATTGGTATATGAGATAGTTGTTGGAGACAGCTGGCTTTCAATAACAGTTTCTTGTCTCGTATCTAGAGGAACAATGACAGCATCCTTATAATAATACTCTGGTCCCATTCCATCTTCGCCCACGCTGTTACTTTCTTCACTGTCTTTCCACTCCTTCTTAGAGGGAAATACATCGGTAGGAGTCATGGGCAATTCCGTCGGACTATCCACTCTTTCATCGTCCTCCCAACGTACATCCTGGGCTATAGGTAATAGGTGTTGTCTATGGTACGTTACCACAGGTCCAGACCCTGCTTCAGGTGCTAATTGATACACCGGAATATTTGGTAGTTGCTTTAGGACAACATAACGTCCAGTCTTCCATCGATTAGCCAATTTTTGTTTTCTAGGAAGTCCTAAATTTCGTACCAGTACTCGATCTCCCGGCATTAATGTGTGTTGTTTCACCTGTTGATCATGTCTTGCTTTATTCTTATCTCCTGATTTCTGGGATTCTAACTGAGCTAGAGAATAAGCATCCTGTAATTGCTGTCGAAGCCAGCTAACATACTGAGAATGAGTTGCCAATGAAGAGTCGGCAGTCCTGGTCCTTAAGCAAATATCAATGGGCAATCGAGCCTCGCGACCGAGCATTAGGAAATAGGGGGAGTATCCCATAGCCTCATTCCGAGTGCAATTATAAGCATGCACTAAGTGAGCGATGTATTGATTCCACTGAAGCTTGCTTTTACTGTTCAATGTCCCCAACATATTCAACAACGTGCGGTTGAATCGCTCTGGTTGTGGATCTCCTTGTGGATGGTACGGAGTAGTCCTTGATTTTCTTATGCCACAGCAATCACATAATTCCTTGATCAGACGTCTTTCAAAGTCCCTACCCTGATCGGAATATATCCTAGCGGGAAGTCCGTAGTGAGTGAAGAACTTTTCCCATAATGTTCTAGCCACCGTTACAGCTCGCTGTTAGGCGCCGTGGTCCGCGACGTCCTTGCGGCCCGGCGCCTAGCAACTAGTGACGCCAGGCGTGCGAGCCGCCGGGTCCCTAGCAACGCTGGGACGCCGTGCGCGCTTAGCCGCCGGCTCCCTAGTAACACTGAGCCGCCTGGACCCTAGCAACGGGGACGCCACGGGCGGACCGCGCTCCCCGTTGCAGGGTCAATCTAATCAGTTAAAACTTTCACACATTTGTCTTCTGCTCGTGCAGCAAGCCAGCTGCACGGCATCTTGTTAATCAGGCTCCAAGCATCTGATTGGAGGACTCCCTGCTAAATACCTGCTCAGTGCTGCACACAGACGCCGGTAATAGCTTCCTGCATGCTGCTTTGGTTTGCTGAACGTCTGTTCCTGTCCTGCTGTATCCGGTCATTCCTGTCCTCAGAAGTTCTGTATCTTGGAGTTGTCATCTCATCCCAAGAAGTCGTTTGGTCCCTTGTTGTCTTCAACGATCACCAGAGAATATCGTGTGGTGTTCGTGAGTTGCGGCTCTGCCGTGTGTTGCGGCTCAGCTGCTTTATCTTTATATTCTGTTTCGGAGCATTTGCGGAGGGTTCCGCTTCCACAAGTCCTCTCCGGAACTCGGCGGTGCCGGGTAGGAGAGTGGACAAGTGGATATTTTGGTTGTCCTTTTCCCTGGCGGTTTTTCCGCACATATTCTAGTTTTTAGTTTCTTGTAGCCCCTGGCCTGGTTGTTTAGTCAGAGGGCCCCTTGTTATCACCCTGTCTCGGATTTCCCTTTGTCTCCCATTAAGACCTGAGGGGGCATCGGAGTTGGGCAGACATAATCCGCCCTTCAAACGCGGCTGCCATGGGCTCAAGCAACCATAGTCTCGCAGGGGATTTCTGACAGCACGGGCGAGACAACGGAGTTAGGGCGCCAGGGGCTATTTTCCATTCCCGCTCCCTTCCCCAGCATTACGTTCCAGTGCTCCGGTCCTCGCAATAAGATCTCCTCAGACCAGAGTGCTGGAATCATAACACTCGCTGATTTAGCGTCACATATGCTTGCGCATACCTGGTAAAATGATCCGTAATGATCAAAATGTTGCTATCCTTCCCTTTTGGCCCTTCCAATGACAGGAAATCTATACATATTAAATCCATAGGCACAGAACTTATTATATTCGTCAAAGGCGCCACTGCAGGAGTAGGCAGTGTCTTCCTCATTAAGCAGTTCTCACAGGTCCGGCAGAACTGATCGATCTCCCTGTTCATAAATGGCCAGTAAAACCGATCCGCAATTAACCCCTGAGTCTTCTCGTAACCCAGGTGACCGTGATTGTTGTGTAAAGCTTCCATTACTAATGGCTTGTATTTATCCAGTAATACCAATTGTAGCTTGTATCCCCCATTTGGCATCCGAGTACGTCGGTTTAAAACCCCCTGTTGTAGAATCAACTTTTGGCGTTGTTTTAACAGCATCTTGGAAGCGATTGAAAGATTGGTTCGGCTATTACTTCCATCAGAATCAGTGATAATTTTTATGACTGGGGATATGACCCTGTCCTCTCTTTGCTCAGATGCCATCTGAGGATTTCCCACAATATCTACACCATCCAAGTCGACCTGATTCAACCAACAGTAGAGTGGTGGTATGACTTGCTCGGATACCCCTAACAAAGTGATAAGCGCATGACCCGAGTATTGCCCTACCGATAATTGATGACATAACCCTTGTACATCTGCCGCAGGAACTTCTATCCATTCATCATCCGCCTCTATCTCCAGGGTATGAGGCAATCGTGAGAGCGCATCCGCATCTTGGTGCACTAGACCCGGTCGGTATTTAATAGTAAAGTCATAATTAGACAAAGCAGCAAGCCATCTGTGTCCAGTGGCATCCAATCGAGCTGTGGTTTGAATATATGTTAAGAGGATTATTATCGGTTTGCACTGTAAAGTGTACTCCATATAAATAATCATGGAATTTCTCCACGATAGCCCACTTCAGTGCCAAAAACAATAGCTTATGCACAGGGTACTTTCTCTCACTAGGCGATAACCCGCGACTTACATAGAAAACTGGTCTTAACTGTTGGTTCTGCAACTGATATAGAACTCCCCCAATCCCGTCAAGTGACGCATCGACATGGACTTCATACGGAAGCTCGGGGTTTGTGTATGCCAAGATGGGGGCATGAGTCAAACAATGTTTGTTGTAAAAACGCCTCTTCACATTGACTGTCCCACCTTTTCCCGAACGAGTCTTGCGGTCGGTAGTACTGTACTTTATTGTTTGTTCGGTGGTGCCCCTTACTATCATGGGGTGGATATCCCTTGGTGAGTTCCGTCAATGGCCTGCAAATCTTTGAATAATGTTGCACAAACTTTCTATAATAGCCACAAAATCCTAAGAAAGATCTAAGATCCTTTAGGTTAGTAGGCCTTGGCCATTTCTGTACAGCCTCTAGTTTGGCTGGGTCTGTGGCGATACCCTCTTGACTGACAATGTGGCCAAGATATTTCACAGTCTACTGACAAAATTTACATTTGTCTACTGATAATTTTAATCCTCTGGCTTTCAATCGGTCTAATACTTTGAGCAGCCTTTCATTATGTTCCTCGATGCTCTTCCCAAACACAATGATGTCATCCAGGTACACGAGCACTTCTTGGTAACACATATCACCCACCGTCTTTTCCATGGTTCTTTGGAAGGTAGCAGGTGCCCCTTTAACTCCTTGAGGCATTTTAAGGAACTCATAGAATCCGATGGGGCAAATAAAGGCAGTCTTCTGTTGATCTTGGGTACTCATGGGAATCTGATAGTAGCCACATCTTAGATCTAAAACTAAAAACCACTGACTGCCTTGATCGGGAATGGTGCGACTATTCAGAGTCCTATAATCAATACACAAACGCACTTCCCCATTTTTCTTCCTAGCTACTACTATGGGAGACGCATACGGGCTTTCTGAGTCTGCGATCACCTTGTTTTCTAACAAATGTCGTAGATGTTGCCGCACATCCTCAAAATCAGCGGGCACGAGCTTCCGAGATCGCTCCAGAAACGGGGTAGTGTCGGTCAGTCTAATATGGTGTTCCACTCCCGATGCTGTGCCCAGATCCCAATCTCCACTTGAAAAAACCTCAGCTCTACCGCGTAGTTGTGCCAATAACTGATTCTTCATTTCTATAGTGGCATCACTACCCTCGAAGCAAGGCTCCAAATCAAGGAATGAGGATGGAAAATCACCTGCTGTCCCTTCAGGATCAGGGGAGTTATCACGAATAGTGTCCATTCTAGCACACCTACATCTGCCATCCTCCCCCACTTCTCGCACTGCCTCCTCCTGGAGTTCTTTATCTTGCTTGTCGCACCATTTCGTCAAGTTCTTGAACATGTTGGTGTTGGTTCCGACAATGACCGGCAGTTCTCCGTTGTCTCCAGGAGAGTCAGGCATACTAAGGCTACTAATGGAACGGTATCATTAGGAATGTTTAACCCAGGCTCAAAAGTGATATGAGCGCTTATATACCCTAAGTAGGGATATTTCTGTTCGCTCAAACCCCAGATGGTAAGACTACTGAGTGGCAGTATAGGAATATCGGCCAAATGAGACCGATACCACGACTCAAAGACTATAGAGATCTGAGATCCGCTATCCATCAGAACGCTGCAATTGTGCCCATTTATCATTGCCTTGACCCTGGGGGTCTGTCCCATTAGACTAGCTGGAATATCTGACCACTGATAACTCCCCATAGCTCTTACGTTTATTGTGTGGGAGCCTGTGAGGGGATCACAGCACTCCCGTTGGAGTTTTCTAACTGATCTGTCCTTCTCCGAGAACTCTAGCGATTCCCTCTTACAGCTAATTCATTCATGGGACACTCAAATGAACGATGTCCTACTTGTCCACACCGGTAGCAAGTAACAGGCAATGGATTCCGATGGGTCATTCCTCTTCCCATGCCCGAGGGCATGTAGGGTCAGTTCTGTACCTCAGTTTGTAGCGCTATAAGCTGGTCTATTTTCTAGTTCTGTTCTTCCAACAAGGTTAATAGCCTATCATTCGCGGCGGGAGGAGTGGGAGTAGGCACCACTACTTTCACCTTCTTTATGATTTTCTCCCGATTCTCTATCTGTACTTCCTCCATTTTTACTTCACTTACCAATTCGCTCAAGGTGGGTGCTGGGCTACTGCGCATAGTGCATCGTAATCGTTGAGCAACCGGGTTGGTGGTCAGTGCTCCTTTCAGAACTTGCTGCATTCACCTCTTGTTCACTTCCTTCTCATCCATTCCTCCCTTTTCAATTAATTTATAAATCAGCTTATCCACCCTATAAATATAATTAGTGGGGGTTTTGCTCTTGGAAGGTATGATTCATCCATACTAGTAACTCACCCACATCTTCTAGTGTACCGTTTGAAAAATCTAATGCTTTGAAATACTCCTTTAGCGTAGCTTGTGGGTTACTCCGTCTAGTAGCCTGGTTCACTCCCATGGCCGGTCCCCGAAGGCTCTCCACCACCCGTTGTTTTTTTATAGCATCTGGGCATGGCCACTCCTCTGAATGTTGTATAGCAGCCTCCCTCCATAATTCATATGTCTCTTCACCAGCGGGTACTGGTACTATTCCGGAGAAGATTCTCAGTCGCCGATAAACCCCTCAGAGTGCCATCTCTCCAACTGGCTAACAACCTTGTCCACGACAGCTTCATCCTGGGATCCATCACTTTCTGTTCTTATTATCCCCGCCGCCGCTCTTGTTCTAGCATCTCCCCCAGGAGCAGAGTCCCCTTCTGTAGTGATAGGCCAAAGAAGTTGTAGTCTTCTACCAGGCACACACTTTAATACAATCATCCTGGGTTGTAAGTCAGGCTCCGAAGGGGTTTTATTAGTCAATAGAAGAGCAAAGGTATACTGACAGTTCTGTTAATACATCATCATCTGTAATGGTGGAAAAATTTCCAACCAATCCCACGCTGCAGCCCGTATCCACATCCTTCTCTCCACACCATTGGTACTCGTCATCCCCGGTCATGATCTCCATTATCCTACAACTGTTTCCTGAGACTTGGGATCTCAGCAGTGCCTCCAAAATGTAACCCTACCTCTCAGTTGGCGTGCTTCCACCCAAGCTTATACACCCTGGCTTGCTTGGGAAAGCCGTCCAGTCGTTGGGTATGGGGTGTCAGTTATTATAAGTACTCATATATCAACAGTAGGGGTATACACAAATTCAGACAGGGGATGGGAACTTCTCACCTTATTTAGCTGGTGGATTCATCTATTTCTGTGCCCTTCTTATTTTCCAGATCTCTCCTGACAATAATTCCCAGATGCCCAAGCTCTGCTTTAACAGGTAACCGACCCCTTTACAATGAGGTCTGCTCTTTTGCTTTATACTCTATTCACACACTTTCTGAAACAATAACATTATATACCCATTTTACAATACAGGTGCAAGCAATACAAAAAAAATTGGAACTGGTTATAGCAAAAAATGGGTGGAATAAATAATCGATATTCCTCACCGAATTACCTCAACCTAACTTCCGCTATGTATTAATTAACAGTTTATCATCACTGAATACAGACTATACCTGTCAGGTTGGTGCACAGTTGGGGCCCGTGATATTAATTGCGAGGCATAGGGACTCACTAATAGTAGAATAGCAGTTCCGGAGTTCAGTTCTTCAGTTCTCGGGGAGGGACCTGAATCAGTATTGCTGGCACATAGGTCACTAGTCACTCCAACTTGCTCCAGTTTTCGGGTTAATGCCCTTGTTATACTTGTATCCAGTTGAGGAGGAAGGAGACCGTGATCACGGGTGTAGTAAGGCTCTTGAATGTTGCAAACCTGGGTTTGATATTGCTGCCTCTCCCTGCGTAATCTTTGTGTCTTTTCAGTTGTATAAATACTCGAATCCTTAGATTTTCTAGTATAAACTACTCAATCAAAGTTATACCTCAGTATATTCACAGCTGTAGAATTAGTTTTTCCTGGAATCATCACACTTTGACTCTGTAGAGGATCATACTTAGTCCCTGGCTCCTAATCAGCCTTTCGGCAGCTATCCGAACTCCTCTGCAGTGGGGTCGTATAAGATTTCATTGGCCCTATTGACCGTTACGTGGTGCAACCAAAGCATTTCAACCCAGACTTTTAGCTGCGATAATGGTTGTCCACTGCGATCACCCGGGAATATATAGATTCATATATGTGCTGCGGATATGATTGTCTTTCATGCAGACTGCAAGATAGTTCTCTAAATTATTTATGGTCTGTAATTTAACCCTTTATTACCCCCTATACTGGGGCGGGCTAGAATCAACACAGATGGATAGAGGCCATCCAGTTGCAACGAGAATAGGTACTAATAGGTACTTTTGTCTCTGTGTGGACTTGTACTATTTCCTAGTCTTAGATAGACAATGTCCCTACGCTGCTATAGGAATACCGTACGTTGGCCCCACTCATCACTGTATATAGACGTATAACAATAATGGGTCTCTGAATACAAAGCAGGCAGCTATGTACTGTAGTGCACTCTTCTTTCCATATCAGTCTGTCACTCTCCGTTGACTGATTGGGCTCCTATACAATGGGGTGGGTAACAGAGCTTTATTTGATGGTGTCCTTACTGATTTGAGGCGATTGTTACATAGTGGGACAGAAGTATGGCATAATTACTCATATCTTTCAGGGCCATGCAATGAGACCAGCCTCCTATTACTATATTTAATGAGTGGCTCAGCCTCCCGACCAGCCCCTTTATTCCGTTATAACACTGTGCCAGTTAGGGCCACCTATCTATTCAGCGGCTGTCACTCACAGGGCTGGCTCCACCTTCAGGGCGGATAGGCAACACCTCCCCCTGTTATCCAGCTCTCTCTTCCGTCTCTTCTCACGGCGCCTCAGTTCCCGTTCTGCCTGCGCCTATCCCGTAACAGTACTCCGCCTGCCTCGGTCCCGGGCTCCGACGGCTCTCGCTAGGTACTCTCTGCGTCAACATCCCAGCCGCTTCTCTCCTTTTCTTCCTGCGCCACCAACCGCCGCTTTGCTTAGCGCGAGGTCCCGCTTCCCCCACCTCCGGGCAGTCCGCTCTACTTCTCCTAAACGAGCTCGCGGGTAGCAGCAAAGTCTATTCTCCCCTTGCAGGGCCCCACTAACAAGCAGCCAAATTACATATAGGTACACATATGTGCAACATACATATAGTATAGCATTATTATTATTATTATTATTATTATTATTATAAACCATATATTAATACATACCCTACAATCACAATTATTTACAGTATTATACAGGGTTACACCATAATGTTATTTTCTTTTGTACGATTTTGAATTTCCTTATTCACAAGAGTAGCACACTATTCCTCTGAAAGAAGCCCCCAAAAATTCAATTTACCCAATTTAGATTTTAATCAAGTTACAATAAGTTAAATATCTAAAACATAGCTACTGTATATAGATGAATGTGTGAAAGGGAAGAGAGAAAAAAAAGGTTTGGGAATTGGACAGAGGGATTCTGTTCTTATGGCTATGAAATATTTATATAATAAAAGGCTAACGCTATGGGTGGAATTCAAGTGTTGTTGCCACTAGATGGCACCTGACGGAACAATTCAAGCACACAGTCACAGGCGCTGACATTACGGTTATGTTGTGCCATCATTTTGACAGGCTTGTAACTAGTTGGAGATAAAAAAAAAGGGTTGCCAATTCACCAAGCATTAACGCGTTTAGATTTCATAGTCTAACATTAATACCCCTTTGGGATATTGTCAGGTTAACCTGGGTTGCTTTTGCTTCTCAGTGTAAAAGGATCCCCAGGTAAGGATGCAGTGTAAACAGGAGACCTGGTCTCATTTAAAGTCTATAGAGAGCCGGATCACCGGCGCTTGGAGAAGATGTTCTCTTCAACTGTTGGCAGAGGGAAGAAACACTGCACATGGGTGCAGTGTGAAAGGAGTCATCTGGGTCAAATATGCGGTGTAATTGGTGTCAGACCCAGGTTGGAACAGTGTTCAAAAAAACACAGGTCCAACCTGTATTATTGAATTATAAAATGAAGCAAATGAAACATTACATTATTGATAAATATAGGTGTTTTCAACACCGGTCCACAAGTATTCCACCAACAGGTCATGTTTTCATAATTCTGTAAAAAAAAAAAGGCTGGATGATTCCGCATACCGCAAAATTGGTTAATACACCTGTACAAGATTGAAGAAATCCTGAAAGCATGACTTGTTTGGTAGCCATCCAACCAATGTTAAAACATTTATCTTCTCTAAATCACTCATATATAAAGAAAAGACTTTAAGGATTCCATTAACTTGATATTTTCCCCCACAATTTTGAAAACAGGTAGAGACGCAACAATTTGTGAATAGTAGGGTTTTCTGAAACCTTACAGGGCCCAGCTTGGTATTTTATTTTTTGTAAAAACACCCTACCAGAACATCTCCAGATTCAAGACACCAGCTCAGACCTAGTGATTGGGCATGCTCACAGTATTGGCCTTAAAGGGCTGGAACAGTTTCAAGATCTTGCATGACCATATTTCGATGTTGTACACAAAAAAATACAGCTTCCAGAAAAATCTGTGACAATGTGGAATAACATTAAAATTCTGTCTTCCAAGATTACGCATCTGAAGTTAAAAGAGAATGTAAAGAATTATCATCAATTTGTTCTGATCTCACAAATTCAGGATGCAGAGTCGCAGTTATTCCCATCACAGCTCCAGATATTTGAGGGAAAATTCCTTGGTTTCAGCTCTGCGACTTGGGGGTTTATTTACTAAGCCTTGGATGGTGAAAAAGTACCAGCAATCGGCTCCTATCATTTTACAAACCCAGTCTGTGACATGGCAGTTAGAAGCCAGTTGGCTGGTAATTTATCTCCATCCACTTTATCTCTATCCAAGGCTTAGTAAATAGACCCCTTAGTCCCGTAGGCTCCTTTTCCACCGACCAAAATCCTGGGTTTTGTGTATTCACATGCAAAAACCCAGGATTTTTCGGTCAGTGCAAAAGGGGTATGAGAGAGGATAAGAGGAGTCCCTCATTTCTCTACCGAGATGCAGGGTGATGTTTCAAACGGAGATCCTACACTGAAGAAAGTCCCTACCATGCAGTGTTTCTGTACACTACGTACTGGTTTGTCATTGCTCTTACTGTCTGATAGTACTCCTGCTGGTCTGTACTTTGGCATTTTTATTCCCTGTTCTACATCCCTGTAGATGATTAGTCATTTGACACCTGGATTAGAGACATAGACCATTGTTTCCTCAGAAAGTCTCCATTTTAGAGGACAGGGAGAGAATAAGTTGCATTTATTGCTTCATTCTACAATGCATGGTAATTCAACTCTAGCTCCCTGCTTGATGGTTCATTATAGATTTGTTGGCTAGGAGACTACAGCTGACATCTGCCCTTTTTACATGTTCCCGCTGCAAACAAAAATTTTCGGGTACGTATATTATTTCTCTTCTATTTTATTAGATTACTTATTTTTCATTGGCTGGGTAGTACTAGGTGTTATTTCTTGTAATGTTATATTTTTCCTCTTCTGATGAAGAGACAGTTAACACCAAATGGCTAAGCTTAATCTTCCGTATGCTCTATTTACTTTATTTTATGCCATTTTGTTTCTTACTTTTTTCTCTTACCCTCCTCCCATCCACTTCCTTTCTATATGGTAAATTCTGTGCCTCTCTCTCATCTAACTGCATATGGGACAATTACTACACATACAGTGCTCTTATCTCTCCTCTCCCTTGGACATGTCCCTTAATAAATTAGAAGCAGGATCATGGAATGCTGGAGGTATAAACTCCCCCATCAAACGTAAGACGCTGATGTTGTATTTAACCAAGTTAGGCTGGGTACACACCAAACAATGTGTACCCAGTCCGACATCACTGCCGACAGAACCTGGCATGCAGCAACTGTATGCACACTTGCCAGTGCAGGGTCTAATTTGGGGGGGAGACACGTACAACATGCTGCATTTTGCAGCAAGTAATCGAGTAATCGCAATATCCCCCATTGACCCAAGGGAGCATGCATAGTATGGGTACACACTAGACCAGAAGTTCTCAAACTCGGTCCTCGGGAGCCCACACAGTGCATGTTTTGCAGGTAACCCAGCAGATGCACAGGTGTATTAATTACTCACTGACACATTTTAAAAGGTCCACAGGTGGAGCTAATTATTTCACTTGCGATTCTGTGAGGAGACCTGCAAAACATGCACTGTGTGGGCCCCCGAGGACTGAGTTTGAGAACCTCTGCACTAGACGATATACCAGACATATCGTCTAGTGTGTACCAGGCTTTAGTGCTCATCTTCCTCCAGGAAACATCTCTATTACACCCCAGAGATCTTGAAAATAGGGTGGTGGTATCATCAGCCCCCTTTGCCTCTAAAGAATAAGGAGTGGTGATTATAGCCAAGTGTAATATGCCCATTGTTACTCATTCCAGGGGCGTAAGCTCCTCCCAGTCACCCAGAGGCAAGTTGGGAGTTTGTTAGAGCGGAGGTCTCTAATGATCATACGAGTCTCCCAAAGACTACAGCGTCCATAAAGTCAGCAATAAACTGGGCACCTCCTCTCTCGCAAAATAAACTTCAACTATAACATCCCTAGGGTACGCTAATGGCCCCATTACAACTCCCACATAACCACAATACGGAATTTTTCTTAGGAATCTTTGTAGTTTCAGGCCTCATTGGTGCAGTGGTTAAGAGAAAGGTACAACAGCATCAACTAGACTTAAGGGTCTATTTACTAAGCCTTGGATGTAGATAAAGTCATTGGAGATCAAGTACCAGCCAATCATCTCCTAGTCATTTTTCAAACCCAGCCTGTGACATGGCAGTTACTAGCTGGTTGGCTGGTACTTTATCGCCGATGACTTTATCTCCATCCAAGGCTTAGTAAATAGACCCTTTAGAACCCTCTGGTATATTCCCTACATGCCCCCATCTCATCTGATGATGATAAGAAGGCAGTCCAATCACTGAAACCATCTGAGGTGTTGGAACCTGATGAACTGGAGCAGGCAATCCAAACCTTGCGTCTGTCTTCAACAGGGACGTGCAGTCAGGGGTGGCAGAGCATCACCTATCAATGATTAAAATAATAATAAAAAAAGATATTTATAACATTGTGTCAAATAGCTTTTGTATTATTCTAATGAATTGTGCAGTGAATATGCAGCTAAATGTGAATGGGAGGCTGCGAGAGCTGTCTTCAGCTGACAATAATAAAGTATTTGAAGCAGGGGGCGGGCCTAAGGGCAGTAAAAGCCTATTGAAAAAAATAAAAAGCAGCTGAACATCTTCCTGATTAACAGGGCTGTACCTTCAGCCCACATCTAAGCTCACCCCTGTCAGTCAGGCAGATGAGATTGGACAGCGGACCCAGCACTAAGCTTAGACTGTATCCGGCTCTCCCCGCACAAGATGCTGTTCCCCAGCTTTGACCTGTTCTCTGCCCTGGCCACTTGCCTGGTGTCCATAGCCCTATTTCTCACTGTCTCCCAGCAGCTGTGGCAGCTTTGCTGGGCGGGCACCTGGGATATGTGCTGCAAGTTACCCACCCCCAGATCCTGCAGATATATCCCAGATTATTACTGTAACCCATGTAATGCTCGCCACAGCTGAGGACTGAAGAAGTGGCTGCGGCATAATGAGGAACAGGAGTCGGCTAGGGTACCTGTCCAACAAACGGAGCCCACATCACCGTTCCGGAGTTCTCGTCTCATCACCAGAGCAAGTTGGCAAGTGGAGACTGTAGTACCTGACCGAGAACAGTTCTGCATTACTGTTATTATCCCTCTGTCTACACTGCTACCCCCACTGTGCCTCCCCAGTCACTTACCTCACCGCACGTCACTGGTCCTCAAGGCTTCAGCACAGATGGTTAAATCAAAATAACTGCAGTACGAATTAAGGGGTCTATTTACAAAGCCTACGATTGACATAAAGTGGACAGAGATAAAGTACCAGCCAATCAGCTTCTAACTACCATGTCACAGGCTGCGTTTGTAAAAATTACAGTTAGCAGTTGATTGGCTAGTATTTTATCTCCATCCAAGGCTTAGTAAATAGACCCCTTGCAAGTCACTTGTGCTCACACATGGATATCACTAAAACCTGGACTGTGTGCCTTGAAGACAGAAGTTGGGAATGCCTGAACTGAATACTATAAAATTCTTTCAGCTAGGGGGGCATATGTACTAAGCCTTGGAGAGTGATAAAGTTGAGGCCGATAAAGTACCAGCCAATCTGCTCCTAAGTGGCATGTTACAAGCCGTGTCTGAAAAAGGACAGTAAGGAGTTTATTGATTTATCTCTACCACTTTATCGCTCTCCAAAGATCTGCTATACTTCAACTATGGTCTTTAATCATACAGTAGGTCATATGTTCTCATTCTGTTCTCAGGACCCCAAATAGTTTGTTTCCAGGCCTCTTCACATAATCACAAGTAAAATAATTGAGATACAGATAAATGATAACATGGTTTGTTAAATTCACATGCCATAACTCTGGTTATAAATGGGTTAGAAATCGGAGAGAAAAAAATAAAATAAAATGACATTACTCCCCCCACCCCCAAACGCATTTTGATCGGTTAATAAATATGCACTAAAAGTAAAGAATATCTCCAGATACCATGCTAGCAAACACCCATCAGGGATTCCTCATCGCAAAATATACCACTTTTAAAATAAGAACAGATGTTCATTAAAATTAATTTATACACCACATCATACCCAGTTACAATGCAGCCCAGGCAATTTCAACAGTTTCACATAGCGCCACTTGCCAGGCAAACAAGGTGCCAACGGATTTAGACTGACCACTAATTTATCCTAGGTGGTCTCAAACTTTTTACAGCACACTATAATACAGGTTGAGTATCCCTTATCCAAAATGCTTGGGACCAGAGGTATTTTGGATATCGGATTTTTCCGTATTTTGGAATAATTAGATACCATAATGAGATATAATGGTGATGGGACCTAAATCTAAGCACAGAATGCATTTATGTTACATATACACCTTATACACACAGCCTGAAGGTCATTTTAGCCAATATTTTTTACAACTTTATGCATTAAACAAAGTGTGTCTACATTCACACAATTCATTTATGTTTCATATACACCTTATATACACAGCCTGAAGGTCATTTAATACAATATTATTAATAACTTTGTGTATTAAACAAAGTTCGGGTACATTGAGCCATCAAAAAACAAAGATTTCACTATCTTACTCTCACTCAAAAAAGTCCGTATTTCGGAATATTCCGTATTTCGGAATATTTGGATATGGGATACTCAACCTGTATAAGTATTTTGATACCGGCACCCCTAGTCCAAAAGTTTCTTATTGAGAAATTCAGCAAAAATGAAGTAAATTGTGTTTACTTGTCATGCTTAGGTTGACTTACGTGGCAGTAGATAAGGAGGTTTTTCCGTTTGTCCACATTTTATGACTTGCAGCCACTACCACCACTGTTTTTGCCTATCAGTACCATACAGAATTTGATTTGATCCTGGACCATCAAACCGTGGCACCCTTGTAATTGCGTTACGGCACCCAGTTTGGAAACTACTGGTCTACGCCGAAGATATGCATACAATATGTTTCCCTTAATGATACTCCAGGTACCTCTAGGATTGCAACCTAGGAAGCCTACAAATGTATTATTACAGCGAATTGCAAACAATTGAGCTCTCAACTTAAAGACCTGACCTTTGCAATTAGTATAGTAGAAGCATCTAATGTGCTCCCCATTGCAGGGACACCTTTATTAAGATAACAGACACCAAGACTGCACTCAAACATTTAAAGGACAATGCTAAATTTGGTCTCCTCAATGGAAAGCAAAAAAGTTTTATTTGACTATTAAGCCTGGAAAGTTCTCCACATAGAGAGCTAACATACAGCCCATTAAAGAATACAAATGTAATATGGTTTATAACCTATATGCCTTCCATAACTATTATATTAAGCTCTGTAATCTAAAAGGAAAACTCCCTCTTAAAATAGTAACACTCAAAACATTAAGAACCATTTTAAATCAATAGAATTCCAACAGGTGTTGGAGAAGTACATTCATTTCATGATTGCCCAGTTACCAAAGTAGAATTAGACTGCGGTCTGGTGGCAGCTCGTAACGGCTAAAGGCCAAAGCTATATTGCAGAGGTTCTCAAACTCAGTTCCCAAGGCACCCCAACAGTCCATGTTTTAGGAATATCCATGGCTCAGCACAGATTGTTAAATCAAATTGACTTAGGTACTAATTAAGTTACCTGTAGCCAAGCATGGATAAACTTAAAACCTGGACTGTTGGGGTGCCTTGAGGACCGCGTTTGAGAACCTCTGCTATATTGCAAAATTGCTCTCCTATACTTCTCCAGGTCAGCAATGAAAGATCTAAATAAGACCTACACTATATGTACAAAAGGGGATGCAGTTATGTGACCAACGGAACACCAGCACGTACATCCCACCCCCTCACAATCACAGGTGTATAAAATCAAGCAACTAGCCATGCAGTTTCCATTTGCAAACATTTGCAGTTTCCATTGCAAAATGGGTCGTTCTGAAGAGCTCAGTGACTTCAAGCATGGTACATGGTACCTTTACAATAAAATGGTTTGTGAAGTACTATCCTGGATTGATATTCCACGGTCCGCTATAAAAGATGTTTTTAGAAAGTCGAAGTGTTTAGGAACAGCAGCAACGAAGCGCAAGACCACGTTAAATGACTGAGCGGGCTCAACGACTGCCAAGGCGCATGGTGCATAAAAGTCACCATATGATTCTATAGCTGAAGAGTTCCGAACTTCCACTGGCATTAATGTAAACACAAAAATGGTGCGGAGGGAGCTTAATGGAATGGGTTTCCATGGTCGAGCAGCTGCATGCAGACCTCACGTTACCAATCAACTGCCAAGCGTTGGATGGAGTAGTGTAAAGCACACCGACACTGGACTGTGGAGCAGTGGAAACGTATTCTGTGGAGTGACAAATCACCCTTATCTGTTTGGCAGTCAGATGGGCGAGTCTGGGTTTGGCATGTGCCAGGAGAACATTACCTGCCTGACTGCATTATGCCAACTGTGAAGTTTGGAGGAGGAGGGATAATGGTATGGGGCTGTTACTTAGGTTTTGGGCTAGGCCGCTTATCACCAGTGAAGGGCAATCTTAATGCTTCAGCAAACCTAGACATTTTGGACAATGCTATGCTTCAGACTTTGTGGCAACAGTCTGGGGAAGGCCCTCTTTTATTCCAATATTACTGTGCTCCAGCGCACAAAGCAAGGACTATAAATACATAATTTGATGAGTTGTGGTGTGGAAGAACTTGACTGGCTCACACAAAGCCCTGACCTCAGCACCATCAAGAACCTTTGGGATGAACTGAAACAGATTGCGCGCCAGGCCTTCTCGTCCAACAGTGACCTGACCTCAAATGCTCTACAGAATAAATGGGCACAAATTCCCACAGAAACACTCCAAAATCTTGTGGAAGCTGCTATAGCTGCAAAAGGGGGACCAACGCCATATTAAAGTATATGTATTTGAATACAATATCATTACGGTCCCTGTTGGTGTAATGGTTACGCATCTGAATACGTTTGTCCATATAGTACAGGGGTGGGAAACCTTTGACCCTCCAGCTGTTCTTGAACTACACATACCAGTATGTCTTGCTACAGTTTTGCTAACACTGTTGCAGGGCATGCTGGGATGTGTAGTTCAACAGCTGCAGGGCCGAAGGTTCCCTATCCCTGATATAGTGTATCTCCACATTACTTCGAGGTGCACATAATAACTAAAAGGGAAGGACCAGTCACAGTATCAAAAACACGGGATGCAGTCTCTAGGTCGACAGTAACTAGGTTGACCACTATTGGTCGACATGTTCTATGTCGACAGGTCAATTTTTTTCCTTTTTCATAATAACGATCCACGCGGACGATTGGGAATAGGCACCTTACCCGAAGCACGGCGAGCAAAGAGCCATGCGAGGGGACACTGTGCGCTAATTGGGGTTCCCAGTCACTGTACAGATAAAACGACACACACACAAAAACATTTAAAAAAATTAATGTCGACCTTTTGACCTATCACCTAGACCATGTCGACCATCCATACCACACCCCAAAAAAAACTATATATTGCCAGTCCTGATCTATGGGGAAGAGGTGGGATTTGAAGTTGGTAGAGAAGACAAGGAAAATGCCACTAAAGTAATTGATCCGATTCACATGGTTAAACAGACCAATAAAGTATCAATTCTCTCATCTACAAGTGCAAAAAAAAAGCATTTTTTAGTGGCTTTTTAGGTCTGGCTTGCTGGAGCACATGGGACTTTGCCATTATACCGAAACCATATACTGGTAAGTTAATGGACTCCCAACAAAAATTAACCCTAGCATGAATGTCTGTGCGTACATGTGGTAGGGAATAATAGGATTTTAATACCTACCGGTAAATCCTTTTTTCTTAGTCCGTAGAGGATGCTGGGGTAACTTCAAGAACCATGGGATATAGACTGGATCTGCAGGAGACATGGGCACTTTAAGACTTTCAAAGTGGTGTGACCTGGCTCCTCCCTCTATGCCCCTCCTCCAGACTCCAGTTTAAGGAACTGTGCCCAGGGAAACGGACATATCGAGGAAAGGATTTATTGTTAAACCACGGTGAGCATCTTACCAGCTCACACCTCAAGTATGCCGCAGAACGTGGCATTCAATAGAACCCAAGCCAACGGCATGAAGAATTCGCAGGAATATGCTGACACAAAAACCGTAACACAACCTGTGTGTAACCATAGTCATTATCTGCAGATACAGTACGCTCCGGGGGGTAAATTTACTAAGATGGGAGTTCTATTTAAGATGGGATGTTACCCATAGCAACCAATCAGATTCTACTTCTCATTTATCTAGCACCTACTAGGTGATAGTACCTGGAATCTGATTGGTTGCTAAGGGCAACATCCCATCTTAAATAGAACTCCCATCTTTGTAAATTTACCCCAGGGACGGGCGCCCAGCATCCTCTACGGACTAAAAGAAAAGGATTTACCGGTAGGTATTAAAATCCTATTTTCTCATACGTCCTAGAGGATGCTGGGGTAACTTCAAGAACCATGGGGTTATACCAAAGCTCTAGAACGGGCGGGAGAGTGCGGATGACTCTGCAGAACCGATTGACCAAACTTGAGGTCATCATCGGCCAAGGTGACAAACCCGTAAAAAAATAGCCACACAGTTTGCTAAACAGCTGCTCGGCAAAGTTGCTATGCCGGGATCCCCCGGTCCACCGGCCCTGATAAGCCCACATGTCCAACAGAATGGGCCTTCACGTATTTCGGTAACGGCAATCATTCCATGGAATGAGCAAGCTGAATCATACCACTGATCCAACGCGTAACGGTCTGCATGGAAGCAGAGCACCCAATCTTTTTGGAGGCAAACCGGACAACAGAGTCTGTGTTCCTATATGGAGCAGTCTTGGCGACATGCATTTTCAGAACTCTGACCTCATGCAGAGACTTTTGACTCAGCAAAGGCGTCAGTAGCCACAGGCACCACAATAGATTGGCACATGTGGAAGAAAACAACCACCGTCGGCAGGAAGTGTATCTTCATGAGAGATCAAATAAGGTCTCCTGTGAGACCAGGTCTCTAACTCAGACACTCGCCTTGCGCACGCCAAGGCCAACCTGACAACCACTTTCCAAGTGATGAATGTCAACTCCACCTTCTGTAAAGGTACAAACCAATGTGATTGAAGAAACTGCAACACCACGCTAACAATCCACGGTGCCACCGGGGGCATAAATGGAGGTTGGATGTCCAATACGCCTTTCACAAAAGCCTGAACTTCTGGAAAGGAGGCCAATTTTTTAAATTTGTACTTTCAATTGAGCCCAACTTTAAGCCCTCATCCACACCAGCTTATAGAAAATGGAGAAAACGTCCTAGCTGAAATTCTTCTGTAGAAGTCTTCTTGGATTCACATCAAGACTCTCCAAGCTCTGTGGTAACGTTTAGACGTTACTCCTTTCCTAGACTGAAGAAGTGTGGGAATGACTGTACTGGGAACACTCTTTCGGTCTAGGAATTCAGCATTCAACCGCCAATCCTTCAAACGCAGTCGCGGTAAAACTTGATACACGCACGGCCTTCGCTGCAACAGATCCTAGATGAAGAGGCCCGGGATCTCCTGAGTAATTCCCAAAGATCTGGATACCAAGCCCTCCTTGGCCAGTCTGGAACAATGAGGATCACCTGAACCTTCGTTCTTCCTATGATCTTCAGCCCTTTTGGAAAGAGTGGAAGCGGAGGGAATACATACACCGACTGAAACACCCATGGTGTCACTAGTGCGTCCACTGCTATTGCTTGGGGTTCCCTCGACCTGGAACCATATCTCAGAAGTTTCTTGTTGAGGTGAGACACCATCATGTCTATTTGAGGAATTCCCCAAAGACTTGTCACTTCTGAAAAGACCTCTTGATGAAGACCCCACTCTCCTTGATGGAGATCGTGTCTGACGAGGAAGTCTGCTTCCCAGTGGTCTACTGTTGGAACATTTCTGACAGAGCGCTTGTATGTTTTGCCGCCCAACGGAAAATCCCTCTGGCTTCTGCCATTTTTTGCTTCATTGTAAACGGCCCTTAAATCTAGACCGTTATTGTGGTGACAACTTTTCTAACTTGACCCTCTTCCTTGAAAGTTTTTCCCCCTGTGTAACTGCTTCCCAGCCTCGGAGGCATGCATCCGTGGTCACTAGGATCCAGGCCTGGATCCTGACCCTGCGCCCCTTTAGGAAGCGAGAGCTGCGCAGCCACCACAGGAGTGAGATTCTGGTCTTGAAAGCCAGGATTATCACAGGTGGGAACCGGACCACTTGTCCAACTGGACCAGAACACCCTGGCATGGAACCTGACAAACGAATGTCTTGTAGGCCGCAACTATCTTTTCTAGCCACCGAATGTATTGATGGATTGACACTGTTGTAGGTCCGACCAGACTCTGGATCCTCAGAGCATTTTCCACCGGAAGAAAACCCAAACTCTCATTAGTTCTGTATCTAGTATTATCCCCAAAGCCGACAACCGAGTCGTTGGGACCAACAGTGATTTTTGAAGAACTGTCAGGTAGGATGCAATGTTTGCACCATTTGGTTTCTTGATCTCGCCGTAATCAGGAGACCGGCCCAGTACGGGAGAAATGTGACTCCTTACTATCCAAGGAGAACCATCATTACCGCCATCACCCTGGTGAAATTGGCAATGACAATCCTGAATTGCAAACCTCAGGTAAGCCTACCGCGGAAGAAAACCGTAATTTGACCTCCTTTATCCTTTTTCCAGATTGGAGATCACTGCCCTGAGAGACTCCATCTTGGATTTGAATTTCTTTAAGTAGAAATTTAGGAATTTCAGATATAGGATAGGTCTGACTGAGCCGTCCGGCCTCAGGAGCACAAAGAGGCTTGACTAACAGCTTTTTTCCTATTGTGACAGGGACACCAGGACAATGACCTGATACTGACCCTTGCATTGCGTCGCATACTACCTTCCCATCCTGAGGAGAATCGGTAAGGTCGATTTGACAAATTGGTGAGGGGAACCGTCTGGAAACTCCAGTATGCCCCCTTGGGACACTATTTTTAAAAACCACGGGTCCCAGTCCGTTCCAGTACTGACTGAAGAGTTTTAGATGTGGACCCACCAGCGTGGGCTCCCGCAAGAGAGACCCAGCATCCTGCTGTGGACGTGGCAGAAACAGAGGATGATAACTGGTCCTGTGATCCTGAAGAGGCTGCTGACCTCTTCCCTCTTCTCCTTCCTCTACCTGCAAAGAAAGGGGGGCCTGTACCTATTATGCCGAAATGACCGCATCCGACAATGATGCGTCATCATGCATTGTGAGGGAATATAGGGCAAGAAAAGGTAGACTTACCAGCGGCATCTGCCAAGATCAAACTAACTCGGCCATCACCAAACCAGGCTTTACCTTCATAGGGAAGAAAACTAAATTTTCTCCTCGGAGTCAGCATCAGCATTCCATTGGTGACTCCACCACGGCCTCCTAGCCGAGACCGCCATGGAACTGGCCTGCGAACTCCCTTGTAGTCGCATAGCAGTAAGCTGCAGTGTCCCAGATATGACCCAACTTACGGAGTATCCCATCTTTTCCCCAGGGTATCTACGTCGGATGACAAGATAACCCACCATTTCTGAATACTACTACTCCCCCATGCGCATGTAATGGCAGGTATAATTTACGCACGTGTGGACACCTAACTAGAATATAACATAGCTTCCTGCATACGATCCTTTGTGACAGGGGCCCGTGCAGAACAGGGGGGGGGGGAACTCCCACCTTATCCTCTCCGCGGTGGGAAAAGAATAAACACTCTGAATCCTCTTGAGGATTTGAAAACATCTTGTCAGGGCTGACCCAGACTTTTTTCCTATCGAGCGCTCAGCACGAGAAGGAGGAGCTTTACCTCAGCATTCATCATACATTTCTATATATAAATATATATATATATATATATATATATATATATATATATCAAACAAATACTCTCCCTTTGCACTAATTTGTAAAACCTGTCACCCTGAATAAATACGTACGTAAACTATTTGGTATAGGCAGCCTGATTCAACTAAGTCCCCTGTTAGAAGGGACTGGAAATAAGGAATATACAACAATAGAAGAATTGGCGCCAGGGGGTCGTATCAACTCCCACTATTCCAACCCCTAATTGGTTAATACTTAAAAAAAAAATAACAACAGTTCCATCATAAAACATTTATTAAAAACATTCAAATTAATACAGAGGAGATATATTATTCCACACTTTAAGATGTATGACTCTTAGCACTGAATACAAATGTTGAAGGATCACAACAATCTCCTCCTTCTCCTTATAGTTGGTTCGGAGATAGCTTCACAACACAGACAACCCAACGCGTTTCGTCTTATACAAAAGACTTCATCAGGGGCATCTCTCAAGCAGCTGAGAAGTACAGTAGTTTATACAAACAGGATAATGCGACAAAACTTGTTCATACATGCATGATGGAAACTTCAATATAACACCGAGGCTTTCTGATGAACAATCAGTGTGGCCTTGTGGTGAGATAACTTGTACAAAAATTCGGAAACCAAGGTACTGAAGGGTCACTTAGAAAGGAAACCTTCTATACATCTGCAGTGGATTGCACAGGTACTGAGCATCCACTGGGGCAGGGACTGATGTGAATGGCCAAATATTCTCTGTAAAAATGCTGCGGAATGTGTGCGCTATATAAATTACTGGTAACAATAACAAAGAAATCCTTCAGCCAGAGTCAACAGTACACTCTCATATGCATTATACATATAAAATACCAACAGGCAGAACTGCACACTATCCGCATTATTTGTGTTGTTTATGGAAACCTCTAACAAGGGCCATTACAGTCAACCCAAATATTCACATAATACCAACTTTACAGAGAAATGCAAACAGTTTGGCTACTTATAGAAATTCAACATTATTAAAGTTACAAGCCCTGAGCCACTTAACTCAAGTACAAGTTACAAAAGGGCTTCAACTGTCTCCCAAATTCACAACCTAGGAGTAATAAAAAGGTTACAATTTTCTTCCCTCACTAGCAAAGTTTAAAGTAGACTCAATATATTAGCCCTTTAGCACTACTGGCTAGGGAAAAGTCAATTAAAACAAATACATCTACTTAAAGTGCTTTATCTCTTCCAATTTTAAAAGGAACTTTAGAATGTCAAGGAAATTCGCTCTAGGAAATTAATGATCATATTTTTTATTTAAGCAGGTGCAAACAAGATCATTTATGAGACAAAGTTAATACATAACCTAGTGTGCATTCATATAAATATTCTACACCTAAAAACAAAATAAAAAGATAATCAAGATATTAGTGTATACAGCAGTGGTTCTCAAACAGTTATCCCAACAGGTCATGCTTTGAGGTGGAAGACGGTGAGATAATTACTGGCCCAGCAAGATACATTTAAAATCACCTGTGCTTGATTATAGAAATACACAAAACATGACCTGTTGGTGGTATTTGTGAACCGAAGCCAAGAACCCCTTGTGTAAAGTAATAAGTTTTGAACAAAAATAATATGGAGGTGTTGAGTAAAATTGTATTATATGGGTAGATGCATCAAGAACAACGAGTGATCCCTAAAAATGTAAATATAAAAAGCATAACTTGATCACCAAAGAGAGAAAACAGTCCCCCTCGTGCGCTTGAATACTAATAGCTGCCCCAGGAGACCACAAGGAACCTTTCACCGTGATTCAAACAGAATTCAATACAAAATAATTGTGACTCCACGTGGCGCTACTCCACACCCTCAATAAAGCAAAAATGCTTACACAATCAGTATATAGCAGTATTGGTTTCCATGTAGTAATTCATGAAAAATGGCACTAAAATAAATAAACAAATATAGACATAGCGTGACCCTGTTGGTAGCAAATGGTATTTGTGTTTGCATAGGTCCACTCACATAGATATGAGATCTTATTGCATGTAGGGAATCAAAGTCCAATGATCCTTAAGATGAAACCGCTCTCTGCTCCTTAATAAAACCCTTGAAGGATTTTATTAAGGAGCAGAGAGCGGTTTCATCTTAAGGATCATTTGACTTTGATTCCCTACATGCAATAAGATCTCATATCTATGTGAGTGGACCTATGCAAACACAAATACCATTTGCTACCAACAGGGTCACGCTATGTCTATATTTGTTTATTTATTTTAGTGCCATTTTTCATGAATTACTACATGGAAACCAATACTGCTATATACTGATTGTGTAAGCATTTTTGCTTTATTGAGGGTGTGGAGTAGCGCCACGTGGAGTCACAATTATTTTGTATTGATAACTTGATCACCACTTGGGGTATTTATCAAAGCATGGAGAGATAAAACACTAACCAATGAGCTCCTGTCATTATCTCTGGGCTCATATAAAAAGAATCACACAACTACAAAGTTATTTCTCAGCTCAACGTTTCGATGTTGCCACCCTTTATCAAGAACATGTGAGCCCTGAAACGCTGGGAGTGTCAGCAAGTGTGTGTCTTAATACACTTTTTTTTTTCATGAGAAACGTCTGAGTGCCACATGATGTTTTCTGGGATTTTGTTTACTGCATATTCCTAAGGGCACCAAAGCAAGCATTTAACAATCGGGGAGAGTGCCGGTTCGAACAATATATTTATATATTAGTACTGTGCAAAAGTTTTAGGCAGTGTGGCCAACCACTGCATCTATGGTCCTCAACGTTGCCAGTTACTTTGTGCTTCTTCAAAAGAGCTTGAACAGCACATCTTAAAACCCCAGTCTGCTTTGAAATCTTTGCCTCGAAGAGACCTTGCTGATGCAGTATAACTACCTTGTGTCTTGTTGCTGGGCTCAGTCTTGCCATAGTGTATGACCTGCGACATGAAACAGTCTTCCACAACCTCACCTTTGTAGCAGAGTTTGGCTGTTCCTCACTCACTTTTAATCCTTCTACACAGCGGTTTCTGTTTCAATTAATGACTGTGTTTCAACGGGTTTGGGTCGTTGGCTCGACACAACTTAGGTCAACAGTCATTAGGCCGACCACTGAAGGTCGACATGGGCATTAGGTTGACATGTACTAGGTCGACAGGTGAAAAGGTCAACATGAGTTTTTAAACATTTTTTATTTGGTGTAGTTTTCTTCGTAAAGTCACGGGGAACCCTAATGAGTGCACCATGTCCTCTCGCCATGCTTCGGGCAAGGTGCCGGTAGGTTACCGTTCCCAATTGTAGTCCACTTGTATCGTAAAGTATGAAGAAGTCCAAAGAAATTGAAAACGTGGAAAAACTCATGTCAACCTTTTGACCTAGTACATGTTAACCTAATGCCCATGTCGACGTAGTGCATGTCAACCTAATGCCCACATCGACCTTCAGTGGTTGACCTAACGACCGTATCCCGATTCAACCTACATGTGAAAATTATGTTCATTATGACCCGTTTGGTATGATTGGTTAGTCACATACCCGACTATAATCCTAGAAAATCCCTGACTTTACACAAGTGTACCTAGAAGAATTGATGCTTTTTTGAAGGCAAAGGGTGGCCACAACAAAATATGAATTTGATATAGATTTCTCTTCTGTTCATTCACTTTGCATTTTGTTAATCCATAAAAAATAAACTATTATTAACACTTCTATTTATGAAAGCATTCTTACTTTGCAGCATGTTTTCCATACCTGCTTGAAACTTTTCCACAGTATTCTATATAATTATGTGATCATTAAATTGGCAATTTCTTACTTACAATCAATAGATCAAATTGTCAACTATTAAGGTGTGTACACACAGTGAGATCCCTACTATGTTCGATTTTGACTATGAGATTTCCCTTGAACTCCCCCAGAGCCCAGATAGCACAGATTGTACAGATTTTGACTATCTGTGCTTGAGATTTTGTCTATGTACGATTTTGACTAAGTGCCAATTTTGACTATACTTTGTGCTAGATAGTACACTAGATAGTCAAGATTGACTTGCCTGCACAGTCTATCTAGCCTCACGATACCGACCCCACGGGAGCGTGCATCGGGATCGAATCTGTATCGCAAGCTGTCTAATACCTTGAGATATGCACTAACTTTTCATAAGATTTTGACTACAGATTTACAGATTTATATCACCGTGTGTACACACCTTAAGATATCTGCTTTTGTTTGGTTAGCCGTATCATCGTTAAGCTAATTATGTGCTTCAATCAGATGTTTTTATCAAATTGTAAAATTTGCATCTGTTTCTGTATAGTAAGAGCACCAATGTAGCAGAGGTAGCAAACCATATTACAGCAAGTAAAAGGATTCTCACCACTCATCAAGGTGAACGGGTCAGTTGTACATGCGGAAACAGTTTCCATATGTCTTTTAAGCCAAACTTCTTCCTATTGGAAGTAGATCTGGCATGTGACGAGGGATACTTTCAGAACTTTTTCTTGAGTGTACTTGATAAATGAAAACTAGGAGTTGATTGTTGGCTTTAGGTACCTTCACGGCATGTCCTCGTTAGAAAGGATGATTCATTCCCTTCTTAAAATCTTTTGCTACCAGTACATCCCTGCCATAACTCCTATACTACACAATTCAGATGTCCCTCCAGACTTTCTTCTAATTAACATTTTGGGATTTTATGGATCAGCCAGCTGGAGGAGACAGGAATTTTAATACCTTAAGAGAATCCCAAACCAAGATTTTTTTGGGGTTTTGGCAAAAAGCTAGAGAAGATTAAAAGGTAACTACAGTAGTACCCTTACCATTGTCCCCAGAAAACAGGAATTTGATACTTACGGATAATTCCCTTAGGGGACACTGAAGTCTTATGATGGGGAAATAGGTGGTGACAGACAGGAGAGGGCGCTTTAAATGTTTTTGCTATGACAGGCTCCTCCCCCTCCATTTCCCCACCAGTCTTGGAAAGGTGCCAGAGAGGAGTCGGAGACCAGGCATTATCCCGAGAGGAAGGAAGCAGGAGAAGACAGAACAGAAGAACACAAGATCCAAGCCACGCAGACACAGACATGCTGCAACAGGAAGCAGCGCTGGGAGGAGGTTCAGTGTCCCCTATGGCCCCGGAGAAAGGGAATTATCGGTAAGTACCAAATTCCCGATTTCTCCAGCAGCCCATAGGGGACCCTGAAGTCTTCTTACAATGGAGACGTCCCAAAGCTACCCTCACTGGCGGGAGAGCGCCGAGACCCCTGTAAGACCATGCGACCAATGCGAGAAGCAAAAGCTGCAAAAGTGTCGAACCTGTAGAACCGAATAAAAAAAAAAGTGTGCGAGGCAGCAGCCCAGGAAGTGCCCACGGAACGAGTAGAATGAGCCAAAATGGACTTAGGAGGCGGCTGCGAAGCCGCTAAATATGCCTTACTGAGAGTCAGCCTGATCCAACGAGCCAAGGATTGTTTGGAAGCAGGCCAACCACGTTTTGATGCGTCATACAAGACAAACAGTACGTCCGTCTTGCGGAGAGATGCCGTCCGTTCCACATAGGTGCGCAAGGCGCGCCCCACATCCAAGGAACTAGAGTCTCCTGACAACGCAGGACCACAAGTGGGCTGGTTGAGGTGGAACGCTGAAACCACCTTCGGTAAAAATTCCAGACGCGTTTGCGGTTCCGCTCTGTCCTCGTGGAATATCAAGTAAGGCGACCTGCAAGACAGGGCACCGAGGGCTGAAACCCATCTTGCTGATGCCAACGCTAGTAGCAAAACCATTTTCCACGTGAGTAAACGGAGCTCCACAGATTCCAAAGGCTCGAATACCTCTGACTGTAGAAAAGGAGAGAACCAGGGATAAATCCCATGGCTCCGTTGGTGCAACAAACGGCGGTTATAGCCGCAGGACTCCCTGTAGAAAATCTGAACTTCTGGGATAAGAGCCAACCAGCAATGGATAAAAAAGGCTGAAATCTGGAATGAGAAAGGACCACTCCCACTTGGCATTAGTCTGTCACATCAGAATTCATAAATATATGAATATAGTGCCACTATATTTATAGAATGAAGCATGTACAGAGTGTTATATTAAAAACAAACAAATGTTTTAATTAAGTTTTAATTAAGTTAATTAAGAATGTTTTAAACACTAAATATAATTGGTCAAAAATTCAAATGGTGAAACAAATCCTACCAAGATGGTGATGGGAGCCGCAGGTACAGCATGCAAGGTATTCCCGGGAAAAACACCCTGCATATGGCTCCGCTGGGTTTGTTTCCCAATGAAATGTTGATTCCAAACGTCCTTGGAAGTCCGGGGGCACTGGCAGGCAAACACTGATGCGTTTCGGGACGTCAAAGTCCCTTTTTCAAGGTTGAGTGGCTCCAGTGCAAGATGTGTGGCTTTATACAAAGCTAACAATTAGTCAAATGTCTAAAAGGTGGGACTTCCCGTACGGCACCTGCCGGAACCGGAAGTGACATCAATATGCTGTACATTAGCTGGACGGAAGTAGTATGCCGTCTACCGGAAGTGACATTACTATGCGTTCCATTTGCCGACCGGAAGTGGTATGCGTTCCATTTACCGGAAGTCACCCGCAAATAGGTTCCACTGGTTCATATGGACACAGTTCTTCTGAAAATCAATAAATAGTTTAGGTGTGGGGCTCTGGAAGATATTTTTCATATTTTTGTCCCAAACCTAGGTACATATAAAACAAAAGAAAAATGATCAATAAAAATTAAAACAATTATAATAATTAAGACAATTTTAAAAAACTTGAGATAACAGAGGACTGTAAAAATTCAAGAAAAGATGGGAGACGATGAATAACTATAACAATGATTTTAAAGAATTATAAAAATATTATAAAAACAATTTAATTTAAAAGTCCTGGTTTAGAACCATAGGAGAGAGTTTGCAGGTTATAGATGGTTTTTATTTCCGCTTTCGCTAAATTAATCTCCAAATTGCGGTTCTTCCATGTCGCTTTGATATGGATCAAGTCTATGAAATTGGAGATAGAACTCGTGGAACATTGATGTTCAGTTCTGAAATGCTCTGAAAGGTGATGGGTAGTTAAACCTTTTCGGAAGTTCCGGAGATGCTCCACAATTCTAGTCTTTAATGATCTGGATGTCCTACCAATATAAAAGTTCTCCCGCATTTGCATGTAATCATATAAACATTGGTTGTATTACAGGTGATAAAATCGCAGATTTTCATTTCCGAACCATTAACTGTAACTTCAGTGAATTTTGAGTTTTTGGATTTGATGTTTCTGCATCCAATACAAATCCCACAGCGGTGAAACCTAATGTCCTTATGGGATTGGATGTTTTAAAAAGGTAGAGCACTTCTTACTAGATGGTTTCTTAAATTAGGGGCCTTACGATACTTGAATTTTGGTCTAGATGGAATAATTTCTTTCAATACAGGGTCACCCAACAGTATGTGCCAATGTTTTTTTATCATTTGCTCAAAAAGTTTGTGATCAGAGTCGAAGCTTGAAAGAAATGCCCACTGCATGTCCTTGGAGGCACTGGTAGGCTTTGTTTGTTCTTCTATTAGTGTGGATCTTTCCATTGCCATCGTTTGTTGTGCAGATAACTCGATGTCTTCTGGTTTATATCCCTTTTCCAGAAACAATTTTTTGAGATTCTGTATCTGAGACTCACATATTGAAAATTCACTGCAATTCCTTCTTGTTCTTATGAATTGCCCTTTGGGGATTCCTCTTAACCAGTTAGTATGGTGTTCACTGTCAATTGCAATATAATTTTGTGTATCCGTGGATTTGTATTAAGTTTTGGTATGAACTGATCCAGTTTTAATATACCTTTGTAAACCCAAAAAATTAATTTCAAGTTGGTTAATGGTGAAGGTAAAATTGTAGATTGACGTTGTTATTATTCAAAACAGTACAGAAGGAGTCCAGTTCTTTTTTTTCTCCCGTCCAAGTGAAGATCATGTTGTCAATATATCGGCCCCAATTTTTGAGTTGCTTACCCCAAGTATATATATATATACTGTCTAAAAAAAATAAAGGGAACACTAAAATAACACATCCTAGATCTGAATGAATGAAATATTTTTATCAAATACTTTGTTCTTTACATAGTTGAATGTGCTGACAACAAAATCACACAAAAATTATCAATGGAAATCAAATTTATTAACCCCAGGAGGTCTGGATTTGGAGTCACCCTCAAAATTAAAGTGGAAAAACACACTACAGGCTGATCCAACTTTGATGTAATGTCCTTAAAACAAGTCAAAATGAGGCTCAGTAGTGTGTGTGGCCTCCACGTGCCTGAATGACCTCCGTACAATGCCTGGGCATGCTCCTGATGAGGTGGCGGATGGTCTCCTGAGGGATCTCCTCCCAGACCTGGACTAAAGCATCCGCCAACTCCTGGACAGTGTGTGGTACAACGTAGCGTTGGTGGATGGAGCGAGACATGATGCCCCAGATGTGATCAATTGGATTCAGGTCTGGGGAACGGGCGGGCCAGTCTATAGCATCAATGCCTTCGTCTTGCAGGAACTGCTGACACACTCCAGCCACATGAGGTCTAGCATTGTCTTGCATTAGGAGGAACCCAGGTCCAACCGCACTAGCATATAGTCTCACAAGGGATCTGAGGATCTCATCTCTGTACCTAATGGCAGTCAGGCTACCTCTGGCGAGCACATGGAGGGCTGTGCGGCCCCCAAAGAAATGCCACCCCACACCATTACTGACCCACTGCCAAACTGGTCATGCTGGAGGATGTTGCAGGCAGCAGAACGTTCTCCTTGGCGTCTCCAGACTCTGTCACATGTGCTCAGTGAGAACCTGCTTTCATCTGTGAAGAGCACAGGGCGTCAGTGGTGAATTTGCCAATCTTGGTGTTCTCTAGCAAATGCCAAACGTCCTGCACGGTGTTGGGCTGTAAGCACAACCCCCACCTGTGGACGTCGGGCCCTCATACCACCCTCATGGAGTCTGTTTCTGATCGTTTGAGTAGACACATGTACATTTGTGGCTTGCTGGAGGTCATTTTGCAGGGCTCTGGCAGTGCTCCTCCTGTTCCTCCTTGCACAAAGGCGGAGGTAGCGGTCCTGCTGCTGGGTTGTTGCCCTCCTACGGCCTCCTCCACGTCTCCTGATGTACTGGCCTGTCTCCTGGTAGTGCCTCCATGCTCTGGACACTACGCTGACAAACACAGCAAACCTTCTCGCCACAGCTCGCATTGATGTGCCATCCTTGATGAGCTGCACTACCTGAGCCACTTGTGTGGGTTGTAGGGAGGTCATACAGGCACGTGGAGGCCACACACACACTACTGAGCCTCATTTTGACTTGTTTTAAGGACATTACATCAAAGTTGGATCAGCCTGTAGTGTGTTTTTCCACTTTAATTTTGAGGGTGACTCCAAATCCAGACCTCCATGGGTTAATAAATTTTATTTTCATTGATAATTTTTGTGTGATTTTATTGTCAGCACATTCAACTATGTAAAGAACAAAGTATTTAATAAGAATATTCATTCATTCAGATCTAGGATGTGTTATTTTAGTGTTCCCTTTATTTTTTTGAGCAGTGTATATATATATATATATATATATATACACACACACATATATATATATATACATACATATACACACACAAATCAAAAATAATTGAGAAATTATTAAACAATCAGAATCAGGTGGCATATCCCAGAGCAAATTTGAATATCTAAATATACAGAACCCTGTCACGCCCACTATTTATGTTCTACCGAAAGTACATAAAAGTTTAACAGCACCCCCCGGTCGACCTATTATTACAGGTACGGGCAGTTTAACATCTAACCTCTCGGCCATGATAGACCAACTGTTACAACCTTTGGTAGTTCAGACACCCTCTTTCCTCAAAGACACCAGAGACGCCATTAGGAGAATACAAGAAATCGAGTGGAAGAATAATTCTTACCCGATGATGGGGGTAATTCCAAGTTGATCGCAGCAAGAATTCTGTTAGCAACTGGGCAAAACCATGTGCACTGCAGGGGCGGCAGATATAACATGTGCAGAGAGAGATAGATTTGGGTGTGGTGTGTTCAATCTGCAATCTAATTTGCAGTGTAAAAATAAAGCAGCCAGTATTTACCCTGCACAGAAACAAAATAACCCACCCAAATCTAACTCTTTCTGCACATGTTATATCTGCCACACCTGCAGTGCACATGGTTTTGCCAAACTGCTAAAAAATTTCCTGCTGCGATCAACTTGGAATTACCCCCAATGGCCGATGTCTGTTCACTTTACACCTGCATTAAACATGAGGATGGTCTTGACGCGATTCAGTGGTTCCTAAATCAAACCAGCTTCACGGAGGAAAGAAAAATCTTCATTGTAGAGGCCATTAATTTCATCCTTACCAATAACTTTTTCTTTTTTAACAGTGATTATTTTCTCCAAAGTAAGGGCACAGCCATGGGCACCCAATTTGCCCCAAGTTACGACAATCTGTTTATGGCGTATTGGGAATCAACTACCATCCATTCTGGAATCCCCAAAGGGCAATTCATAAGAACAAGAAGGAATTGCAGTGAATTTTTAACATGAGTCTCTCAGATACAGAATCTCAAAAAATTGTTCGTTGAAAAGGGATATAAACCAGAAGACCTCGAGTTATTGGTACAACAAACGATGGCAATGGAAAGATCCAGACTAATAGAAGCCTCCCAGTGCCTCCAAGGACATGCAGTGGGCATTTCTTTCAAGCTTCGACTCTGAACACAAACTTTTTGAGCAAATTATAAAAAAAAACCAAAAAAAAACATTGGCACATACTGTTGGGCGACCCTGTATTGAAAGAAATGATTCTATCTAGACCAAAATTCATCCATTGTAAGGCCCCTAATTTAAGAAACCATCTAGTAAGAAGTGCTCTACCTTTTAAAACATCCAATCCCATAAGGACATTAGGTTTTCACTGCTGTGGGACTTGTATTGGATGCAGAAACATCAAATCCGAAAACTCAAAATTCACTGAAGTTACAGCTAATGGTTCGCAGATGAAAATCCGCAATTTTATCACCTATAATACAACCAATGTTGTTTATATGATTACATGCAAATGCGGGAAAACTTGTATTGGTAGGACATCCAGATCATTAAAGACTAGAATTGGGGAGCATCTCCGGAACATCCGCAAAGGTTTTTACTACCCATCACCTTTCAGAGCATTTCAGAACTGAACATCAATGTTCTACGAGTTCTATCTCCAATTTCATAGGCTTGATCCATATCAAAGCGACATGGAAAAAACGCAATTTGGAGATTAATTTAGCGAAAGCGGAAATGAAAACCATCTATAACCTGCAAACCCTCTCGCCCATGGGTCTAAACCAGGACTTTGAAATTAAATGTTTTTTATATTTTTATAATTCTTTAAAATCATTGTTATAGTTATTCATCTCCCACCTTTTCTTGAATTTTAAAGTCATCAATTATCATTTTATATTTTAAATTGCCTTATTATAATTGTTTTCATTTTTATTGATAATTTTTCTTTTGTTTTATATGTACCTACGTTTGGGACAAAAATATGAAAAAATAGGATTTTGGTACTTACCAGATAAATCCTTTTCTTTGAATCCATAGGGGGCACTGGAGTACTCTAGGGATATGGACGGTTCCACTGGAACTAGGCACTGAATAGTTAAACTTTGACTATATCTCCCCTCCTTATTCCAGAGTACCTCAGTGTTTTTTTACTGAGCCGAACTGGAGCTATAGAGGTCGACTATGGAGACATACATATAACCAAAAACGGACAACAATAAAGTTGACACAAACAAAAAATGACAACTAACAGTTGACACCAACCCGACAAAATTTCTAATTTGAAACAGTCGGTAAGAGTGTGTTACCATAATATTCCCTGCACTAACCACAACCAGGTAACAATTGCTCTGGGTGGGCGTCCAGTGCCCCCTATGGATTCAAAGAAAAGGATTTATCTGATAAGTACCAAAATCCTATTTTCTTTTTCATCCACTAGGGGTCACTGGAGTACTCTAGGGACGTACCAAAGTTTCCCCCCTGGGCGGGAGAGCTGTTTGGCACCTGTAACACTAAACGGCCAAAGCTAGATGCTGATGCCGCAAAAGTATCAAACTTATAAAAGCGCACAAACGTGTGCACTGACGACCATGTAGCCGCCCGGCAAAGCTGTGTCGTAGAAACTCCCCGACCAGCTGCCCATGAAGTTCCCACAGAACGTGTGGAATGAGCTGTTACCGAAGTAGCCGGCTGTAACCTAGCCTGAAGATAAGCCTGACGTATGGTCAGTTTTATCCATCTGGATAAGGTCTGCTTAGAGGCTGGCCAACCCCTCTTGGCAGCATCATAGAGAACAAACAACGTATCCGTCTTACGAACTGTGGACGTTCGAGACACAAACGCGTAAAGCGCGTACCACATCCAGAGTTTCAGAATGTCCTGATAACACAGGAACTACTATTGGTTGGTTGATGTGAAAAGATGACACTACCTTTGGTAAGAAAGCGGGATTCGTCCGAAGTTCCGCTCTGTCATCATGAAACACCAAATATGGTGGCTTGCATGACAAGGCACCCAAATCTGAAACCCGCCTTGCCGAAGCCAAGGCTAGAAGAAAAATTGTTTTCCAAGTGAGAAATTTAATATCCACTTGTTGTAAGGGTTCAAAATTAAATCTAAAACCAGATTCAAGTCCCATGGCGCTGTAGGTGGAATGAATGGAGGCTGTACTCTGAGGACACCCTGCATAAAGGTGTGTACTAATGGCAAAAGAGCCAATCGTCTTTGAAAGTAGATTGACAAAGCAGATATCTGCACTTTTAGTGTGGATAGACGTAGACCTCCATCTAACCCCGTCTGTAGAAATAACAAAAGACGGGATAACTTGAAAGATGATGTTGGAAACTTCCGAACTTCACACCAACCTATATAGGCACGCCAAATTCTGTAATAATGAGCTGCCGTAACCGGCTTCCTAGCTCGTAACATGGTTGGTATAACCTATTCTGGAATACCCTCTCTTTTTAAGAGGGCTGTCTCAACAGCCACTCCGTCAAACACAGCCGCGCTAAATCGGAGAAAAAGAACGGACCCTGTTGTAACAGGTCCGGACGCAGTGGGAGCGGCCAAGGATCGTCTGCGAGTAATCCGCGAAGATCCGAGAACCAAGCTCTCTGTGGCCAATGAGGCGCCACTAGTATGACTGTGACGAACTCTCTTTTGATCCGTTTTAGCAATAGAGGGAGCAGCGGAAACGGTGGAAACAGATACACTAGACTGTATGGCCACCTGACTGTGAGAGCATCCACCGCCACTGCCTTTGGATCTCTCGTTCTGGACACGTACTGGGGCGTTTGATTATTGTGGCGAGATGCCATCAGGTCCACTTGCGGGTAACCCTACTTCTGGACCAGCATGTGAAACACTTCTGGATTTAATGCACATCCTGGATAAAAATCCTGGCAGCTGAGATAATCCGCCTCCCAGTTGTCCACTCCCGGAATGAATACTGCCGACAAAATCACCTCGGCCCAATTGAAGACTCGAGCTACTTCCCGCATTGTCATGTGGCTTTTCGTTCCTCCTTGTTTGTTGATGTATGCGACCACCGTCGCATTGTCTGACTGCACCTGAACAGCCTGAGCCTGCAGCATGTACACTGCTTGTCGTAGCGCATTGTAAATTGCCCGGAGTTCCAGGACATTTATAGACAGCAATCTTTCGTGATCCGCCCAGAGACCCTGGAGCTGAAAATTTTGAACTACAGCTCCCCAACCTCTGAGACTCACGTCCGCCGTGAGAATTATCCAATTCCAGGCGCCGAACCGTTTCCTGCGGTTAGATTCTGTACCTTGAGCCACCAGAGTAGAGACACCCTGGCCCTTGGAGACCACCTCACCCTGCGGTGAATCTGCAGAAGCGAGCCCTACCATTGTTTTTGGCATGCATTGCAGGCAGACACTGTACTCGTTAGGCCACAGCCAACCATTGCGAGCACATCCAGTAAAAAAGGACGTGAGTGAAGTCTTCCGTACTGAAGCGCTTCAAAAGCCGCCACCATTGTGTCTAATAGGCGAATGTACAAATGAACAGAGACTGTGCGAGGCTTGAGCACTAATAGTACCAGATGACGAATGACCTGTACTTCTGTCTGGGTAGGTAAATTCTTTGATTTACCGTATCGAGAATCATACCTAGGAATTGAAATCGTTGAGACGGAATCATTCAGGAATTCGCATAGACAATGGTAGGAAATCAGATTCTCCCCCCCCCCCCACACGGTCTGCGATCTATTCTCGTTTGGAACGTAGCCAAAGTGGACGTTGTGCGCCACTAGCGAATCTGAGACGCAAGAACCAACTGCCAACTTCACAGAAGCTGTAGGCAGCAAGAAGTGTAAGGTGGTCTTTATTTAGGGCAAACCTGAACTGGAGCGCCCTGCCACTACAGCCTTGTTACATCAAACCCTTACCAAAGCAGGGCGAAGCAACAGCCCTACTGCTGTGTAGGGTACACTCCGATAGGTAGTTAAACGCCCAATAATTGCAATTGTCTCTCATTGGAAATTGTTCAGCCTTCGCTGAGAACCTGACGTACTGGCCTGGTGCTATGAGGGCTGGCGGCGAATCGACCGCAACAATCTAGCTGAAACAGTAAATTTTTCCCTCTCAGGCAGTACATGCGCCCGCATTCCCCCCAAAGAGGACCGGTAAGGGTCTGTCTGCGCAGTCGAATTTGTCCGACACACTGTGTGACCGACTCTGCAGCGAAGCTGCTTGTTTGATTATGCATTAGACTTAGTGATCATGTACCCCGACCAGTAAGTACACCACGGAAGTAATCTGTGTATAAACCTGCATTACCGTGCATGTGGTTTCCAGCAATAGTGAATCTTCCTGTAGAGACATGCTGTCAAAAACAATTAATAAATTAAATTCCTAACAACCCACCGCTCCCCCAGAGGCTGAGTGTTGTAGGGCAGCAATCTCCAGCAAAGACCCAGGAAGTAACGTAAAAAAATGGTGTCCCACCATGTTTTTTTTTTTTTTTTTTTAAATTATATATATATATATTACACCTGTTAAACCAGGAACTGAACCAGTGTCCATGCAATCACAATGTTCACTGTGGGCGGGAAGCCTAACCACTTGGCTACAGAGCCACCTGTGAAAATAATAAGCAAAAGCTGCTGTTTAAACATCAACTCTGGTGATGAAATGGTTGCTGTAGTGACTTGCAATCCAGATGGTACCTGAACCCACAATTCCTGGTTTAGGAGGGCAGTGTCCTATCCATTAGGCCACTGGGGATCTGGGGAGGTGAGGCCTGACCTCACATTGTTTGCAGTGCTCAACAGATACTGTTTAATAAGCACTGTGTGCCGACCAATTGCGCCACTGTAGTCTTGCCAAAAAAGATTTTTAATGTCAGCATATTATATATATATATGATTATGCATTTTGCTGTAGCTAGGCAACGGGAGTCCGGCACGGACCTTGGTGTGAGCGCTGGAGGGCGCACGTCGCGGTGGGGTGACGTCATCGGGAGGCGACGGACGCCCAGAGCCTGGCGGCAGGAGAAGGCGTGCATTCACTTGGTGAGTTATAAATGTTTGTCATTTTGTAATGTATCTTATCCTGAAGACGATTAATAAAATCGAAACGTTGATGTTCACGGGTGCTGTCCCGTGTATTTCTTGAACAAGTCCCGGGAGTGCCGCCTATCTCCAGCCATATACCAATTGGTGTGCATGCACCAAGGAGGGCACCAGGGCAGCGTGAGTTTATATCTGAGAGTGCCGACCATTACCACTAGCATATTGGGACACTGTTTCTTCCAGCATTACCCAGGCATCTGGGAGTATGTGAGAAGATTGTGACCTAGGTAAGGCACCTACTTTCGATTTTTTGCTTATTGAAGTGACTTCAGTGACTGTAGATGCTGGTCGATTCCCGGTATCTAACACCAGCTTTTCACCCTACACCCTGCAATGGCGGATAGTAGTGGACTGAGGAACATAACACTACCTGTGGGAGAAACATGGAGTTTCTCAGATATGGATGCGGACGAAATCCGATTTAAAGAGAATTTTGCCAACACAGGAGGTGAAGAAACAAACGAACAATTATTTACACAACTCCTTAGGCTCCGCAAAAAAGAAGTTGATTATTTTCTGCATGGGGTAACATTATCCGACTATCATAGAAGTGGCCAAATACCTCGTGGCTTTCGTATAAGGAATATCCCTACTATTGGCAAATTCAGCAGCGACTTTTGTCGCAAATGGGCTGCTATTTTAAACAAATGCAGCCTAGATTTAATCCTGTTAGTGATACAGGAATCTTCAAGGGAGTTGGAGCTGATTAAAACCAAAATTGCTGCATTTGAGGAGCTGCATGTACCAACTTTGACATTAGATAAAACCCAGCAATGGATGGAGAAAATAACTACACAGGTCGAAACTTACCGGAGAGAGTTGGTACGATTTAAACGGGAAAAACTTGCGACAGTTCAAATGGATTACGCTGAAAACAAAGTGTACACATGGGCCTTCAATCCGGAAAGAAAACGTTTTTTTCATCAGAGACAGCGGAATTTTAGGAAGTTCCCTGGTGACACTGAGACATCGAGTGGGGGAGCATCTTCCCACAGTGATAATGAAGGGGCACGAGGAGAATTTGATAAAAGACCCCCTTTAGGAGTCAGTACCCGCGCCAAGCGGGGACCATTAAAAGAACCCGAACAAGGAGAGGTCGCCAGTGGCTCAGGCAAATCAAAAGCCAAATCAATCAAGAAGAAAACAACTTGATATTTAACCTCTCCAAGAGACAACTGACGGAAACAGAAAAATCTGTCCTTAATAAAGGCCTTTCCTTTGTCCCCTCATCTAATATGGATCATTTCCAATGGAAAGTGGATTCCTACAAATTTAATAGGAACCTGAGATTAAAGGAACATTTTCAGTCAGCGGCACATGAGAAGATCCAAGATAATAAAGTTCCATTGGCCATAAGACCCAGATCAACGTTTGATCCATATACCAACAATGTCTCACTTAAATGCTTTCAGAGGCGTTTAGAACAGCAAATTGAGGACATTAAGACGAGGAACAAACCTCAAATTTCCAACATGTCAAAGGTTGAATTTGAAGCTATGCGTAATCTCAGCAACGACTTGAGCATTGTTATCCGTCCGGCGGACAAGGTGGGAGGGATTGTGGTACAGGATTTAGATCAATATTGTCAAGAAATCTATCGCCAGTTAGGCGATGGCACTGTATATTGTGAGTTAAATGTAGATCCTACAATAGCATTTAATAATGAGTTACATACTATATTAACCAAAGCTGTGGCAGATAACATCATTTCTGATTCATTAAAAAATGCATTATTTCAACAGTTTCCAATAGCTCCTGTGCTATATACAATTCCCAAAGTCCACAAAGATCCCCTTTGTCCCCCGGGAAGTCCCATAATCTCTGCCCGGGACTCTATATATTACAAAGTGTCCAAATATTTGGATACACATTTTCAGCCGGTAATACAAGCTCAGACCACATATTTAAAGGATACCACAACTCTTATCCTTAAGTTAAATCAATTACCATCTCCATTGCCAAAATGCCTTTTATGTTCCTTGGATGTGGTGAATTTATACACGAGCATACCCATGATGGAGGTTTGAGTGCAGCCAGGAGACTCCTTACCGATAGTCCACTGTATACTGGCCCGGATATTTCATTTTTTATTGGTTTGTTAGAACTGACCCTTAAGAATAATTATTTTTTATTTAACAACAAATGGTACTTACAGCAACAAGGCTGTGCAATGGGGTCCTGTGTGGCCCCGGCCTTTGCAAACAGCTACATGTTTGAGGTGGAACGAGAAATCTTTTTTTCTGATTCCAACATAGCGTCCAAATTTTTGGTTTTTCTAAGATATATAGATGATCTGTTTATCATCTGGCTAGGAGATGAGGATGACTTCCATGATCTAATGACAAGAGCTAATTTAGCCAATGAACATATTAAATTTACGTATACCGTCAGTGATTGCGAGGTAAATTATTTAGATGTCACCATCCAACTAAGAGATGGTAGACTACATACCACCTTATATAGGAAAAAAACAGACCGCAATAACGTTTTACATCATTCTAGTCAGCATCCTAGAGCAACCAAGGAAGGGCTTCCCTTCTCCCAATTTGTTAGGGCACATCGCATCTGTGATACTATGGAAGATGCAAATATTGAAATTGACCGCATGATCATACAATTTCTGGCAAGAGGGTATAAATATGAGCAATTACTTGAGGCCAAAAAAAGAGTTCTAGCGATGCCCAGAGAACAAGTATTAGTAACTAACAAGCACAAATTGGGAGATGATCCTAGCATACCATTCGTACAACAATTTCATGCACAGAGTGAACTGTTAGTTAAAGAGACTAAAACCCTCTGGCCACTAGTCACCACAGATCCAGACCTCAAGGTCTCTGAAAAAACAAAGATAATGCCAAGTTTTAGACGTAGCAAAAACCTCAAACAGTGGTTGGTGAAAAATGATATTTCTGAAAATACCAAAATTCTCAACAAGCCTAATTTTCTGACCAGAAAACCTGGCTGCTACCGGTGTGTGGGATGCACCACGTGTAGTTACCTTGAAAAAGGTGACACATTCGCGCACCCCCACACTGGTAAACGTATTCCTATTAAGAAAGTTCTAACCTGTACAAGCACTCATGTAGTGTACTTTATTAGGTGTCCTTGTGGTCTTCTCTATGTAGGGAAGACCACTAGACAATTTATAGAACGGATGAACTTACATCGTTCATCCATTAGAAAAGCAGTTGAGGGCCAAATAGTGGCTCAAGAACAGCCAGTAGCCAGGCATTTTAGAATTCACAAACATGGACTATCCACCTTAAGATATAAGATCATTGACCAGGTCGAGAAAAAAGTGAGAGGTGGTGACAGGGATAGGTCCCTCTTGCAATGTGAAGCGAGGTGGATACACAGATTAAATACTGTATCCCCATATGGCCTGAACGAGAACTTTGGATTGAATTGTTTTCTGTAATAAGTACTAAAAACAGGGCAACATGATAGTCTGTTTTGTCCAGTTTAGATGTGTCTAACAAATTATATATTGCTTAGTATAGTGTAGTACAGTCGATTAGATAATGATACACAATTGCAGTTAGCAGGGCAGGATGGATCGCTTTTTAGCTGTTATTAATACGTTCTATCTGTGTTTCTTTTCATGTAGTATGGTGGTGGCAAGTCACATGATTATGCATTTTGCTGTAGCTAGGCAACGGGAGTCCGGCACGGACCTTGGTGTGAGCGCTGGAGGGCGCACGTCGCGGTGGGGTGACGTCATCGGGAGGCGACGGACGCCCGGAGCCTGGCGGCAGGAGAAGGCGTGCATTCACTTGGTGAGTTATAAATGTTTGTCATTTTGTTATGTATCTTATCCTGAAGACGATTAATAAAATCGAAACGTTGATGTTCACGGGTGCTGTCCCGTGTATTTCTTGAACAAGTCCCGGGAGTGCCGCCTATCTCCAGCCATATATATATATATATATATATATATATATATATATATATACACACATACATACATACACATATACAACCATGTATATTCACACATACTCAGACCTTGTAAATATATATATATTTCATATATGCATACATACACACATACACATATATATTATATACCCATATACATATATCCAGATATATCCTGATTCAGAAGTATAATAATTCTTAGAAGTCTGAAACTAAATGTGACCACTCACAGGCTTAAAAACCTGAGAAGTCTGCTGCTTAACCGCAGCTTAGTTAATGGGTCCCGAATCCAGTGTGGTGTGGCTGTAGATTTAAAAATACCTACAGCACCTTGTATTCCCAGGTGGCTAACCAGGCCCAACACTGCCCAGCCTCCACGATCAGATGAAATCGGGCGTATCCAATTGTGGTGTGGCTAAGTGAATTAAGCAAAGCTGCTGCAGGTGAGCCTGAACTCACAAAGCTTGCAGTGCTCCACAGATACTGTTTTATAATCACCATGTGCTGACCAATTGTATAACACATCTTACTTTACAACAGTGAACAAGTTATGATAAGAATAATAGTCTTTGCTGGTGTCTTACTCATTATACCGACAGACAATACAAAATACAACCTGCGCGACTCAGTAAATAGCACTAAGGTGTCTTTACAAATATATATCTGGCCAAGTGCAGTACACGTCAGCAATATGCCTGGTTCCAAATTCCCCTTAACACCTGTCAAAGTCGAAAAATATAGCGACCTATGATGCCTTGTACTAACCCCATGCGCTTGCCCGCTGCACATTCTCTCCCGTGCGTGCGCATATTCGCAGTTGCGTGATGGCGCCTCCACAGTCGTGCGCTCAGGCGCGTGGTATGTGCATTTACGGTAGAGTTTGTGTGCGTCTGGCGGGCGACTCGATCGTTACATAGTTAATCCAAATAATGTATTTTATAGGTTATGGTCCCCTTAATAATATCAGTAAGTTTGTTTAGTGTAACTGGTTCATGGACAGAGAGATCCCTCTTTACATGATACGAAGGGTCAGATAGGTTTTGAGCAGTGGTGTTTAGTATGCAACAGTAGAGTATATTATTAGTAACATTCCGGTGTTGGTTTGAAAGAGATTAATCGCTCCTGCGAATAGTTATGTTTATAAGAAGTTTATGGACATTTACTGTATTTGCAGTTCATTATCCATGCGGCGGGAATCCTGAGATTCCCTCCCACCTGAGCAGTATGAAATAGTCACAACCCACCTGTTCGAATCAACCTATGACCTTTTGTTATAATGTGTAGACAGATTCCTGTGACCAATGAACAATGAGATTGTAGGGCCCTTTGTAGTGTACTGTATGTAGTGTATATAAGAACAGCCCAGCTCAGTCTACTCTCCACAACGGTTTTCATCATTGACTAACTAGAGAGCTGGTTCCAGGACTGCGCAGCGATCATTCCCCAGTGTGTAAGTTTTTCTCTGTAACCAACTTGTTCTCTGTTTGTATTTGCCATACTCTCTCTCTCTCTCTCTCTCTGTTATTGTGTAGGATTAAGACGCTGTTGTATATTGTATATTTTCAGTTATTCTGTTTAGGTGTTTTATGTTAGTGCTGTAGTGTATAAGCTGTAACTGTTTTCCCCTTTTACATACTAAAATCATCTAGATAAAGGTTTTGGAACCTTACAAGGTATTGTGTGTTTATCATTACATTGCTAAGGGTATTCGGAGTGTCTCAATCGCTCAAGCAGCTTTTATATAATAGAGCAGGCCTGGCCAACCTGTGGCTCTCCAGATGTTGTGAAACTACACATCCCAGCATGCCCTGCCATAGTTTTAGCATTCCCTAATAGCAAAACTGTGGCAAGGCATGATGGGACTTGTAGTTGTACAACAGCTGGAGAGCCACAGGTTGGCCAGGCCTGTAATAGAGGTTAAATCAGCGTTACATTGTGTTGCATACAAGGTTTACTGTGTGTCATCCTGTGAGCGTCTGCGCCGCTCGTGTTCCTCTTGTGGGCACAGCGTCCGCTACGCTAGTAGCGTAGCATTACTGTACTCGGACCGCCTATAGCGTGCTCGATACTCAGCGTAAGCCATGAGCGAACGTGCCGCTCGTGCGTCTCGACCACGGCCTAGCGTCTGCTACGCTAAGTGCGTACCCTTGCGGTACCCCGTACGCCCATTGCGTACTGAGTCTCTTACCAATATATAGTGAATGTTATAAGATAAATAATCAGCTTTATCAATTGGCGGCTCGTCCGTCCTCCACATATCCGCTCTAGCGAGCACAAGCAGACTTTATCTGTCAGCAAAGGGCGGGAAGGTAGTATCTCTTCGTATCCGTGTTGGTGGTGAGGGATACGGTAGTGCTGACTAGATAAGCGTCTGCATCGCTACGCTGTAGGAGTGCTGGTGGAATCCGGAACCGGAAGGTAAGAACAGTACGCTATTGTCTTTTAAAACTGTTTTATTTCTGTTTGATACACATTGCGTACGCAACACACGCACACACCTGCATTTTTCATTTGTGTAATTTCACATCTCGCCTTCCTGTTTGCCATTTATCATTTATCATTGATAACGTGCTGAGAAAGATTTGTTGCTATTGGTAGTTAAAAGTAAAATTAATACGTAAGGGAGTAATTTGTAAAACACGCACACCGCTTGCCTAAGATACAAGGAAGTTCTGTGTGGTGTTCAGTAAATGATTACAGTTAAATATCATTTGCATTGATAGAAACGTGTTACTTGTGTTACTGTGGACGTGTCTGGCCTGTATACACGTGTCCCTAACAAAGGGCGGGACAAGCGTACGCGACGCAAGGGCTTACACACGTAGCGTATATTACGCAACGGAGCGTATGGGTACGCCCACATGATACAAATCACACGATAGTATTGTTTTAGTAGGCGATACGCAAGTCAATCTCAGTGTCCTAAATTTTAGCGTAATAAATCCTTCTCTAGTTGTAACTCCTTTTGGGACTAGACTGCGATACTGAATGAAAGGGATTTCTGTACAGAAACGAAAGTAAAGAGTATATGAGGCGAAAGAGTGTGTATACATACATATAAGTTTCTCATTTTTGGGTGGAACCACAGGAAATCGAGTTCTCGTGAGGTACATTCGTGAAAGTGACAGCGCGGTGGCTTGGGAGGCATCCCTTGTTAACATATTGAAATAAGAGCATTAGAGTATAGCAGACCAGGAGGTCACGGACCAGGAGGTCCAGAGACAGACCAGGAGGTCTAGGTACAGCGGACTAGGAAGTCCGCTATCAAGAAGCACAACCCCAGGAGGGTTGGTGCAATACCCATATAGGCCATTAAGCTCTGGCTGAAGGAATTCGCAGCCACAATTTTCGATTCCGTTGGTCGTTCCGCACATAAGATTAGTTGCTTGTGTGCAGTACGATTGTACCGCATGTAATTGTGTGCATTAGTTTGTAACTTGACCCAGTACCATTTGCGTACGCTAGAGGGGTCATAAACGCTATTTGTACATTCTAACGTGATTTGTGTAATTTTTTTTATTTTAAGGGAGGTTCGCTGGTCACTCAGGAATTCTCCAGCAACTGATATTTACTGGGAAGGGTAAGTGCTCTTCGGATCACACCCACACGTTCCAGTAAATAGAGGTTCAGGTTGCAGGGGCCCTAGGTTGAGTACGCCAGCGCTAAGGCAGTGTGTGGGCGTATTGGTCGACGTGGGCGAGTGAGTGAAGGTACTCGGTAAACTTTCACCATCGGCCTACCCCGGACATCTTGGTTTTTGTAAGGGTTCGCTGAAGACCCTGATTTGAAGGTCAGAGGTAGTGAAAGCAACACCTGCAAAGATGGGGGCCAGTTGTTCAGGTAGGGGGCGATCAACCCTGGTTCAGGTTGATTTAGTAAACCGGCCAATAGGGTCGGCAAGGTATATCATGTGTGAGAAATACGGTTCACACACAGAGGTTTTGTGCGATGAATGGGAAAGAATGACTGTGCATGACGGGGAAAAGTTCCCACGGGTAGGCAGTTTTAGCCCCGAGGTGTTACAAAATCTAAGGAGAAGGATATGTCTCATTAAATCTGCAAAGAGATGGATTAAACATTATGGTTGTTTACAGTTATGGCAACGGGAAAGTGAAATACAAGGAGGATTAGCTTACATAGCTGACTCTCACTTTGGTAAGAAAAATATGGCAACAGGAGAGAAAGTGGTTACAGAGAATGGCACACTGGTGTATGATAAAAATGCACTTAGCAACTGTATTAATAATTATGGTAGTAGTAAATGTAACAATGATAAAAGTAAAACTGTTAAATGTACAACTGTTAACCCGTGCAAGTTGCACCCCATGTTAAACTTCCCTCAGGATTACAAGCAAGAAAGTTAGCCCAGCACGAGGTCGGCACCTTTTCCAGCAGCCATCATACAAGACATCCAGGTGGACGCGACCAAATCGGTAAAGGCAGTAGTTGAACCCCCTAACGGAGGGTCAGGTGAGGTCGTGTCCACAGGTACGTACGGTGTTATATATCACGCACAAACAAATGTATCTCATATTGTAGAACCAACACAAGATGATGTGGTTGAATTTAATCCCGTCAGGGTGATCACAGTCCCCAATGGGAAGACTGATGCTCAGGGAATCATTCCCGCCAGGGACAGTGCAATGCGCCGTCCCTGGTCCCGGACAGAATTAAGGACAATTATGTCTGAATTCCCTGATCCTAGGAAAGATCTAGTTGCATGTCAGAGGTTTATTAAAGAACTAGGAAACTCCACAGAACCCACCAACAAAGAGTGGCGGACAGTGCTGAAGGCATGTTTGCCCTCCAGTGTTGACCCTGCGAAATTTATTACTGATTGTAAATTAGACACAGAAGTACCTCGTACGGAGGAACACAATCAGGAATGTATTAAACAGATCAACCGACAGTTAGAAGTATATTTCCCAGCCGTTGTCGAGTGGAAAAAAAATTTCTCCATAAGACAAAGTGAGGGGGAAAGTACTTCTAATTATTTCAATCGAGCACTGCGAGTAATGGCTAGAGATACTGGGATCACGGACATTGAGAAAAATGCACAGCATAGAGATATAGCGGTTAAGGTATTAATAGATGGTTTACAGGAAGTGTTGAGAACAAGAGTATAGACCTCTCTACCTAACTGGAGAGGTGTCTCGGTGGCTGTTTTGAGAGAGTCTGCTATTGACCATGAATGGAACATCAAAAGACACCTGGAGTCACAGGGCAGTAAGCAAATGACAATCAGTAGACAAACCCTGACAACGAAGCCACACCAGCTTAAGCCCCAAACCCCTGTGAGAAATTCAAATGTGATAGTTTGTTACCATTGTCACAAAGAGGGACATTTTGCACGAGACTGTAGAGTGAAAAATATACAAAAGTCATATCAACCCCCCAGACAACGACATGACCATGATATCCAAAGAACCAGGGAAGCACAGGGAGAGCGGTTGATGGTGATGAGCATCCAAGCACTAGAGGAGGCATCAAATCGACCAAAACCCCAGGCCCCTGGCACATGGAGGAAGCCAAGGGTTTGTTATCTTTGTAAAAGAGAAGGGCATTATGCCAGCAACTGTAACAGCCCACATAAAGTCAGACCCCCTAGACAAGAACACGAGCAGAGTTATGACACACAAAATTGTAATCAGGGATCATCCAAGCTTGGTATCTGCACACTCAGTATAGTATCAAAATTATTATGGATGTGTGGAATTCGTCACCACACGTCCATTGAATGGGACCCCTCTTTTCCAATTATTAGGTAATGTCCTATGTCTTTAGGGGGTGCCGTCAACTACAGTATGCATACATTCAGATTTGGAGAAGAAAAAGAAACAGAAGAATCTGTAGTGTTGACGCACTGACTAGGATTTTTATTAAAATATAACCTTTATTCGATATTCATTAAAATTATATTATGAATGATTGATCCAGACTACAGTCATTGCCTATAGAAATGATCCCTGGAAGTATAGTCTTCTATAGGCAATGACTGTAGTCTGGATCAATCATTCATAATATAATTTTAACGAATATCGAATAAAGGTTATATTTTAATAAAAATCCTAGTTAGTGCGTCAACACTACAGATTCTTCTGTTTCTTTTTCTTCTCCAAATCTGAATGTAATCAGGGATCATATAAGAAGAAGTTTGGGCCGCACCTGTAATATGCAGTCAGGAAAGTTGATCATTAGGCCTGGTAGTAAACCTGAAGTTACAGTTAATGATATTGGGAGGTCAGTTCCTTGTAGACACAGGAACGGCCAGGTAAACTTTGTAATTTATCTGTAAATGTTTCTTTTTCCCCATCTCTGACGTTCATCGGCAGAACTCAAACATCACATAGCTACTTGGTCTTTGCAGAAGTCTACCTAACCCCAGTGTGACCTACCGACATCGGTGTGTCCTGGCCAGGCACAAAAGGGTGGAGTGTGGAAATACTGGTGGGGGGAGACTGAGCAAAGATACCAATGGATGTGATGGTGTGACAGCCTGATGGTGAGCGGAAGATCTGACAATGTTTTTTTTTGTTTGTTGTTTTAGGTAACATATATATGAATTGTTCTCTCTCTCTCTCGTTTGTTTTTTTCTCTTCTCTCTCATGTTCTCATGCTTTACAGATGGTATGTCACACATCAGTTAGACAAATGGTAATGCAAGATTTTTGCTCCTTACAGAAAGATCGCAGATTTGGAAGGAATATTGTATCACTAGAATGTTCGTTTGGAAGATTGAGAGACAGCACCTTTGAGATGACGACAGAGCAAGAGGAACAACAAGACGAGAAGACATCGTAACATTTTGCTTTCCCCTCAATTATTTTTTGTACCCCCATTACAAATTTCTCCTTTCCCTCCTGTAAGATGGACTTGCCCCAAGAGACTGTGATCCGGATTTTCCTGTTGACCATGATGTTGACCAGAGCAGTCTGTTTCGGTGAGAGTACCATGGAGGTCGAGAAAGGATCTGGAATGGGTTCTGATGACCAGGATGGAGGCGTAGTTTTCCAAGAGCAACATAATCACCAAGTAAAGGCGAGTATCAGAAAACGATCTGGTAGCATTGACAATAGAAGGAATTGTGAAGGATTGTTAGCTGAATAGAACTGCATCTGTAGGCATTGTGACAATATAGTTGAGGATGGGTGCATCAAGAAATGTCAGTCCAGTTTTAATGTCCACATGGACCGGCATCCATTAAGTGACTATCACTCCTTAATGGGTAAAGTGTTAAACCAGACAGACTGTTGGGTATGCTCTCAAGTACCTCAAGGTCATAGCAAATCAGGACTAGTACCATTCCCTTTAACTGTAGGAGAGGTACTTGAGTTAAGTGGTGGGAGGCCGGTGGACAAGAGGTTTAATATCTCTAGTCCTCCTAGTTTAAAGCTCCACCAGTATCATGTGGATAAGTCCTTAGTATGCTTTAACATTTCCAATCCCCGAAAGCCGGGAAATTGGGAAGTGTCATGGAGTAATCAAACCATGACATTTTCATATAGAGCCGATAGAATGCCCATAGACACAGAGCTTATACGCCAGATAGCCAACAGTGGAAAATATTTCCGGTATAGGTACACTCTAGGAGGACCATGCGAGTTGGAGAAGTATCACCAGGATACTGTGCACATATCGTACAACCGGATACGTGTACTAGACAGATGGGAGAGTTAGGGTTAGGAGATTTCACATGGAAAATTTGTAACATGGTTATTATGTCATACTCCGTCCCATATGTTCTCCCCGATGATGCATATTTCATATGCGGGAGGAAGGCGTATAAGTGGCTTGCCCCAAACTCAGAGGGATTGTGTTACATTGGAAAAGTACTGCCTGAAGTAATGACTGTATCCCATACCAAAATGAAAGACATTCACCGCGGTGCCCAAGCTCCTTATACTCACACTCATTACGAGCACGTCGTTAAACGGCACCTGATTGAGAGGACAGAGCATCCGGCCTCTGATCTGATCCATGAATCCACCGGGATTCAATTCCTACTCGCGTTAGATATCACTCATACCGCCAGAGGAGTGATAAATTATAGATATATATCTGCGCTAGCGAACTTGTTAGACAATATCACCGAAATGTATGACGACACGTTCAGGTACACTGGGAAAGAGTTACAAGCCTACAAAACAGAGCTGGTTCAGCATAGAATGATTCTCAATTACCTCACAGCAGTGACAGGCGGGTATTGTGTTACCCTAGCAACTCAGTATGGTGTAAAGTGCTGCACGTATATCACAAACAGCACTGAGGACCCGGCCGAGGTCATAGACCAAAAGATGGATGACATTTTGCAATTAAAGTGGGAGTTTCGAAGGAAACACAATCTCACACTCGCTGCTGTGGGTAATGAGCTGACCAGTTGGGTGTCATGGTTGAACCCACGAAATTGGTTCTCTGGTTTAGGAGAATGGGCCCAAGGTATTATAATGGATGTAGGGAAATTTCTCTTGTGTATTCTGGGAGTCGTCATATTGGTTGGTCTGATATTTAGATGCGTTCGGACTTTAACGAAGTGTAAAGGTAGTACCAGAGTGATGAGTCTGAGGAGCGAGGACACTGTAATAACAACAACTAATTTGATTTATGACCCAACGATAGAGACAATGTTGTGATGAAAATGTGATTCCACGGTCCGTTTCTTTCACCCGTTTCTCCTTTGTTTTCCTCCAAGGTACAAAGACATCCGCTTGGAAGAAGAATTTGACAACCTCTTTTATACAGACCATTGATGAACTATGTCACAGACCCCCAATATCCCTAGTGAATTTAACTTTTTACGAAAGCCCAATACTTTAGAGACTGTAATTTTATGGACACGGGAACAGCTTTTGCTCGCTATTTACAACAAAAGCACCGAGAGACATCAGACAACATGTACATCAGACAAGACATCAGACAAGACCTCAATCGGCGACTGTTTATTTAAACTCACATAGTTTACGACTGCATTTATAACGATTGTTTCTTATCTTCATCTCTACAACCTCCAGGTAGTATCTCACATAGTCGACAGGTGATTCTCACATATTAGCATTCACATGTTCCCCCCCCCCTTCATGTATCATCAACTAAATGTGCTCCCCCATTTGTTGCAACCAAAAGCCGAAAAGAGCTCGGTAGAGTTTGACAGCCCATCCACAGACCCTTGATACGGGATAAGAAGGATTCAAATGTATACTTCACAATACCTCGAAGCTTGATTTAGAACACGTACGGTACGATGATACATGACCCCTCAAACATGGATTTCATACACGCATGCTTTTACTGTCTCACTAAGTCATATCTTTCTAACCTTCTCCTCTCCTCCCTTTACCCAATCATAAAAAGGTATTTACTTGATGACATATATTTTTCTGTTTGAACTGTTTAGGAAGTGGCAGTTATTGGTTACTGCCAAAGGGTGGACTGTCAAAGTCGAAAAATATAGCGACCTATGATGCCTTGTACTAACCCCATGCGCTTGCCCGCTGCACGTGCACATTCTCTCCCGTGCGTGCGCATATTCGCAGTTGCGTGATAGCGCCTCCACGGTCGTGCGCTCAGGCGCGTGGTATGTGCATTTACGGTAGAGTTTGTGTGCATCTGACGGGCGACTCGATCGTTACATAGTTAATCCAAATAATGTATTTTATAGGTTATGGTCCCCTTAATAATATCAGTAAGTTTGTTTAGTGTAACTGGTTCATGGACAGAGAGATCCCTCTTTACATGATACGAAGGGTCAGATAGGTTTTGAGCAGTGGTGTTTAGTATGCAACGGTAGAGTATATTATTAGTAACATTCCGGTGTTGGTTTGAAAGAGATTAATCGCTCCTGCGAATAGTTATGTTTATAAGAAGTTTATGGACATTTACTGTATTTGCAGTTCATTATCCATGCGGCGGGAATCCTGAGATTCCCTCCCACCTGAGCAGTATGAAAATAGGATTTTGGTACTTACCAGGTAAATCCTTTTCTTTGAATCCATAGGGGGCACTGGAGTACTCTTGGGATATGGACGGCTTAGCAGAAACAAAGGCACTGAATATTTACATTTAGAACTCTCCACCCCTCCATATCCCCGAGTACCTCAGTGTAGTATCTCAGTGTTTTTTACTGAGCCGAACAGCACTAACAAGGCTTGTGTGGAGTTCCCACACTTGGTGGAAGATTTTATTAATTTTTCGTTTTTACTTTTACATTTAACTTTTTTTCACTTAGCACATCCCTTCCCAGTTTCTGGAAAAACATGGGTCCGGGATAGTGCCGCTGCACGGACAGCGCATGGCGTGTCGGTCCTCACAAAGAGCACCCTCACAGCCACAGGCAGCCCACTGTCTCCTGCAACAGCTGGACGGGGCTTACAGATAGAAGCCCCGTCGCAGCCATGACCTGAAGGGCTGGACGGAGCTTACAAATAGAAGCCCCGTCGCAGCCATGACCGGAAGAGCTCGGAGCTTAGAAGCCCGTCGCAGGCCTCCCTACAACAAGGTATGCTGGGGAAACGGGGCGGTCAGCGCAGGCTGCTGCCCCGCTGTGTGGGGTCACTGTTGTAATGCCGCCGCTCCCGCCGCTCATACAGCCGCCCGCCCCAGCCGCTCCGTCCGGCCGCCCCAGCCGCTCCGTCCGGCCGCCCAGACGCTCCGTCAGTGCTGTCTTGGTGCCAGCGCTGAGAGGGGGAGAACCGCCGCAGCTCGGCAAGCGACGCCGGAAGCCGCTACGCGCCGCTCCGGCCAGCCGACCTCCGCTGCTCGGCAAGAAGTGTCCCTCGCCTCCCTGCAACTTCCCGGCGCTCCCCGCTGAGACACAGCTCTACAGGGAGTACAGGGGGAAGGGAAAATCTGGCTGATTACAGCGGCAAGGGAATGTAAAGGGCTGCCATACCTATATAAACAGCAGGCAGAGTTAATGTATGATAGGCTAGTGAGCCTATATTAATACTGGATCCATGTATTGTAGACTGCCTGTGATTTTCACTGTGTAATAGACTATTGAGCCTATATTAACACTACAGCATGTATTGTGGTCTGCCTGTGATTATCACTGTATAATAGGCTATTGAGCCTATATTAACACTACAGCATGTATTGTAACCTGCTTGTGATTTTCACTGTATAATAGGCTATTCAGCCTATATTAACACTGTAGCAATTGTAACTGTGATTATCAGTGTAAGCATGGCATGGGGGCCATTTTAACCATGCTTCCTGTTTCTTCCAGTTTGTAATTCCAGAACATTCCTACCCTACATCAGTACTCCACCGGAGGCGCAGGGGTGTTAGTGGGAAGTTTGGTTCAGGTTTCACATAGGCTGGCCATGTGAACTGCATTTCGGCCATAAATAGATAGATATATATTACACACCTTAAGTAATAATTTTACTGAGTCGTGCAAGTGTCTGTCCTTTGGCTATTGTGTTGTCTGTCGGCATAAGGAGTAAGGCTCCAGCACAGACTAAAAATACTTTTAAACAAAAGTCTGGACATAAATCTACCACATGTTCAGTATGTTTTGTAGGTTTCCACTCCGGAAGCCGGTTCATTCCCAGATCCTATGTTAAGCATTGGCAATTCAAATTGACTCCGCTCGACAGGAGCGGTAAGATCGGAGTCTCGGAAGTTACTCCGCCAGGTTTAACGGAGGAGTCTCAGTCCAATTTCACTTTGGATACCAGGGTGTTAATTTAACTGGTCTTATAATTTAAACATTTCTTCTATGTTGCAGTCCTGACAATTCTATGTCAAACCTCACAGCGCTAAATACGAGTGAGGAGGGCACATTGGACAGTCAGATAGTGCGGGTTTTGACAACCATACATTGCTAATTACCAGTGAGTCAGTCTCTGAAATTTACAGAGAATAAGGAGGCTCTAACATCTAAATTTACAGAGAATAAGGAGCCTCTAACAACTAATCCGTTGTATTTACTAAACGACAGATCTTCAATGGTTTTCTTATTTAGGATATCTTACTAAGATTTAAGGCTATTTACCCGTTTCCACACAGTGACATCTAAATTGGAGAATCCGCCATTGGTGAATTCGTCTGTGTCAAACCTTATAAAGACCCAAGATACATTTGGGTCACTAGGGCGCTCTGTGTATGGAAACAATGACGATCACGTTATACTTATCGTTAATGAGAAGCTGCTGAGTATCTCGGTACAGCGTCTGCTGCCGCCTGTTACCTTGCTTCTCGTTTTGCATCGTCGCTAGTTTCAGCACGACAAGGCCAGAAGTTGTTTGGTCCTAAATTTGACAAAATGGCCTCCTCCGGTATCAAACCGGAAATACTCTGGTCCGGCGTTTAAAGCCTTTAGACTTCAGTCTTTTCAAGGCTGTGGTACAAAAACAGTCACGCCTTGTAACGCCAGGGCGCTAAAGTCACAACAAGCCAGTGGCTTGACGGGCTCTCAGCCCATCTCGAAATTCCAATTGTGGGAGTGCGCCTTTACACGTTACATTTGCCGGGTTTCCAGCCATCCACTCATGGATGTATCCGCTATTTAGGGTTAAAAGACAGGACTGACTCTGTCGGACGAAATAAGGCATTTTGGCAGGTTGCCATTCAGTCTCTGCTGGTTTCAGCAGTTTTTATTTCCAGGCCTGGTACACCAACAAAGTCAGGGTTATTATTCCCATCTGTTTGTGGTACCGAAGCCGGAGGGCTCCGTCGCAGTCTCAATCAGCAAGTCACTTACTACAGATTGAAGATGGATTTTCTGCGGTTAGTATTTGCATATTTGGAGCCACAAGATTGCATGATTGTGCTTGACCTCCAGGATGCGTACTTACACATTCCGGTTTGGTCACCTCATCACAGGTTCTTGCGTTTTGCAATACGCCACAACCATTAACCGTTTCAGGTTCTACCGTTTGGCCTCTTGTCAGCGCCTCGGGTATTCACCAAAGTGATGTTTGTGATGTTAGCTCATCTCAGATCCCTGGCAGTGACAATCGTTCCATACTTAGACGATCTGCTCATAAGAGCTCCTTCTCAACAGATGCTCCTCCGACTTGCGCTGCTAACGTACACCACGGTTGCAGTGTCAAGTTCAAAAACAATCGCATCTAATTCCGTCTCAACGACTTCAATTCCTAGGTATGATTCCAGATACGGTAAATCAAAGAATTTACCTACTACACCAGAAAGAACAGATTATACGCCATCTGGTACAATTAGTGCTCAAGCCACGCACACTATCGGTACATTGGTGTATTCGCCTATTAGGAACAATTATGGGCTTTCGATGCGCTTCAGTTCGGAGGTTTCACTCGCGTATCCCACAGGGGGGCGAGGGTGTCTCTACTCTGGGCGAGAGTCTCAGAGGTTGGGGAGTTGTAGTTTAAAATGGTCAGCGACAGGGTTTCTAAATGGATCACGACAGATTGCGGTCTATAAAGGTCCTGGAACTCCGTGCAATTTACTATGCACTACATGCTTCGCTCTCAGACTGTCCAAGGCCAGTCACACAACGCGACGGCAGTCGCATACACAACAACCAGGGAGGAACGAGAAGCCGCATGGCAATGCGGGAAGTAGCTCGAATCCTCAATTGCCCAGAATACCACAAGGTGATATTGTAGACTGGGTTCATTCCGGGAGTGGACATCTGTTAGACAGATGATCTCAGCCGTCAGGATTTTCATCCAGGAGACTGGGCATTAAATCCAGAGGTGTTTCACAGGTTGGTCCACAGGTGGGGTTACCCTCAGGTGGACATGATGGCATCTCGCCACAATTACAAACGCCCAGTATGTGTCCAGAACGACAGTTCCCAAGGGCAGTGGTGGTGGATGCTCTCACAATCGCGTGGCCGTACAGCCTCGTGTATCTGTTTCCACCGTTTTCCGCTGTTCTCTCCGTTGCTAAAACGGATCATAAGAGAGTCCGTCACAGTCATACTAGTGATATCTCATGGGTCTCGGAGAGTTTGGTTCTCAAATCTCCAAGGACTACTCGCAGACGATCCTTGGCCGCTCATACTACGTCCAACCCGTTACAACAGGGGCCGTTCTTTTACCCCTATTTAGCTTAGGTTGACGAGGTGGTTGTTGAGACCGCCCTCTTCAGAAGAAAGAGAGGGCATTACTGTATCGGTTATACCAACCATGTTACGAGCTAGGAAGCCGGTTACGGCAGCTCATTATTACAGAATTTGGCGTGCCTATATAGGTTGGTGTGAAGCTCGGAAGTTTCCGACATCATTTTTCTAGTTACCCGTATTCTGTTATTTTTACAGACGGGGTTGGATGGAGGACTGCGTTTATCTACACTGAAGGTGCAGGTATCTGTGTTGTCAATTTATTTTCAAAGACGATTGGCTCTATTGCCGTCGGTACACATTTTTCTGCAGGGTGTTCTCAGAGTACAGCCTCCATTTATCCCACCTACAGCGCCATGGGACTTGAATTTGGGTTCAGATTTCTTACAGTCTTCATATTTTGAACCCTTACAGCAAGTGGATATTAAGTTTCTGACTTGGAAAACGTTTTTTTCTTCTAGCCTTAGCTTCGGCAAGGCGTTTTCAAATTTGGGTGCCTTGTCTTGCAAGCCACCGTATTTGGTGTTTCCTGATGACAGAGCGTAACTTCGGACGATTTCCAATTTCTTACCAAAGCTAGTGTCATCTTTTCACATCAATCAACCAATAGTGGTTCCTGTGTTGACAGTACATTCTAGAATTCTGAATGTGGTACGCGCATTACGCGTTTATATGTCCCGAACGTCTACAGTTCGTAATACGGATACGTTGCTTGTTCTCTATGATGCTGCCAAGTGGGGTTGGCCAGCTTATCAGCAGACCTTATCCAGATGGATAAAACTGACTATACGTCAGGCTTACCTTAAGGCTAAGTTACAGTCGCCTACATCAGTAATAGCTCATCCCACAGGTTCTGTGGGAACGTCATGGCCAGCTGGTCGTGGAGCTTCTACAACACAGCTTGACCGTGCGGCTACATGGTCTTCAGTGCACACGTTTGTGCGCTTTTACAAGTTTGATACGTTTGCGGCATCAGCATCTAGCTTTGGCCGCCTAGTGTTACAGGTGTCAAACAGCTCTCCCGCCCACGGGGGAAGCTTTGGTACGTCCCAAGAGTACTCCAGTGACCCCTAGTGGATGAAAAAGAAAATAGGATTTTGGTACTTACCAGGTAAATTCTTTTCTTTGAATCCATAGGGGGCACTGGACACCCACCCAGAGCAGTTTTACCTGGGTTGTATTAAGCTCAGGGGATCTTATGGTAACACATTTTCACCGACTGGTTCAATTATAAGGTTCTATCGGTTATGGTGTCAACTGTTTCGTTGTCAGTAACATTATGTGTCAACTTTGTTGTTGTCCGTTATGTTATAGGAATTCTCCATTGTCAACCTCTCTATAGTTCCTGTTGAAATAGTCACAACCCACCTGTTTGAATCAACCTATGACCTTTTGTTATAATGTGAAGACAGATTCCTGTGTCCAATGAACAATGAGATTGTAGGGCCCTTTGTAGTGTACTGTATGTAGTGTATATAAGAACAGCCAGCCTGGCCCAGCTCAGTCTACTCTCCACAACGGTTTTCATCATTGACTAACTAGAGAGCTGGTTCCAGGACTGCGCAGCGATCATTCCCCAGTGTGTAAGTTTTTCTCTGTAACCAACTTGTTCTGTTTGTATTTGCCATACTCTCCCTCTCTCTCTGTTATTGTGTAGGATTAAGACGCTGGTGTATATTTTCAGTTATTCTGTTTAGGTGTTTTATGTTAGTGCTGTAGTGTAGAAGCTGTAACTGTTTTCCCCTTTTACATACTAAAATCATCTAGATAAAGGTTTTGGAACCTTACAAGGTATTGTGTGTTTATCATTACATTGCTAAGGGTATTCGGAGTGTCTCAATCGCTCAAGCAGCTTTTATATAATAGGGGTTAAATCAGCGTTACATTGTGTTGCATACAAGGTTTACTGTGTTTCATCCTGTGAGCATCTGCGCCGCTCGTGTTCCTCTTGTGGCCACAGCGTCCGCTACGCTAGTAGCGTAGCATTACTATACTCGGACCGCCTATAGCGTGCTCGATACTCAGCGTAAGCCATGAGCGCTCGTGCGTCTCGACCACGGCCTAGCGTCTGCTACGCTAAGTGCATACCCTTACGGTACCCCGTACGCCCATTGCGTACTGAGTCTCTTACCAATATATAGTGAATGTTATAAGATAAATAATCAGCTTTATCACACCCCTGCGCCTTCAATGGAGGAGAGATGTAATACAGGAAATTCTGGAAAAACAGGAAAAATGGTTAAATATGCAGACTTATAATTATGTAAGCAGATTTAATAAACATATGCACATATATGAGCAACATGTATCCTGTTTATCAAGACTTAATAGCCTATTGTAATACATATGCAGCGCTGCTGTATTCTAGTAAACATACTTCTTTTATCAACAAGAGTTGAACATGAGATTTTATCCAGTGACCCTGACATTTCTGTGTGCAGGGAACATCACTGTGGCATCAAAGTTACTCACATTTGTGTGCCCCCCCCCCCCTGTGCTCCGTGTATCGTTCTCTATACACGGAGCCGGGCCGAGGAGCGCGCTGCATAGAGCCGTGGAGCGGCCTATGCATAAAATAACGTGGACGGCGCGGCTCAGAGCGGCGGGGGACACAGTATAAACAGCGGTGCTGGAAGTGGCGGCGGGCGGCTGAAGGCAGCGGCCGGCGGCGCCACACACACAGTATCCCACACAGCAGGGCGGCAGCGTGAGCTGACCGCCCCGTTCAACATACCTGGACCCTGTGGTGAGGGCAATGACGGGACTTCTCTGTAAGCACTGTCAGCCTTTTACTGCAGGTGACCTGCACGTGGAAGTGAGGGAGCTCTTCTAGAGAGGTCCGACACCCACAGCTGCTTCAGCAGCTTTCCTATCCCAGACCCTCGCCTTCTTGGAAGGGGGAAAGGGATGTTTT